>NC_064754.1:10821868-11132423 GCF_011397635.1 Epinephelus fuscoguttatus | reverse complement strand
ATGGCATGGCACAATGTGGACAAGGGAAAACAGTTTTTGGCCTGTAATGTCAGAGTGTGCGCCGTTATCTCCTTTGCAAGGCATCACAAGTGAGGCGACATTTCATGCAATGACTGATGTAACCAAGGCTTCTGACTGGCCGCCTTCTTCTTCTTCTTCTTTTTCTTCTTCTTCTACGTATTTTTCGTATTCTTCTTAGTATTCGTCTTCTTCTTCTTCTTCTTCGTCTTCTTCTTCTTCTTCTTCTTCTTCTTCTTCTTCTTCTTCGTGTGGTTGCATTGCTGCCTGTGGGTTTGGCATGCTTTTCAGGGCTTCAGTTGGGTTTTGCATTTGCATTTTGAAGGAGATTTTTTTGTAACAGCTGTTTGTGTGTCAAAAACACTCCTGTCTATGTGAACCAGGCTTTAGTGTGTTCCAGGCTGTGACAAAACAGGAGAAGGAGAGGTATGAACATGTGTTGAAACTGTTTTATTCTACGATTCATCTAACCTGGTCTGAGAATTGTCACGTGACTCTGCAATATCCTTTATCTCTATTGACCGTTTCAGCATCTTTCAGCTCAGTGTTTGGGTTTGCCAGCCTGCAACTTTTTTGGTTTAGTCCAGTGTCGCCACAGCACAGTCACCAGAAGAAAGTGTTGGCATTGTACATTTATGCAAACCACAGATACATTACATTTGCACGGCTCATACATATCATATCAGCGTTTCTAAAGTGGCATAGTATATGACCTAACTTTGTCATCAGGAGGTGGAGGGGATGGTGGACAGTGTGTCACCTGGGTGAGATGCCTGCCAAGCTGTAGAGCACTGCAGACCACTGTTTGAGACCAACAAACTGAAAAAAAGGGTTGTGATTTAGCAAGTCAGCTTTTTAGGCACCAAATGTTGGTGTTTTTTTTAGCAGCCTGTCACTGTTTTTCCTACTGAGAAAGTACCATGAAAAGTGGTAGTTTTTTACAGATATCGCTGCTTTCCGAGCCAGGATTGTGCCCCAGAAACCAAGTATTTCACAGTTTTTCCCATTTGCTTGAACACATTTGTTCATTTAGAAGTTACATTTTCAAAACCGTTCACACACAGACATAAATTGAAAGTCTCTGGCACAAACTGAGACATTTTGCAAAAATGTTCTAAAACTCACAAAACATTAAAAACATGCAACAAAAGCAAATATTTCCATCACTCAACACAACTTGTGGTCAAGCTGAAATATTTTTTCAATCAGTCATTCCACAATGGACAACAAAATACAATACAAAACTATTAATATGAACTGGTTTGACCTTGCAGTAGATTGTGCTAAATGCCTGTGACATTATTGATACTTTGCATAGTTACAGTATCTGCCACAAAAGACAAGCAAGGACATCACAGAATGAACTGTATTCTTTTCTCCAAATATGATTTTAGTAGAGATACCAAACCTGTTGCACTCTGTACCTGCACCTTTTACACTTTTAAAGATGATCTGTTGAAACATTTCCTTTATTCATTTTATTCCAGTGTGCAGGTTTTTCTGTGCCTATCAACTGTCATTTATATGTAAGACCTACAGTAAGCACTTACTGTATGACCTGTGTTGCTCTACAGTTAGCATTCAGTATGGTACAGCTTAAGTGCTGCATTCTTTATTCACAAAAAAGAATGTAACCCAAACTCAAATATAATCAGATTTATTTATTTTTTACTGTACTGTATCAGATTTCCCATGGCATTTTTTTTCTTTTTTGGCTGGACCACTACAACCATATAGTTTTTGACCTAGTCTTGTTTCCATGTTTTTCAGATTCAGAAATACTGAATATTCGTCTCTTCTTCTCCTTACTTGCCTTTTCCTCTTATATTGCAAATAGCAACACAGAGGTGGCACCGTTTATAGATGGATAAGGACTGATTGCTGGTTGAATAGTTGTGCAAAGGAGTTTCATACAGGTGTATTAGTGATTCATAAGTATGCAAGTAATTTCTATCAACTGTGAATATATGTTTTCATTTTGTTTAGCACAGTTATTCCAGAAGAGTTTTGGGTCTCTTCTATCTGCAATCTGTGTTATCTGTTTCAAAAAATGTGTGAAACAAATCAAAAATGTGTAAACACATTTGCAAGAGTAGACTTCTGCTGTGCTAAAAAGGTGATGATGAAAATCAAGTTTAGGCCAGTTTCATTAAATGTGTCTTAGCAAACAAGAAAAACTGTCAAAACATGATCTTTTCTTAACCATAAACAAAAGGGTTTTGTGCCCGCATATCCATGGTTTACAGAAACGAACAATGCCAACATTTTTTCTGTCTCTTTGGTTGCTCACAGCTCTCATCAACTTATTTCAGGTGGCAGCAGCTGTTTTCAGTGAAATAGTTCCAAAAACCCACTGTACACTACCTGCTCAGCACCAAATGGCAGACAGACAAAATTAGCGACAGCTGGTGAAAATTTTGAAACATTAAAAGTCCGAAATTTCCCGCAGAGTTGGGTGAGACCAAACAGAGAGGTTGCTCTGTATCTGCAGATATGTTGTATGTTGTGTATTTTGCTCCACATGCAATAAATCTATCACGATATCTAAACATACCAGTGATGCGCTCTGTGCACAGTGAGTAAGACAGTCAGTCAGTAAGGCAAAAGCATTAGGAGGAGGAGACATCACTACAAACAGGCCATACACTGACATTTAAACAGCACAATAAGCCAGATTCATCCATCTCACTTCAAACGTCTTACTTATTTACCTCGACTAAAACTTTATCACGACCTTTTCCAAATGATCTCAACCTTTTTTCTCACTTAAATTTTTCCTCTGCGTTAACTTTTGTAATTAAATGAACTTAACCATTAATGAAAGTTTTCCCACGGGTAGTGGGTGGGGGAGGGATAAGTGGGTGAGGGATCTTACACACTTGTAAGTATTTGAGTGTTACAGCTACTGTGCTATTATTTTCCTACATGCAATGACGTGTATGTATGCTGTAAACGAATGTATACTGTTTAATGTAAAATCAATAAAAAATTGTTAAAGAAAAAAAAATTACATGCTGGCAACACAAAAACAATGGTAATGCAAAGTCAGTGAGGATTTTTTGTATTGATGTATACACAAATGAAGTATAAAGAGCAAGAAAGTCTGCGTAGGGAGGGTCAAACAAACATGGACTTTCGACCAGGAGACCGACGACTGACGAATAAAGCCATACTTTAATGTCAGCATGATACGTGGCCAGTCGCTGTTATAATTTAACTGCATTCTGCACCATGAGGGGAAACACGGCAGGACAAGAACTAAAGTCACAGCAGTGAATGTCTGAGTGGGGTGGGTGAGAGGGTTGGTGGATGGGTCCAACAAACATCGACTTTCACTTGGGAGAGTGGTGTTCACGTCCTGTAAGATTATAAAGCCAAACCCTGTTCTTTTTACCTAAACCCAACCACATGCTTTTGTTGCCTAAACCCAACCACGTGCTTTGGTTGTTGAAGGAAAAAACATCAATATGTGGTGTTGTACTGACATAGTGCGTTTATTTTGAAAGACACTCTATGTAAACAGTACATTTCCCGTGAAAACTGAAGTGTATTTTGAAAGAAGAAGATGCATGTTTCAGGCAGAACCTGACACAGCGTCCCAGAGACAACAACCAACACACCCAGGTACCTTTCAAGGGATATCTGGACGTGGAAAGTCCACGACCTAACATCGATATGTGACGAGGTCAGAGTGAGAATGTGTTGCGTGTGAAACGAAAAGTCAACATAGTTACATGACTTTACGGACTTTACATAACCACGCAAAGTACATAATTCAACGTCACTGATGTCCCATATGTAGTTACTTTGTCCGAAACCACAATCTTTTCCCAAACTTAACCTAGTATGTTTTTGTTCTCTAAACCCAACCAAGTGGCTTTTCTTTTCCTAAACCTAACCAAAGTGCAATCATGTCCTATCAAAACGACTGTTCAAATTAGAACTTGTTCATGTCCGTTTCACATATTTCTGTGGGACTGTATTATGCATGCTAAATGTAGTACTGAAGGAGCAACATGCCAGGAATATATACAGTGAATACATAACTCAGTACTAATTTAAATCTTATAAATTTCCATTGGGGTATTTTTAGATAATCTGTCCCCTGTCTGTCTGTATGTGCTGCACTCCCCTGTGGCTTTAAAACTGTTTTGCACAACATGGTTTTTAGTCAGTGAACACTGGTTGGTAAGCACAGTTCAGGACTAACTGCAGTGCCACACTGAGCGCACTGAGCTAGACAGAGCAGCTCTCTTATTAATTAATTAGAAACAGTAAATCCATTGACCAAAGCATGATGGGGTGATGGGCTTCTGGGTTTTGAAGTGTGAATAATGATGCATATTAACAGTGATTAATATAAAATCAGCAAAGAGATGGGAATGTATAGCTAGAGAGACATTCAGAAAGGAGAAGTGGAGTTACTGTGAATGCTTCCATTGGTTTGAGTGATGCTCTTCAACTCCAGCGAGTGTAAAGCAGAAGGACACATTACTGGCAGCACTGCACATGATATTACTCATGCTATTAGGGACACATCAACCATATCCATTTCTCATTAAAAATGTAATGCCTTTCCATGCCAGCAAGCTTTAAAATAAAAATCTTATAGCTGAAAGACTGACAGGGAATCTGGCCAACTTTCAAAGAACAAAAGCACTTACAGTGCAGGTTAAGAGAGTCACAAGAGTCCAGTGTCACTGAAATCACAGCCCATAATTATGACCCTGTATGCAATAGCACATTGCAAAAGAATGACTGCATATTATTAAAGTAATGTGTTAAGTGCTACACTTTGATGTCAGCTGTACATGATATTCAGTCCCTTTTAGATTATCACCCAAGGCATAAAACTTAAGCTGAAACTTAAACATCTTATGTACAGTATGTTGCTATTTCATGTCTTGATATTTGCCATGCAGGTTTTATATAACGTACTTCCTTGACTGAGTAAGCTCTTCAGAAATTGACAATATCATATAACTTGCCTTTTGGCAATTTCACACTGACATTTCAGGCTTGAAACTGCATCAAAGATGACAGGAGTTGAAAGTCCCTACTGCTGACAGACTGAAAAATGCGAGGAAGTTATCATTTTTGAAACGTTCAAAATGAGGACAAGCAAACCTGTACACTGTGGTCATCAGGAAAAAGATTTTGCTGCAGGGATGCAAAAATAGAAGCTCTTTATTTTTTTAACCAAGCTCTAAAATTAGCACATTTCAATCACAGGATCCTCCTTGTGCATTACTTTGACACATTTTGCTTTGATTATAGACATCAACAGAAGCAGATAGCATTACAAGAAAGTCAGCTGTATTGGAGACATAGCGGGACAGCAACTGCACAGCTGACGAAGAGCAACTTGATATATGCAGGCTAAAAGGGTCAGAGGCAGAAGGTGATGGATGAAACAGTAATAAATATGTAAGAAAAAAAAGAAAGAGTTGTTAGATAACTTTTGTCGTTTTGTCATTAGCCAACATAGCAAAAAGCCCCCAGGATTCCTGGTGGTGTAGTGGTGAGAGCAGGCATCCCTTTTACCAAGGCAATGTCTTTGCCGCAGCAGCCACAGGCTCAATCCCAGCCTGTGGCCCCATGCTGCATGTCGTCCCCTCTCTGTTCCCTTTCCATGCTTAAACTGTCTTAACCAATAAAGGCAAAAAGCCAGAGAGAAAAAAAAAAAAAAAAAAGACGCCAATTTTTTTTTATCCGGAAACTAATTTATTCTGTGTTTTTATTAGTTTAAATCTGTTTGTTTTGAGAGAAAGAGACTTCTGCAGGTAAAACATCTCCAGGTCAAAACCTCCTGAATGTCTGAAACTTAAGTTATCAGAGAGAAAAGGTGAGCACACATTAGCAGGTATTGGACTATCCCCTGTCTCCGACATGCCAAACGGCATCAGAGAAACACTGATTTCTAATGTGAAACTATTTTATTCAGCTTTTTTACTGGTTTTAATCACCTGGTCTACTTGTTATGGAGGTGGAGATACTCTGGATAATTCAGCTCCTTGTAAAAACCTCCTGAACACTGAAAGCTAAAGGAATTCTAACTGGTAGAAGATTCAGATGGTAAAAAATTTGCAGTCCTCACTGCTACGGTAGATGTTACTAAATCTCCTTAAATCTTACACACTGTTTCTTTAAGTATATGAGTAAATGTACTTAGTTACTTCCCCCCACTGAATCCAATGTAATGTGTATGAGATGCAAATTACACTTGCATATCACTTATTTGGTTTGAGTTAAATGAACATTAAATTGACTTTATGTCAGTTACAATTAATTGCAAATAGATGGTGATTTTTTACCGGGTTTTTACAGGTATGTGATGTTTTTTTTATGTGACACGTCGGATGCAGATTTATTGTATAATTTTAAAGTCGGCGTCTGTCTCTTCCCCATCTCTTTCATCTGAGTCTCTCTGTAGCAGCCCAACCCGGGCCTTTGAAAAAGATGAAGAAGATATCCCAGAAGCCTCATAAAAAAGGGGGAGAGAGAAAAAATAACACATCAGCTGCAGACCTTCAGCGCAGCAAGTCTCTGTTCTATAAGCCACAGCCAGTCGAAATGTGCCAGATATACAGGTACTCGACTGGGTTCATCCTCTCTGAGCAGGGCTCATGCTCAACATGTTTTTGGACTGAGTGTTCCTGCTTCATCAGCGCAGCTCAGCAGGGGCTAGAGTCCTTCTGGGAAGCAGCTTCACCTAATTTGATGTAGTGCCAGGGGTCGTAATATATCCCTATCATAGGGATTCTGTACACCTGCGTATTTCTGTGAGATCAGGTTGCTTCAGACTTATGTTGTGAGCCTTTGAAGGGGCCTGATTGTTAGAGAACCACTGGATACAACTCTGCATCAGCCGGCAAAATGCAACTTATGCACTGATACATCAGCAACAATCTAATAATTTAATATACACACATAATAAAATATCAGTAACAGAAGCCATCTTTCTTCAGAACAAGTAATATTTTTTATACTTTAGGTAGTTTTAGCTGATAGCACATTTACCTCAGCAGTAATTTGAATGACTTGTAGTGTACAGAGTAATGATCTTGTCCCACCGCTGCATTAATTGAAATTCCTTTTATTATCCCCACCAGGTGTAAGTCTGGAGGTTATCTTGCGAACTATTGGACCAGTTAGCCTCATATTTTGTGTACACACGTATGACTGCATGCACAAGGACTCCTTGTGGTTGCTGTGATTCACAATTGTTAAAAATTGTTGAATTGTTCTAACAATTGTTTGTTTTAAGATATTTTTGGGGCATTTTTTGCCTTTAATGGACAGGACAGTTAAGTGTGAAAGGGGGAGAGAGAGAGGGGATGACATGCAGCAAAGGGCCACAGGCTGGACTCAAACCCGGGCCGCTGCGGCAGCAGCCTTGTACATGGGGCACCTGCTCTACCACTAAGCCACCGATGCCCCGAATTGTTGTAACAGTTGTTGACTGTTTGATACTTTCATTGACCGCTAACTCCTCACTCCTCTTATCTGGCCAGCAGGGATGGCAAGTTGTCTGGAAATTGGCTTTTCTAGAAATAGCAAGCCTTTTCTAGTCTATTGCAGGCCACATTTTGGCCTTCATTGTGACTCAAAAACTGACATCCACTGAGAAGTTTGGTCTCATGACCTAGAGCATTTGCAGATTAATTTCATACCAGAAGTTAGGCGCGATATGAGATGAATTAGAGGCCATTTTTCCTTATCTTCACCGCCATCTTGACTGTAAGGGAGCCAGGAGGGATCATTTGAGTGGCTGCAGCTGCAACATGGTTTTGTCCATCTGCAGCACGCGGAGTGTTTCACCTGCTTGATTCTATAGACTAGCAGATTTTGTTGATTTGGTCATTTTTCCTTGATAATTTGCGCTTCTACCATCAGTGAATAAGCAGGCTACATAGTGAAATTGTTTCCTTTCTTTCTTTCTTTTTTAATTATTCTGTTTATTGTCATTATTTTGTACTTTGTTGTGCTTCAGCCTGCAGACAAAGTTAACACCGTTCAAAGTCCAGCTATGACAGGCATGTCCAAAGTCTGGCCCAGGGGCCAGTTGTGGCCCACAGACCAATTTTAATTGGCCCTCAGCTTGACTTTCAAAATACACCATATGTGGACCTTTACACAATAACGGTTAATCAAGCAAGATCACTTCACCTTCACCTCACAATGACAGGACTATCATACAGTGTGTAGACAGACATCACGTAGTAATAGTTCATTAAAACATAAAAATGGTTGCATTTGTCTCACTTTTTTTTTAAAACCCATTTGATGCGAGAATCAGTTGGCCCCTTGGTATTTTCACATTGTTTTATCTGGCCCCCATTCAAAAAAGTTTGGACACCCCTGAGCTATGAATACATGGATCAAAGATTTCTGGCTGTGTTTTAGTCATTAGAAATACATTAAATCTTCATAATTATATTGTATCTATATTTCGTATACAGTACCTGTTTGCAGGAAACTCGATCTGCTCTGTGCAATGCGCCATGGTTCTGTCAAAGAAAGACAAAGTGTTTATTTTTATTAGTTTCTAGAACATTTCTGCAAACCTGCTGTGGCATGCCTGCTGAAATTACAAAAATTGTCTAGAGTGGCCATGATCAGTCCAGGCGGCTGCCTGGCGAAGGTCTGCACTCTGTTGGGTGCACTTGTCTAGTTTTGTATTAAAAGCATAATATCCATCCCTTCTACACACCAACAATCTGCCCCCTGGATCTAAATAAAGCCAAAGAACCCAATGTATGTCTTTATTACAAAATATTAAATTAAGAAAAGAACATTAAACTTTTGCAATTGTAGCTCAGACATCAAGGGGCTCATCATGTTTGTGCAAGCTGACAATTAAAAATGAAAACATCATTTAAAATAAATAGCAAGGGGAAAGAATGTGTCTTCTTTTCCTTTATCAGCAAATATTTTGGTATATCTACAGTCATTAAATATTCATTCTTTCTCTTTTGCTCCACCACCAAGCTGCTGCAAAATGTAGGAAAACTGCTGTTGGAGTAACATGCCTGAAACAATCCTCAGCACTGTTGGAAGAAAAATGAAAAAGCTCTTAGAAGATTTTTGAAATGCTGAAAGTTTTATTAGCGAGGAGCTTATTTGAGCCAAGTTAGACTTTAAGCTAATGTGATGTCTGCTCCTGTTGTTCCCTGCAGTTAAATTAGCACAGGTAATACGATGATCGAAGCCTGTTTATTGCAATCACTTGGTCTTAATGACTGTGTTTGTTCATGGTCAGTGATTGAATATATCCTTTATTTCATTATGACTCTCCCTAACACCCACAGGATAACACAACCTGCTGACAAAACACCTGCTACCTCAGTCTCTGTGTTTCTATATTTCTTTTTCCTTATTGCTTTCTTCCCTTTGCACTTTCTCGCTTTCTGTACCTCCGCCTTTGTTCTTCGTCTCGCTGCTCTCATACTCCACCTCAGTCGATTTATCTCTTTCCACATAATGGAAGCCAAAGGGAGACAAAATGATGCTGTCATCAAACATAGTTTATGTAACAGTCATGGTACTGTGGGCTGTTTGCTGTGCTGCAGTCTCCCACTGGCCTAATATCTCTCTCTACTTCTTGACTTTCCACTCTGGAGGCTTTCGCTTACAGACACATATATGTGCAGGCTTACGCCCAATCACAACCAGGCCAACACCCACTGCTCGCCCTCTGTTTTATCCCTTTTTGATCTATGACATCACTACTGAATCCCATTGATTTCATGTACAAATATGTCAAGTAATCCAGGGCAGTGCAGGGATATCTGGAATGAGACAGAGGCAGCAATGTTCTCCAGAAACAAATCACTTAGATCTTTTGTTAAAAGGGATTTTGTTTTTGTCGTAGTAGCTGTCAAAGGATAGCACATCCTTATTTCTGGGGTGTCATTTGAATGCAATGAATTCCAATTATTTATTTGTCACGTAATGATGCAGATCAGTGATGCAAGTTAAAATGTCAACTGAATGACAAGAAAGAAAAAGAATTACAGAGGCAAGTATTTTTTAATCTTTCTCCATATATTTATGAGGTCCCTCACTCCCATTTGGAAATTGTTCATTCATTCTGCATGAGTTGATGTTTGTGTGCATGCATGTGCACAGAAATGCTGCAGGTGTGTCAGAAGCTCAGACAGACGTGACAGTTTCAATTGTTTCCTGATAAAATATCGGCGCCTTTGAAGTCACTGTTAACCTTTTCAGTTCTAGCCAGCCTGCTCTCGTCATAGGCAGACACATTCATTAAGTGTGGCTCTCACAATCGCGGATCTCTGACAGACTGTTTTGCTCGTTAAAGAAAAAAGCTGTGTGTTATGTGGAGGTGCAGTAAATGGAGATGTAACAACAACAAAGGATGAAATAGAAAGAAGGAAGTTATACAGTAGGAGCTGGAAAAGGATCAAGGGAGTTTCATACTCTAAGTCGTCCCATTTGTGGTGCTTCATTATATGTAAATGAACACCACCTGTGATATCTGATCAAAGTGCTGCTTCTTCTTTAGGAACTCAGGGTGGGACTTATATTCATGGGTGGATAATAAGAGAATGGGCCTGTGGGCACAGATATGCAAAAGGCCCCACCACCTCTCCCACACAGAGGCAAGACACAGACGTTGTGGTGCAAAGCCAGTTTGTTTTTTGCATGTCTTTGTAGTCATTATTATGTTATGTGGGTTTCTGTCTCTGTGGCAATTTTATTTGTGGTATTTTTTTGTCTCCTCGTGGTAGTTTTGCATCTCTTTTTAATCACATGTGTCTCTTTGAGATAACTGTGTCCTTTTTTATCATTTCAGTCTCTCTGTGGTCTTTGTGTCTCCTGGTGGTCATTTTGAATCTTTTCCTGGTTTATACATGTTAATTTAAATGACATTTTGCAGGTGAAGGCCAGGGGGGCTCCAGACACTTTGGGCCCCTGGGTGTGTGCATGGTTGACTTGTTCAGTAATTCATCCATGCTTTTATTAGCCCTATTACACTTTGTTGGTAGACAGCTTGTATGACTTTAAATTATTAATTAAAACATAAATTATCTTCACAGTACTCAAAGTCAGGGCACACACAGGCTTAAAATTATTAGACATAATGCAAGTATTAAACAGTGGTGGAAGAAGCACTCAGTTCTTTTATTGTACTTAGCAAAAGTAGCAACACCAAAGTGTCAAAATACTCTGTTACACGTAAAAAATGCACTCAACTTTTTACTTAAGTTAAAAATAAAATACTCATTATGCAGAATGGTCCAATTCAGAGTAATGTGTAATATTCAGAATCAGAATAAATATATTATTGCATCACTGATGCATTAATTTGTACATCACTTTACTTTTGCACCTGGTAAAAGTGGGCCTAATTTCCACTACCTTATGTACAGCTTGGTGGTTTGTGGATTTTTATTTATTTATTTATTTATTTTATCAATAATGTCTTATCTTATGTAACCATAATAATACATCATCCTTTATTGGTTGATTACATTTTGCCTTATTAACCACAATCTTTTAAGTAGCAGAAAATGCAAATTCTCAAGAAAAATAGAGATACCTCAAATACCTTAGGTTACAGCTACATGTGGTAACTTTGACAAAAAAAAAAAAACAACTTTTGCCATATTTACTGAAACTGTCACTATATTCACACAGTGCTAAATGAGACAGATAATCCGTGAAAAACACCATACTCTTCTGATGACTCTGTTGTCTTGTAGCACGTCTAATAGCATGACCAGCATGAGCGACTATGGATTCAAATTTGATCAGTGCTGCTTGATTTGACAGTTCAACTGCACACAAGCAGTGATTGACATGACTGACAGCTGCGTTAGAGACTCCTCTGCTCTGGTTTGTTGTTTTTGGTGCGCTGCGGTAGATTCTATAGAAATATTATTCAAAGCAATAGAAAGAAAAAGAGGGACATGACTGATTGATTATTTTCACATATAATCTGTCTAATGTACTTCTTTCAGATTATAGTGACAGTTTCAGCAAATATGACAAGAAGCAGTGGTGTAAGAAAGTTACGACTGGCCCCAGTGCACCCTGTTGTGCATGTATTGTCTTGACTAGAAACATAGTCAATAGAGACTTGACATTTGACATCATCAGCATCAGAAACAATGACTCAGATGGGTTTGCCTTTATGAGCAGTCTACAGCAAATGGCACCATTTTTAAATTAACAATATCCTTTTTTATCATTTATCTTTGGACACAGGTTTATATTCAAGGTGGCACTCTGAATAACTTGCAAGGGCCCACTCTCTGTGGACCCCTCCACCCCAGGGGCCCCAGTGCAATCACAGTGCCTGCTCTGTCTATATTTACACCCCTGACACAAAGTTATTTTCCAAAAAAAGATACCAAATCTAGTTTTAAGTTCAGTACTTCAATATATGGACTTTCAGCCACTGGTACTCATTAACTTTCTGCCTGTCTTTTGATCTCTTAAGATAAATTTTAGTATCAGCATTTAAGTTTGGGATTAAACCAAACGTATCTAAGCAGAGCAATATTTAAAAGTCACCATTCAGTGAGCACACAAGGAGGTCTCTTAATCCCTGCTTTAATTTCTCTTATTTTGTTGATCCAAATACTACAAGATTATTCTGCTGTAGCAATCAGTAGAAGTCACACTAGATGGGGGGTATTTACATCTGAAGTAGTTTTCTGATTTCAGAGTTTGTACCATAAACCTCAGTGTAATGATAAGATACAAATGTTTGAAACCAATGAACCCTGACAGGGAAAGTAACAACACAGGAAGTGGCCAGACACCTACATCTTGTCAGTGGGATCCCTTTATAATCCGAGCTGATAAGCACTTTATCTCCACAAGCCTGGAAATCTGGATGACTGAACAAATGAGTCTTGGTCAGGAAATAGAATACAAGACTCCCTCAGTCTCTAAGGAATGACATTTAGTACAAATGTGCTACAGTTCTTTGACTTGGGAAAATATAACTACCTGCCAGGCCCTGTGACATTTGTTAATCTGGTAATATTGGAGTTACAGCGTATCAGACAATAAAAATAACCAGGTGACAGAGATAACACAGCTAACTCATCTTGTTAAGTCTCACAGTAAAGTTTGTTTTTGAATTATGAGGTAAAGTAATACAGCACTACATTTATAGAATATAATACACCTGGGTTATTTCTATCTGTGTCTCTAAATGTCATCGTATCCGAATAAAAATCCATTCACTTCCTGCTGATCAAACTGACTTTTGATTGCTGGTCTAAAAACAATGTAATTTACGGTCACATCCTTTTTTAATAGAAGTTATAATTGGATTTTTACTGACAGGTAAATAATGCAGCATTTTTTGTGACTCTTTTCTGTTTTGAAACTGCTCTGATTTGTTTTGGTCTTTTGTTGAGCAGATGTGAATTGCTGCATGGCACCAGCCCAATATTCATCCTCTCCGTCTCTCTCTCACTTCAATTCAATTCGCTTTCAGCTGAATGAGATTTATCGACGTTGAAGTTCTCAAACAATATTATTAAGGCGCGGGAGTACAATATAATGTCTTTCTGTCTGACTGTCCGACTGTCTTACTTTTGTCTCTCCTCCTCCCAGTTTAATATAGTTTAACTGAATTCAGTTTGGTTATTGCGGTGCATTGGCATGAATGCTGCATGAAGAATTCTATCAAGGAGATCAGCGCAGATCAATAATAGAAAAAAAGCTTGCTCTCATTCTGTCTCCCACTAAATTCAATTAGCTCAGCCGACATGAATATGAGATGAACAATATCAACATCGCTAAATCATAATGTGTGTGTGTGTGTGTGTGTGTGTGTGTGTGTGTGTCTTCTTTTAACTCTTTGGTCCAGTGAGGGAGGACGTAGACATTCTTAGAACAATATGGATGGTGCAACTGATACAGATCTAGTAATGTGAATACATAAAATATCAAATCCATACATATGGTACCCTGATAGGATGGAGTCAGTAATTAGTTTAACAAAGCTCTATGATCAATGACCTTTGTTTTTAATTGTGTTTAGTCAGTAAAGTAGTCAAGTGTGAATTCAAATTTATATAGAAAATAAACAAATGAAAATGAATAGTTTACACTTGTCCACGGGACATTCAATCTTATCTCAATTAGACACAGACAAAACAACAACAGAGGAAACAAAATAATGATGCCTGCAATAGAATAAATATAATTTCAATATACTATTACATAAATTGTCTCATTTGTTAAAATATGTATATATCACTGTGCATTTTATTTTATTTTTATTTTTATAAAAACATATGATTAATCATATAAATAAAAAAGCATAGTGAATGGTTTGATAATTAACAAAAATAAAATAAAATCTGAAACTTTGATTTTGAACTTTGAAAAATACAACAATGTATTTAAATGAAAAGTAAGTGAAGGAAAAAAAATTGGGTTAAATATAATTTTGATTCTGTTTTGAAAATCCTTTGAATGAATTATTTGTTTTAATTTTCACATATATATTAAATGATATTTTCAGTTGCAGACTTTGTTTTCAGATTCAGACCTTTTTTTTAATTTAATTACTTTTGTAATTTAAAATCTTTCAGAACTTTTGTTCTACTTTGAGATTTTTTTCTTTTTTTTTTAATGTCGTATTTTTTCAGTTTCAGATTTTTGGCCATTATATATGAAATACAGTGGGCAGAAATAACATATAGAAGTAATATTCTAAATATTCTTTATAAAAAGGTTTTTTATAAGAAAAAAAAGACCAACAATTTAGTTGATTTTTAAGCATTTGTTTTATATTATATTACATCAAAAATTAAAAAAAAAAAAAAACTACCTACCATTAATTTAATTACAATTTTGCTGACTGAGAGATTCGAGAATTTCTTAATGTGGGCTTACTTTGTTAGGAACACAGTATTTGTGATAACCTCCACCGCTTTCAGGCAAAAAAGGAAATCAAAAAGAAGTTTACCTGGGTGTATTTTCAAAGTGAGTTACCTCTTTTTTATGTGTCTGTTATTACAAACCTAGACTTCCCATTGAAAACTCCAGGAAATCCCTTTCAACACCTGCTGAATAACAGTTCACCTCATTTTTGTAGCGTACATACTAATGTGAACAGCATCCAGTCATATAAAACTCGTGGAAGCTTTCTATTTGCTCAGTGTTCTCCTTCGTTGCTTGGTAACCACGCAGAGTGGCATTTCAGGAATTGTAGTTAAAAGAAACGTCGTATACGTTCTACTGATAACGAAGAGCTGGGACACGAAACTACACATCCCAGAATGCACCTATTGAGGAAGTACCCTCCCCTTTTGAGCACATGACCGTTGGTACTCCAGTGAGCCACAACAACGGGAGCATTTGTAGTGTTGTCCGGCTAGTTTTTTTTTTTTAGCCTAGCTAGAGTTGTTCTGGCGTTGGTTGTGTATAGTTATTTTTAAAATGAAGCTGCAGTGTTTAGTCGTGGCCCTGTGTTTCTCTGTGGGTGTAATGGCCGGGAAATACTCGCGTGAAGTAAACGAGCCCAAACCGAGCGGCGGTGATGAGCAGACGGTGGAGTTCAGGATAGCTAAGCTGAACCAGGTGTGGGAGAAGGCTAAAAGGGTACGTACAATGAGACAAACCGTTACCTGTACTGCTAACGTGAAGCTGTAGCTCACACCAAGACCATATAACACAATTAATGTTAGCTTGTCGGTCTTTAAAATGAAGAAAGTAAAGTCAGCTACCGTTAACGTTACATTGTCCATAAAGCAGCTACGTTGCTGTAGTTTTGTCAGTACAGTTGAAATATTCAGTAACGGTTTAATTAGATAAGCAGGAGATGATGCACACCTGTGCACAAATTCAGGTGTGCGAGTGGTTAAAGGGGCATCGTGATGGTAATGGACGGCTGTTGGGAAATGTGTGTGTGTGTGTGTGTGTGTGTGTGTGTGTGTGTGTGTGTGTGTGTGTGTGTGTGTGTGTGTGTGTGTGTATATGTAGTCATGATACTGGACTTTCTAACTTTGATACAATTCCTTAAAATATATCAATATTCGACGCCATTTTTGATTCCAAAGGATAAAAAATGACATTGAGGACATACAATTAATTTTTTTTATTAAGAGACAGCTATAACAAGACTTTACCACAATTGTAGGCCTTTTTCACAGCAAACATTTAGAGCGGTCATTGTGTGAAAAGCACAGGTGAAACTGATGACACTAACGAAGGCTCACTTCTAGTCAGCTATTCTAGTGATTCAGCTGGTGTCTCTCAAAGTCAAGGATCCTTCCTTGGTAGGATGAGTCCTTCCAAGAAAGAATCCTACAGAGGTAAGGCAAGAGTCCCTCCCAGCATTTGGTGAACACACATTTGAAGAGGCTAACGAGTGTCCCCAGGTGTGCGTCATTAACCCTCAGCTGACTGAGGGGGGTTTCAGGGTACTGTGATGATTTGGCACTCTTTAATGTTGTTGTACAATTTGAACGAATGTAAGCAGTATTTTCAGAGTCACATGACCTTTGGGGAGAACATATTTCTGGATTGTTCTTAAAAAAAAAAAAAACCCAAACAGGTAGGCCAAATGAAACTTTTCTGTCACTCTTGTAAATGATTAATTTTGAAAACTTTTGTTTTATCTTAATCAAAGTATTTTAAAAATCTCATTTGGCAGTGGACACATTGGAAACCGTAAATTATTAGGTTTCTATTGGTATTTTTTTTTTTTTATATATATAATTCTATGATATAAACTGGGGGAGATATCAATCCAAATGAATGACCACAGAGAATTGTGGTTACTTTACCTGCTGAGGAAACACACATGCATCCTTTAAAATTCTCTGAATGAGGGACTCTGTCCTTGGTAGAATTTGAAGCATCCCTGACATTGGAAAAGTCCTTTGGCAGAATTTGATGATGAATCATCCGTCAAATTCAGCCATTCAAAGATCCTTCCTTGACTGCAGTGGAAAAGGGTCTATGATGACATCCACAACCACAGTGGCATGTGGACAAAAAGGTTAATTTCCAATTCTGGATAGTAGCAGAGAACAGCAGAATGACTGTAGTAAACTTTAATAATAAGAGAGAGCACGAACGTACGGCTGGTACTAGTGTAGCCTATTAATACTGTGGACACTAAGTATTGAAGCTGTTGTTAATACTCAGACGCTATGTGTAATGATGAATCAATGGTTGATACTAATCGTTACTAGTGTTTGGTTGTGTGTGTGTGTGTGTGTGAGAGAGAGTGAGTGTGTTTCTGTCTAAGTAACCATGGTTTACACATTTACAGCTTTTGAATTAGTGTTATTTACCATGTCGCTCCTACAGTTCTCAGTGGCCAACAGTGTAGGATTCTAACTGAAGTTATACAACAGTTAGTTCCGGCCCTGCAATCTGATTGGTCGAGAGACTGTAAAACCGTGACGATATTGGAGTACAACATCACGGTTATTTCACTGTGTATGTATTACTCCGCCTCACAGCTGATTGCAATCAACAATCAAATCAAAACTGACGGTTAGTGTCAGTTAGGTCAGCAGTTGTGTTGCATCCCTGGAAAAGAATTTAAACAAACTTCCACCAGATGCAAATGCCCTTTATCTGAAGCCCAGGATGACAGCAGCTCACACAGACAATATCTGGTACACTAAAGCTCCGCTGGGAATAAACTCACTTGCACAGATGCTGCCGAAGGTGTGTAAAGAGGCGGCGACAACAGCTATCTACACCAATCACAGCCTCAGGGCGACTGCCATACAGAAGCTGTCAGATGCGGGTCTAGTGGGCACAGGTATGATGTTGTTTTAACGTAGCCTATGTGTAAAGTTAGTCTTCTAATTAGGAGTCGGGCCCTAAAATATACCTTTTGTCTTGCACGTCTAAGAGCTTGTTAAAAATACTGGAAGCCATCCATGGAGAGCAGAAAACGATGGAGCAACGTACTGTCAGCTCAGAAGGCAGAGTCAGCTGTGCCTGTGAAGCGACAGTCCACCATGCAGTCGCCAGAGACTTATTTCACCGGCTGCACAATTAATGGAAATGTGCAGATAAATGTGTATAAAGAGTAAGTGCCTGGCGCACCATGTCTGCGTTACATAGCAACGGTGACAGCGGAGTCCTGAGGGAACTATTTTTGTTGGCGGAAGACAAATAAAATGCTTAAATTATCTATTTTGTCCTCATTTTTCAACATGCCTTAATCAGCCTTGCTTATTTAACTGTTGAACTGTTGTATAAAAGCAATATCACACTCGAGCTCGTGATGTTATACTCGTGTATCGTCACGGCTGTGATTTGGTCATAGGCACGAGGCTGCAGTGTTTTTTTCGGACTTAATTGTATTGCAGAGTTTTGCACAGCGGCAACCGGATATTTGCTCTCAAACCAAAAAAATGTGATGGCACAAAGTCTCCTTCAGTACATTATTCTAAAATAATAATGTAAGCACTCAATTGCATAAAATGCCACAGGCCTGTAGCATAACCATACTTTGAAATGTTTTGGTGACTTTTTGGTAGGTTAAACTGCCAGATCCATCAAATACACTGCGCCTGACTTTACCACATCACAGATTGTGTGGGTTGTAGCTGTTGCGAAAATGGGCCAGTCACATGTCCAGTAAATTGAAAAAGGCTTGTGGTAATTGGCTGTGAGCAAAACCATACAAATAGTCCTTTTTTCAGATCTGGGTACAAAAGGATTGAATGCAGGTGTTGTTAAACTGGAGAAGTTTTGATATTTGGTTTGAGGTTATAGCAGTCAATGCCTTAAAGGTATTGAGAACCAAAGCCCAGCCCTACTGCTCAATTAGAGCTGACTGTGGTGACCTGCCTTATTTTTAGACCACTGCAGACTCTGATCTTGAAATCTGCTATCATGGTCAAATGGGGATTAGAGCTGGGCTTTGAGTTGTATAGCATGTTTTCAGCTCCACCTTTATAGAAACAGTTCTTCCAAAAACATAATTTGCAGGTGCTATACAGTGTGTTTGCTGTGTCATAGTTTCAGTCTCCCTTTGCTGCCTGGTTGTCCTCACTCCTCACCCTTCTCTGTCCTCAAAGTTTCCCCCTCCTTTTGTCTAACTAAAGCCCTGATGTCTCTTATTTTGGTTTTGATAGATGCAGCTGTCCCCTGTGCGACAGGCTGAACTGCACAGTGACCTGAAGATCCAAGAGAAAGATGAGCTGCAGTGGAAGAAGATGAAGGTGGAGGGCCTGGATGAAAACGGGGAGAAAGAAGCCCAACTGCGGCGTAACTTTAATGGTGAGACAGCTTTGTCCGCTTGTGCAGTCAGGGATAGGTTAAAATATGTCCTCACGTTGCTCTGAATTCACTGTAGAGTCAGCTTGTCCTAAAGATTCAGTGACCGACCTTGGCGATGTTGCTCTGTGCTGAAATGTTATGATTTTGACAAATAACTGTAATTGGAACATTGGCTCGAATTATGTTTACAGAAACTTTTAGTAGCACATAGGAAACATGGCATAAAATATTAAGCGGCTCCCACAGTGAAAATTGTATCATTGAGGATTTTTCTAGACACTTGATTTTGTCTGTTTCACCAACAAAACTTTACAAAGCTTTACATAGAACTGCATGACTGAATAAAGTAAAAAGCACTGGCCAAGTCTGCTTTTTAGTAATCAGAATCTGTGTTGTAAATGAGGAAGTGATTACATTTGCATGCACAAATTCTGTGTTTTGTCCTTCTTCCAAAATAAGAAGATATTTCTACTAAGCTGTTTACATGGCCAATAAAAAACTGAATCTCCCACTAATATTCCTGCTGTGCATACGCCGAGTAACGTTCCCTTACATGATGTTTATCATGTCAAAATATGGAAAATTGAAACAGCAGGAGCTGCATTTGCCATTTTGCTTCTTTGCATTCAAAAATGATTTTTTTTTTTTTTTTTTTTTTTTTTTTTTAAAGTTTCCTACCAGTGTAGTGCTGCATGATTTAAATGTTCGATTGCGATTATGGTGGACAATATCGCGATTTGCGATTACAATATATTTACAATAAAATGTAATAAATAAATGGTATCATGAGTCTTTTTGCTTGATTCAGTGTTTCCCCTACATTATATTAGGGGGGCAGTGACCTGACATAGTTATTGTTATGGACAGACAGTGTGTCAATGACCATCAACACACTGAGCACATCAAATACGCTGCTCACACAGCAGAGCAGCACGGAACTGTACACACAGCGGAGCGAGCGTGTGTTGTGTTCAGGCGTTGTCACGTAAATGACAAATTCCAACGCCATAGCACAACACAGCAGCATGTCAAGTGGGCCGAACCCGAGCAAAATTGCTAAACTTTTCATTTGTTATGGAGTCCATGATTTCCCTGTGACACTTACAAATGTTTGCTTAAGTGTGCGTGGATGTTGTTTTATGAGGCTCTGGTGGCTTTCAGTTGTCTCTTTGTCTTTAACGTTACACGGCTTGGCTTTCTCTCACATGTACTCTTCCTACTTTTCCCTGTGCTGTCTCAAGTGTTGATAGGCTATAGATCGGTCATGTCGCCGCAGGACATGGCGACTTTAACTTTTACATTTTTATACGGCACGCCTTTCAGGTACGGCGACGTTGGACAGAAAGACGTGTTGTGTAAAAGTTTAAAAGTTAAAGTCGCCACGTCCCGTCTCAAGTGCTGATATAGATTGGTCGTGTTGCCGCGCGACGTGGCGACTTTAACTTTTACACTTACACAGCACGTCTTTCTGTTCAGCCTCGCCGTACCTGAATCCAAAGTATGGCCATGTAACAGACGTTTTTTTCGCCACCAAGTCAGGCTGTTCATGGTCGAGCTCATGCTCTCCTTCAGTGTCTGTGTTGGTCACTGCTGCACGCCGGCTGCACGCTCCAGGATAGCTTGTGGTCGTGATGTCAACAAACTCCACACACTACAGGAGAGGCAGTCACGTTCACAGGCACACACGTTAACATTTATTTAGCCCACATTAAATTGCAAATCGCAGCCTTTTAAGCAGTTATGTAATCGCACAGCCTGACATCGCGATTGCGATTGCGATTGCGATCAGATTAATCGTGCAGCGCTATACCAGTGGCAGACTTGTGAGCTTCACTTTGGGCATGCATCTCTACCCAAGCCATGGTTTATGTAAAACGTATCCATGACAACACAGCTGAACGTAAACAGGAAAGAGGTCATGTGTCACAAATTGTGGTGAAAATCCCAATTGTGAGCATATCCCAAATGAGCTGTATACATGCCCATAGAATGCTCCTAAAACTCTAATAATACTAGCCTACCCACGTCTTAATCGAAAAATGCTACCTTGGGAAAAACGCCTAATTCGGAATATTGAAATGCAATATGTCATTCACATGACCCGTATCAAATTCAGAATATTGTCATATTGGGAATAATAGTGGAATATTAGTGTACATGTAAACATAGTCAGTGATGCAGATGTCTCCCTTATAAAGCAGCATTAATAACCTCATACTCGGAGGCTTCAGTGTGTCTGTGGGCAAATAGCACCTTCCTGACAGATTAAAGGGTAAGACGTAGATTCTGTCAAGTGTGAAACTCTTAGGTGTTGCCATTTGAAGCTGGAGGTTTACAGAGATCCACTGAGTTGGCAGGTTGAGGTGACTTTTATCTTCGTCAAAGCCCGGTCAAAAGTTTGGACACATTTTTCCATTCAAGTAAATGGCAAAGGGTGTCCAAACTTTTGACTGGTACTGTAGGTACTAATAGAGCACATATATTTTTAGAGTTTATGGTTGCCATCGGGCATTTCATAGTAAAGGGTAAATTATGCCTGAACTTTTTGGGATCACATATAAAGGAATACACAGTTCTGGGCGTGATAGTTAATGTAATAAACTCTACCCTTTGGCAGAGTTTATACAAAGTCAAAGCAGTGTGTAATGTGTTACTTGGCATTGCATCAGCATAGAAGCAGTGCCTGAAATGGAGTACTGGCAAATTTTTGTCTACATTAAGTACTCTTGCTTCAAAGTGCGTACCGCCTCCCAAGTGTGTGAGTCTAGGTACTTAATGCACTCCTTAACACCCATGTAACTGTGTCCCTGTGTTAACACATAGCTAGCTTAATGCTGAGAAAACGTTGCTAAGGATGTCGTTAAAATGGATAAAAAAAAAAAGCCAAAAGAATGGGGGGTAAAAAAAAAAAACAGAGGACCAGGTAGATACTTAAGCATCTGCCACGGTTCCTTTCTTAATGCTGTTGCTGTTGTAGCTGCATAGTTAGTAGCTAATTGCGGTGCAAATGATTCAGAGGCTGTCAACACTAGTTGCAGCACCAACACTGAGCCTTCTCCCTCAGCAGCCAACTACTGTGGTGGTAGTAACGTTGTGCACCTGGCTGCTCCTGGACAAAGGACCAAATTGACCATTTCTACAAGGCAGGTGACTTGCTAAATGTGAAAAACAAGTAAATGAGGTAAAATCTTTGGGAGTACACAGTTGGTTTTGTTGTAGCATATATGCAATATTATATTTGTGTACAATTTGATTTGTATCAATACGGACAAAGGTTTTATTAACCAGATATACATTTATTTACAACTTGTGGAAATATATAATGTATGTGATGTGGGCCTGAACATTTGAAGTGGGATATATTACCAAAATATGCACATAAATGAAAATATACCCAAGACACATGAAGTGCTCTTGTCATGTAACTGCTGAATTAAGATACTGGCACCTTTTTGGTTCAATTCAGGCACTGCCAAGAAGAAGTATAATATGTTTAACGTCCCCATCAAGGCTTGACTGTTGCCAGCATCTTTTGACAAAATCTCCTTTTGAATTTAAGACTTTAGGTGTGTCCATACTACACACTAAAAGTGTGCACAAATCAATATATGCAGTGTTGGCACCTCAATTAATAATGTGAAAGACATGAGTGTGCATGTGAAATACAGGCAAAAAAAAAGTATGTATTGATTTGATTATGGAGCTCATTAGAGACTGAAACACCCCACAATCCTTGCACCTAGTGATCCTTTAGAAAGCTCATTTTGTAAATACTGTGATGGGAATGAAGCAGGAACAGCACCAAGCACCACCATTTCACATGTCTTTACATTTTTAGCAATTATAAGATAACATAATCACAAGTGTGGAGCTGGTGTACCAGTATGTGAGGGGATCTTCACCTCAGTATCTGCTGGCAATGACCCAGCCATACACACCACTCTGTTTGTCATTCTGCCACAAGCAGTCGGTGGACACTTGCCGCCCTTTAGCACCTCTGGGAGCACTCCATCCGCTCTGGACATTTTCCCTTCTCCTTCCATACTCCCCAGTGGTGCATTGACCTTCCAGCTTAAGGCAAAGCAGCAGAATCACTCTCTGTTCCTCTGGAGCTAAATATAAATCTTAAAGGAGGACCTCAAGTCCCTTTCTCCCCGCTGAATCAAGTCCTTCTCCTCGAGTCCCTCTAATTGGGCTCAGAAACCATTTCTTTTTTTCCTTATGTTTCTTGTCATAGCACATCCTCTGTACTCTCAGTTTGATATGCTAGAGACATATCCTGACACCTTTCTTGTTGTAAATTGGTTGATCAGGGAGCATAAGCTTATTTTACTGCTTGTACTCATTGCACTCTGGTCAAAAGCCTCAACTGAGCCCATAAAATATAAAGTATACGAGCCCTACAGTACTGCAGAGATAGTCGACAAGCTTGCCATCCTGTTTATGAGGATTTTAAACTACCCCCCTACATGCAGACACTCTCCTAATGAAGGATCTGTTGTTAATATGTGACAGTGATGGGCTACCAGCAGGTTGAGATGGTGCTGATTCAGCGGATGTAATAACAGTTTACTAGAGCAGAATAATGAGGGCAGAGATTCTTCACAGCAAAGTCCACTTAGTGTTGTTATGTAGCTGTCTGAAATGTTGAGAGAGGAAGACACTGTTAATATATCGTGCTGCTCAGGTTCTTTTGCATATACCTGAAAATATCCAGCAAATTAGTTACAGAAATCTCAAAACATGTGGCAACATCAAAACGTATCTGTCATGGAAAATAGTCTGTTTGTGTCCTGGCAGTTTTTGGATGCATTTAAAATCTCTTCATTTGTTCTCCTCGTTTGTTCCGGCTTCCTGCCAAGTTTGGGTTGAGTAAGTCGATCTGTTAAGTGAACAAATAGAAGGGTAAATGAGCATTTTCCTCTTGTCTCGCTCTCATCTTTAAAGGTTTTACAGGTTAAGAGCAGCACGGAATAGAGCACATGGATATCTCCCACTCGGTGTCAAGAAATAAAGTGAAGCTAGTTTCTTTTGATAAGCTCTCGTTACATTCTCAGACTTTAAAACGTTGTTTCTTGGCCTGCTCAGCATATTTTCAGCAGCTGAATCATTAGAGATGCTTCTCCTTTTTAAACTGTGTGGTAACTTAGGAATTAATGAGTTGCTGTCAAGGGTTGTGAGCCCGTGGATAATTTTTGATGTGAAATGTTTTAGTCTTTCTTAAATGATGAATAGTGTCTTAGTCAAATTATATTCTCTTGGGTGTCTAACAGTTTCCTCCCATGACAGCCTCAGTTGTTACTCCTTACAGGCTCATGTCAGGATCAGTCATCACAACTGTTTTTAGCTCTTTAGTAAAAACTCTGTTGTGTTATGTAGTGATCCTGGCCAAGTATGGAATGGATGGGAAAAGAGACACTCGACCACTGGAGAACAACTCCCTGAAGGACCATGATGCCAAAGAGGGAGACATGTTTGATGATCCCAGGCTGGACAAACTATGGAACAAGGTTTGTATGTGTGCAAAGGAGAAGGAAAGAGAACTATCAAAATATGTTTTGCATATGGTGGCTCGATTTTATGCCTCCTATTTTTTTGTAGTGGCATTGTACAACCTTTATGGCTCCCTGCTTCTGCTGGTAGATCGAAATCTACCAATAGAATAGGCACATGACCCTCAAATCAGTTACAAGAGAACTGTAAAGCATCTGGTGCTCCGGATCTTTTTAATGGGAAACTGAGTGACAGGGTTACAATAGACTCACAAGTCAGTCTTTAGACGCTTTGCTTAACTAAAGACTGATGTCTTTCTCCCTGATTTTGTGTTTAGATGGGCGGATACAATTTCAGAGTTTAAAAAAACTCCCTATGTTGCAGAACCAATAGTAAATCCGCAGGGCGGTCCTTCGGTGGCTCGCTGAACTCTTGTGCTCATAAACATAGTCCGACTGCGTTAAAAGTTTTAAACAAAGTCGCTGTAAGGTCTTCATTTCCACAATCTTGTGGACTGAGCACACGTTTGATAAAACGGAGTTAAATCTCTCGGCATCCATTTTCAAGCTCTCTGTGTGTTTGTTTCCTTGCGGACGAGAAAGGGGGAGCGCACATTTCTGTGAGGGCATGTCCTTTTCAAAAATGCAAGAGGTGTTGCTTTGTTGCCGGCCGTTTTCTCCGGTGTGTTAAACACGCTTTAGAAAGGAGTGTCCCCAGACTATCAGAAGGCGGAGATCTCTGATTGTCTGGTGGCGAGACTAGGGTTACAAGGGTCTTCTCACTTAGCAGCACCAGTGGTGTTTTTAATGCAGCTTTCACATTTGACACAATTACTGCACTCTTGTGCCTTTAAAAAAAACAAAAAAAAAAAACACACACACACACACACATTATTTTCAAAAGCTTGTCCTTTGGCAACTTGTGACAGGAAGTGTGCAGCTCGTTAGGGAAAGAAAATAATGATATGTTTTACTGTAGTTGTATCAAAATTTCCTAAATTACACAGTTAAAGTCTGAAATTGCTTAAAGGTCCAGTGTGTAGGATTTTGGTTCAATACACTGGCAGAAATTGTTTTTAATAGAATAAGTATGTCTTCTTTAGTCTATAATCACCTGAAAATAAGAATCGCTGTGTTTTCATTACCTTAGAAAGAGCCATTTATATCTACATAGGGAGTGGATCCTCTTCCACAGAGATTGCCTTGTTACACTGCCATGTTTCTACAGTAGCCCAGAACTGACTGACTGGCTTTAGATAAGGATACTGTAGTTATTAGCCCCTTCCTGACGAGCAACAATGGAAAAACACTTTTTTTTTTCTCAAGGTGAAACAGCTTTATTCAGTGTTTTCACCGGTTTAAATCACCGGGTCCATTTGCTTTGGAGAGGAGGAGACCTTTGCGGATAATTCAGCTCGAGTTAAAAACCTCCTAAACGTCAGGATCTTAAGTTGTCAGAGAAAAAAGGTGAGCAAACACAGAAGGCGCTGGGCTAGCTGCCTAACTGGGAGTTCACGCTTAGCATATGGGAAAAGTTTGAGCTTCAATCTCTGCACTTTTTGCAGCTGCAAACAGTACAATTTTAAAAGTGGAAATAGATAACTTTTCAACTTTTGCCCTCCTACTCGTCCTAAATAGTATATTACAGTTGCCGCTATTGTCGCAAAGATAACTGGAGTTTCCATTTTCCTCAGAGCCAAGAAACTACCAACAACACAGGACACACTGCATTGTGTTTTCCACAGCTACTGCAGTTGTTCCACTTTATGCCATTTCTGCTACTGAGGACAGTAACTGCAAAGAACTTACTCTGATACTCTTAGCTACCAAGGAAACAAAAATACTATCCTCTTCCTGTTTTGGTTGTGCACTGGTTGACATACTTTCTTTGTGCCATAAATCCATCTTTCATTTCACAGGAGATTGCACCGTGTGGCAGACAAAATTGCAGAGTGAAAGTGAGGCAATCTCAACACAGATGGTGTCATAATTTTACAGCCATTACACTGTGCAAGTGACATTCACTTCATAATAATAAGTTAAAGTAGAAACTTGTTCCACTTTAAAGTTCTGATGATACATATTTTAAGAAGATTTCCCATATGCAATATATTCAGTATGTTCTTTGTAAAATGGCCCTCATGTGTTTGGCAGTCCATTGAGTTGATGGATTTTCAAATGTGTCTATTATAGACGTTGATGTATTTCATGCCACCTAAACCTTCTTGTGTGAATAAATTGTACCGTACCTATTTTTCACACTAGTATCTGTCATTCTTGTGCCATCAAAGTATGTCCGTTCCTCTCCTGCTGCTTTTGAGACTAACTCCTTTCTGCCTTCGATGACTGTTCTTCCGCCAGGCCAAGAGCTCGGGGAAGTTCTCCAGCGAGGAGTTGTCAAGTCTGAAGAGGGAGTTCCAGCATCACAAGGATAAGATCCACGAGTACAACATCCTCATGGATACTGTCAGCAGGACCGAGGGTGAGCTGCGTGAATCACTCCCTTTGCTCTGCAGCTGAGCAGAGGTGTCACACCACCTCCGCTTAGTTATATCAGTGTATTATGAGGCCAAGTTTATGAGCCTTTAAGCCCTGTCCTCCTCTTTACTATTCACCACTATCTGTGTTTGTATACAAGCATACATATGGTTCTGATCCCAGCTTTGCTCCTAAACCAGAATAACTTCTAAGTTTACATGTTTAAATAAAGCCTGGAGAATTTTGCTCAGAAATAAGGCCAGATTTATGTTTTCTAGCTGTCGGCACTGTTTCCAAAGTAAATGCAAAAATAAACACCTTCTCGTCCTCTTACAGCCTCTTTTGGCTGATAGCAGTTCCTCTGTTGCCGCTCAGGTCAGTCATCCAAAAACCAGTCCTGAGTCTGAAGTACTCTCTGTCTGTTTGTTCAGTCTTGTGGTCATGTATGTAGGTGGAAGGTATCAGACTGCACATGCTGCCACCCACCGCTCAGCGCTCTATCAGTGCTTGTCACATCACATCAAGCTGTGAGTTTTAAGCCGAGCTGACAGGCCCCACTGTGTTTGAGATAGACACAAGGAGGACAGGCATGTCTCATTCGGACGCCACTGACACTTTGCAGCTGTTTCGTGCCAGAACTTTGCTGCTAGCACTCCACGGCCTTACGTTTTTGGCGAACCAGCCAGGGGTGTTTTTCTGCTTGTCTGATGCGTTTAAACATTGAGCCAATCACATGTTGCCTTGAGGGGAGTATCCATGTACCTCCACAACTCCCCCACCTCCATCCACGCACACTTTTATTGCCTCTCACAGTCTTCATTTCACCTTTTTTTTTTTTTTTTTTTGATCCAAATGTCAAGCGTTTGTCCAGCTGGCCTCACTCCGCTTTTTAATTCCTCACCTTTTCCTCGGCTGAGACAGGCAGGTATTTCATAAAAACATGGTGGTATTACCGGCAGGATGATGATCATAGGTTTCTCGAGTTTTCTATGGAAAAATAAATGTGATATATGAAGAAAAAGCCAGTCCTGCGACACGTTATATTTTATAGCTACTACTAAACTCTCCATATTAAATGCTGTTTTTCTTTGTCTCTTTTATTGTTTTAATTTCCTCCTTCTTCCCTTTTTCCCTCTGTGCTATTATTATTCTTCGTGGTGTCTTGTTTCATACCTCCTTCATTTCCTCTTCCACTCCTATCCCCTCTCTTTCATTTAAACCACCCACCCAACTCGACTCCTAACCTGCCCCATCACCTCCTCTCCTCCTTGTCTTTTCCTTCGCCTGTTCGCCAAAACAGAAATACACAAGAATGTGATCTCCCCCCTGGAGGGTGACGCCAAAGAGCATGTGCTGCATCAGAAGCACACAGACCTGAAGCAGAAAATGAGAGACCTCAACCAGGGATTTGAGCGCCTCCGTAAGCTCAGCCACGAGGGCTTCACTGAAGACAGCGGTAAGAGAGAAAACACACACACACACACACACACACACACACACACACACACACACACACGGCTTGTCTCTTTGTGCATTGCAGTTTCACTCTGCGTTTATTTCATCAGCTTAATCACTGGGATTTGTAATAATAATAACACACTCTGCCGTATCACAGTTGGCGAGCATTGCTCTGCTAACGACTTAACCTAAGTGTGTTGTGCTTTTAGTTTTTAGCCCACATGGCTGCATCCATCCAGTGATATCAGCCAGCTTGTCCTTTGTGCTATTTAACTTGGAGAAAGCGTTCATTACTCTCTCATGATTTAATTTTCTTATAGTTCAGTCTTTTATCTCTCATAGTCTGCTGCCTTTGATGGAGTGTAGTGCAGACGTTGTGAGCAGTCTCAGTTGTGCAGGTTTCAGTGGGAGTCTGTTGAAGAGTTTATATGAAGTTGATGTACCTGCTGCTGATTCATACTGACTCCTTTTACTTCGTCTCCTTTGATTCCCCTCCAGGTTGTTTCTCACTCAACCCTTCACTTCCTGCCTCCTCTTGCACAAAACAGTCTTAATCTCCTCCTTGCTGTTTTCTCCGTCTGGCTCTGTTATCCGTGCAGCTTCTGGTGCTTATGGAGGGAAGAGAAAACTGTGACTGCAGAGATGTGAATGCCAGCAGTTTTCTTCTCTTTTATATTGTGTATTAGGGCCGGGCATTATATTGATATTATATCAATACTGTGATGTGAGACTAGATGTTGTCTTCTCCTGGTTTTAGAGGCTGTATTACAGTAAAGTTATGTAACTTTCTGAACTCACCAGACTGCACTCAGGTAGTCATTATATCCACATTACTGATGATTATTCATGAAAAATCTCACTTTAAATATTTTGTGAAAGCACAACATCTAACAGTCAATTAAGGTTGTCATTATAACCGCAATACTGCACTACTGACAAGCCAATCTTTCGGGATGGCAAGCAGCTGCTACAGTCTCTGTGTTCATGGTTTTTCTTTTTCCATGGGAGCACCGCATATTTACTCTCTGCTACAAAGGCCAGCAGCAGGACAAGGGGCTGAATGTCTAATCTGCGTCGAAAGCTGTGCATTTGCTTCTTTTTTTCCAGTTGCAAGAGTTGAAAAATGTTTTACTTTGATTAAAACGCTGCAGCCCTTTATCACCGTCACTTTTTACCCAGTCATCTAATCATAGTGGAGGAGGGGCAGGACAAATACTGTGGAGACCAAGGCTGTGTCCAAAATCATCCACTTACTCACTACTCCCTACTCACTATATGGTGGACTATGCAGTGAGTGATTTTAGACAGAGCCTAACAGTCACAAGGCTGAACAACAGCAGCAGTGGAGGATAAAATAATACTGAATCCCTACGTGCTTCAGCCTTCCCATCATCCATTGTGCTGACAGGTTTACTTGTCCAGATGTTCTGTATCATGGAAACCAAAAGGGTTTATCTGAAAATTGCTGTGCCATTTATTGCACATAATTGTCCTTCTGTGTTCGGCATGTAAAAATGCAGTATCAATTTATATTAAAATTTTGTCATCTTTGTCTTTTAAAAAGTGACAATATACCTGATGATAGCCAAACAATAAAGCTCATTTACAAAGCACTAAAAACAGGATGAATGAAGTTATTTGCAAAAACAACCAAAAATGGCGGTAATTCGTTAATACCCTGTGGTCAACCCAAAATTGTTGCAATGTTGATATCAAGGTCTTTGGTCAAAAACATTGTGAGATTTGACTTTTTCCAATTTACCCAGCCCCACTGTGTTTATACCAAACTACTGAGCATCTAGGCTTGTTGTGATTAAAACATCTGCTGTGACTGCTCCTCTTCAAAGCTCCTTCCCTCTTGAGTTGGCAAGTATTGGTGTCTCCTTGGACTGTTTATCGCTTCATCTGTCTCTGTCCATTTTCCTCTTTAGAGTTTCGGGAGCCCCGTGTGATTGAGCTGTGGGAGGCTGCCAAGAGAGCGAACCTGAGCAAAGACGAGCTGGACTCTCTCAAGGTAGCTCTTACATTGCTTGTGACAGTCTTTTGGACACTTCCTCTGATTAGTTTCGAGATAAAACTTTTTGTTGTAGTAGAGTGCTGCAGTCTAACTTTTAGAAAACCTCTTGGAAACTTTTTAGTCAAGTGCTCTTTTTGTAACAGCTTTTTTAACTTTTGTAGTGTACTTGGTAGCAAAGTAGTACTTGTGTATGGTAAGCCATAAACCTTAAGTGCACACTATTCTGATCACATTTATGCATTACACATTTGAAATGCCCAAGTATTCCACTCTCCTTTCTCTCATTGTGCTCTTTTCACCCTTTGTCCCATGAGCAGAGAATCACAGTGAACAACTCAATTTAAATTTCCATTCTTTTAAAATGTATCTGGCTTCAAGATCAAAATGTGTCACAGAGAAACATTCAGCTAGAATTTTCTCTGTGACATTTCCTCTCGAGTCACTACTTGAGATGCATATCAGCTCCCTTGTGCAGCTGTGCATGTAATTGAAGGTGAACTGAACTTGCACCCCCCCGTGCTCACCGCCCTCCTTTTCTTGTTCACTTAGGAGGAGCTGCGTCACTTTGAGACCAAGGTAGAGAAGCACAGTCATTACCAGGAGCAGCTGGAGCTTTCCCACCAGAAGTTGCTACACGTGGAGTCTTTGGGAGACAAAGAGCACATCAAGAGGAACAAGGAAAAGTACAACACACTAGCTGAGAAGACCAGAGAAATGGGCTACAAGGTAAGGAGCGATATAAAGTTTGTGTGCTAGCTCTTGAGGCCCAGACTCACCAAATCAACTTCAGAGAGCTAGCAGCGATGAAGGCCCCCCGCTGCGTTGACTGACACCACCTCTGTCTTGGCCAGAAAGTTGCACATGCACACACTACAAAGACCACAGCCAACAGCCAACCAGCATGAACATTTTGCGCCTGTGTGAGAAGAAATAATTCTCTACACCAGCAGATGGTGGTTGTCTGTAATCATTCAAAAAGGGACACCGGTTAGTTAGCCAGTTAGCACATTAACACAATCCAATGTTGAAAGAACACCGTGCACCAGGAAACATTTAAACAAACCATTAGGAAATATTGCTGCTGAAGACCTCAATGGCTAAAGAAAAATAATCTTAACTTATGTAACAAGTTTGTTTCAGTCTCACTCCCTCTTGACTTTAGCATTCTGTTTACTTTTCTCACTTGTGTTTCTCCTCCCGTGTGTTGGGCTGAGCTGCAGATCAGAGTGATTTCATTCGACGACAGGCTTTGTATTTGCTGACGCCGATTCAACATGCTGAATTGGCCAAAAAATAGTTGACGAGGGGCAACATTGGGGAACACAGCACACTAACTTGGGCAAGAAACACTAACTGACGGCCCAACAGTGACCAATGGCCGACTGTCAGCTTAATGTAGGCCATCAATCAGTGTTGGCCGGTGGTGGGCAATTGTGCCCCAAGTTTTTGCAGTGTGTCCTGCACCGTTGGCACTGGTCAGCCCTGGTCAGCCCTTGCCAGTGGATTTTCAGACAATTCAGCATGTTGAATCCGTGTCTGAATCCATGTCTGAATCCATCAGTGAGAGAAGAGAAGTAAACAAAGCAAACAAAAGACTAAAGTCAGGACAGTGTGAGATAGAAACAAACCTCTTATATTTGGTGAGATGTTTTTAGCCATTGAGCTCTTAGCAGAAACGATTTGTAACTGTTTGTTACTGAGCACTAGCACATGGTAAATATTCTTTGTTCTTTATACATCTGGTTGTGTTATTCATGTGCTAACAAGCTTTAAATCTGTCCTGACGGTCTTCCGGTTTCCCTTTTTGAATGACACATACAGACTACCGCCACCTGCTGGTATGTAGAGTTTTTTTCAGTTATTTGCAGGTGAACGTAAGCACTAGTTGGCCGCTGGCTGTAGTCTTTGCAGTGTGTTCAAGTGCAACTTTTTGGCCGAGGCACAGGCGACACAACAGTCAGCCTTCATCCCCACCATTTCTTTGATGCCAGTTTGGTGTGTCTCTGCCTTGACTCCACATTCTGCCATCAAAGACCACAAAGCTACTGTCCAATAACAGACTGCTCACCTGCTGTAGACAATAGTAATGTTGCAGAATGGGCAATGAATAAAACATCGCTGTAGTGTTGAAAAAGTAGTTACAAAGAAACAGAGGACAAAGGTTTACAACATCTTGTACTGTTTGGTTGTAGAGGAGCAGAGTCTCTTACCTCTAGAGTTGCAACACAACTGACATAAACAAAAGGCTGACGGATGTTCCACAACGGCAACCTTTTCCATGAATACCACATCCACAATGTGTTATGAGGGCATTCATAGTGAATCATAATTCTTTGACTACACTGCACTATATCCACAGTCGTAAAACGTTGTAAAATGTGACTTGTAATGAATTACATAGGTGTCAAGTGTCTTATGGGTGCTCTTGACTAGTCATGAACTAGAGGCTGACTGATGGCTTATAATGCATCATAATTACCTATACACACCTCAGCAATCATCTGTATAATAGTCCATGCAGTATCATATTATGCGCTATGTAAAGTGAAGCACATTGGTGCCACTATAATAATATCTGCTTCATCATAATGTGTCATTGTTGGTGTTAAGTAAATTGTAATGCACGTCATGCATCTATGCTGCATCATAAGTGATTATGAAATGCCTACCACACAATAGAATACTTTGATAAGACTTAAATACTTTTGAAAGATTAAAATCTGACACTCATGTCTAAAGGCAATGTCATAAGTCAGTCATTTGTAGTTATAATGTATTATTAGCCTCATCATGAGCATCCATAACACATGTGACACTTACGATGGATTATAAGGCATAATGTTTTATGACTGTTGATAAAGTGCATCAGAAAGCATTAATAATAATTCACTGATTGCCCTCATAATGCATTATAGATGTGGTCTCTATAGGAAGTGTTACAGAAAAGAGACTTCATATTTCTACATATCATTGTAGTCATCAGGGGGAAAAATGCCTTTAACCAATGTATTAAAGATTATTAGGATAAAGTATCCATGTTAATTAGAGATAAATTCTCAAAAAACAATAATTTGTGTTGTATCCAATGACAAGTCCATTAGTTTTCAAAAGTTAAATTTCAACCATGCTCCACATTGGCATTCCAGCAACTATTTCAAAGTATATTCTGATAGATAAATGTGCCACAGTTGTATTAACTTTGGGAATGTGACTGAATATGTTTAAAGGGAAATTTCGGTTTATTTCAACCTGTCTCCTGTTGTCCTAAATTTGCTTCAAGTGACTAGTGACATAAAAGTAATAGTTAGCATGATAGCCGTTAGCCTAGATACAGTCATGGCGCATAGTAGCGTCAGACCTGTTAAAACGTGAGTGAGTGGGCAACCTTCAAGTGCAAAGTTAGTCCACTAAACAAGCTTTTTTTCCCCACAAAGACCGCCTCATATCGTTAGGATAAATGTCAGAGAACATATAGAAAACGTCATGTAAATGTGTTGTCTTACCTTACCGGTGTGGTGCCATGTTTGTTTACCATGTAGCTCTGCTTTCCAAAGCGCGGCCAAAATATATCTCGCGAGCTCTAGATAAAGCCCAGCTGGATATTGGGGCACTGGTGGCTTAGTGGTAGAGCAGGCGCCCCATGTACAAGGCTGTTGCCGCAGCGGCCCGGGTTCGACTCCAGCCTGTGGCCCTTTGCTGCATGTCACACCCCCTCTCTCTCTCCCCCCTTCACACTTGTCTGTCCTATCCATTAAAGGCTAAAAGCCCAAAAAATACCTTTTTAAAAAAAAAAAAAAAAAAGCCCAGCTGGATACTACTCCAGGTAGAGGTGTCTCGTCCTCGGTCACATCCAGACCTTGAAAATAAGGCTGCAACCGGTCCCATTGCTTGCAACAGAGGCATTCCTCTTCTGTGGGCACTGGGGCACAGCATTCACAGGTACACCACCAATCTCCAGAGCTACACAGCCTTGCAGCAGCCATTCCTCCTCTCTTGTCCTCTACCTGTTGTCTCTCTCTCTCTCTCTCTCCCCTCCTCCGTTCTTCAATTTCACGAAGCTCTTCGTCAGTGTATTCTGGCTCAAATAAATAAGGGCGGCCATCAAACTCTGCAAAATCAAATTCCTCCTCCACAAAGTCGAAGTCTGGCAAAAAGTCAGCCATTATTCTATAAATCTTTCATAAAATAAATGAATGAACTTTTCATCTTCCTATCGTCCTAAATATGTAGGAGACAGGTTGAAATAAACCGAAATTTCCCTTTAAGTATAGCATCCAAAATGATCTTAATGCTGTAAAAGTTTAAAAACATTACTAATCAACCTAAGAGAGGTTACAGATTCCCTTTATAAAACATGAACATTGCAAAAGACTGACCAGAGTCTTAGCGACAGTTTACCACGAAAACAACCAAAAAGTTGTTCTTAGTTTTTGTGTAAATGCTGAGGCAGAGCATATTTCGTTGTAAACTTCTCAGCCACCACACAAACTGAATTATAGATCTACAGATATTCGTCTTGCGGCGAAATGTTAACATGCATGTCTTTCACTGTTCGATTCCAGATGAAGAAACATATGCAGGACTTGTCCAACAAGATCTCTGGTGAGGGACTCGAGCACAACGAGCTCTGAGAGGCACGGAATCATGAAGGTTGGACGAACTGAAATAATTCCCTCTGCAACCCCACACACAGCGTACGCTACATTCCCCCATTCCACCTCAACTACTGTAAAGAAAAAAAATCAGTGTTTTCTACATTTCTAGTGTTATTAGTTGTTGATTTCTTATGTGAGGTTGCTGAATGGATGAATTGTACATAATGAGAGATTTATAAAAATCAGCTGAACTTATTAGGTCACAGATAAAACAAAGAAGGAATAGTTTACATGTTAAGTCTGGTACTTTGCATTTATTTGTACGGTTTGCAGGCAGGTGTAGAAAAAATGTCTGGCTGTAAATGTTGCAGTACTTCAGGCCTGCAAATTTTGTGGGGGTGTTTGGTGAGGGATAGACAGCAGCAGTTGAGTCACTCTTAACCAGCTGATGTAGTTTAAGGGATGGTTCAGGTCCTGGGGAACAGCCAGCTGACTGCATGAGTACTTCATCTTGCAGGAATATCGGCACATTGCTGGCCAGACAGTTTGTCCACACCCATCTGTCAGTAGTTGTGCAAGTAATTAATGCTACATCAGAGTGGCTGTTGGTACGGTAGTAACTCAGACATTAGTCGGCTGAAATATTGTGATGCCACTGTTACCGTCTAATCAATGTGAAGAATGCTTTGCAGATTCAGGTTAGAAGCACTGAAACCCGGAAACGTCAAAATGTAACAGCAGTCTTTAATCAATAAGATACAGGTGCCAACAACATACAAACAGTAATATTTTAAAAATATAGTTTAATATCATTCTTATTGTCTTGGCATAAATAAAAGCAGTTATTATTTACAAATCCTGTAGAGGGAAGCAGTCCCTGTCGTGACATTAACAGGCTATTTTTGGGAAAGTTTTTATAACTCGCCCTCATGTTGTTTCGCCTCCTGAGATATGCCGGTAGGGAACCGCGGCCATAAAAATAAATTAGTGCCAAATGTTGGACAATTTGTCCTGATGATATCAAGAGGGAGGTGAGAAATTGGAACACACACTGTGCTTTCCCATTCATCAATTCTGACCTGGAGCAGAGACATTGATTACTGTGATGAATAATGTCCCTGGCTGGCCGATTACTCAGTCATGTCCTTCTTGGGCCACATGGGCCTGGATTAATCTAATTTGCATCCGAGATATAACTCTAAGACGCTTACTTCAATCGAATGCTTTTGAGCTCTGATGTGGAATGATAGCCAAGCAAGCTGGGACTCTAACAGTCGATTGTGAGGCATCAGTGCGATGAGGCGGGCTCGATCTCTCACCTTTTAATAGGAGGTGTAACAACAAATAGTGCCATGCCAAGACAGTCTTAAAGTAAATCTAGCTGGAATTTAAAAGAAACTCCAGATTAACAAATTACAATTTGCCAAGCACAGCAGCTGTCTCTTGTCTCCTAGCTATGATATCAGTGGTAAACATTAGTGTTTGGTGCCATAGAGAAGTGAAGTCCCTCCCCTTCCAGTGTCCCACAAGGGACCTTATTTCTGTATGACAAAGTAATTTAACTTGTCTGAATTGTGCCATGAACTACACATCTGTCAGTTTAAAAGATGACTTTGCAGCTCTCGTCTCGCTCAACATAGCTACGTCACCAAGACCAGCAAGCTAAGTAGCCTGGTAACGTAGCTATGTTCTACTCATGTTATTTTTAATTTATGTGCCGAGTTTCATCTTAAAACCAGCTAAAAAGCAACCTTGACAGCTCCTTTGAGTAGCTACAGTCAGCAGAGGGAATATGTTGTAAGAAACAGTGTGAAATGAATACGCTTTAAAAATTCGCACAATTAGTTTTCTGCCAGCATTCCTCTCATGCTTTAGTTGAAGCAACAGTGTTGCTTTTTAAATAGTCAAAGGCTGAAGTAGGCTGCACGTGATCGATCATGAAAGTGTCAATGAAGCGCTGAAGGTGGTTATGACATCACTTGCATATTTTTGTAGTTTTATCGTTCAGTTTTACAACAAACTGCAACTTTTTTTGACTTGCAAAATTACCCTTTAAACATTGTGTGTAATTTGTGGCACAATTTAAATGGGATCAAATAATTATTTGTCTCAAGATTAACTACCCTACACATTTTTTGCAAAATAAGGTCCCATTGTGGTCCACTGGAAGGGGAGGGACTTTGCCTCCTAATCCCTCATAATTAAGGCTATTGTAATCCATGTTTAACAGTCACCTGAGAGAATCTTAAAAGAGGCAGATATAAGTGCCATGCAGCCCAAAAGACAGTAAAAAAAGGAGCATTTCTGGGATAAAAAGTCTTCTAGAAATGCAGGAAAGCTCTAACTTAAGTACAAGAATATGAGAACTTAACACAAAACGCATCCAAGATGGCAGCTGCATAAGAGATTACCCAGACATTTCCTATTTTCTTCTTATTCTTAGTGGAATGGATTGTTTGTGGGAATTTCTGTACACTGGCACAACTGTGGGTGTGTTAAGTACAACAATGATCAACTACAGTTAAGCACTTGAGCTTATTTTGAGAGAATCAGCAATGAAAAGTATTTTAAAGTGTCACCGAGTTGCAGAGTCAGTTCGGTGGCCCTCGCCGCCTGCTCTCCAGCTGAGTCAGTCTGTCCTCCCTGCCCTGAACATGCTCCGCCCCCACTCTCTGAGCTGTTTCCATGGCAGCGATGTCAAGATGGGCATACCTGATGGAACCTTCCTCTGGTTGGAGAAGGAGACAACATTTGTTTATACTTTGTCACATGCAGGAAAAACAAGCAGCGACCTGTCCGTCCTTGAGATGTTCAGTTACTTCTGCCACATATTAACTGAAGCATACACTATGACCTTTTCTTCATTGGTACTGTTGGGATACAAAATGACTGTATCATACTTACAGGATGTTACCTTGAATTATTGAAGAAAACTTATGGGGACCATGTAAACAACAGCAAAGCTATACCAAAATATCTGTTTACAAACTCTCACACAACTCATACAGTATAATCCAAGTCTCTTTTATCCAGTTGTATGCTCAGTACTTGCCAAACACGCATTTTCACTAAAATGTTATTGATTTCAAACATAATATTCGAGTGGTGTGCCTGGGCATGTGCACGCATTTGAACTCTGATCAAGTGGAGCTCAGGGTGCACTACTTGTAGGCGGGAGCGTTTTACATTGTGATATTTTAGCAAAAATGTGTTTGGGAAGTACTGAGCATACGACTGGATAAATGAGACTTGGGCTATATTTCAGGAGTAGTGTAAAAGTTTGTAAATGCTGTTAAATACAGACACCATTTACTTCAAGAATTCAAGGTAACACACAGTGATTACAAATTGGGTAACACTTTACTTGAAGGTATCTACATAAGAGTGACATAACACGGTCATGAACATTATGTACATGTCAAACGTTTGACTGCTGTCATGAAGTGTCATTCGGTTTTTGTCATGTCAATTTGACATTAACTTTGTTTGGGATGTCCTTACAATGACAACTTGACATTTACCAGGATGACACTACCAGAAGATGTCTTTATGTTAATGTCACTTTAATTAATGTCAAGTTGTCATAATCAAGACAACCCAAACAATGTCAACTTGTCATTACAAAAAGTGAAAGACACTTAATGACAGCAGTCATAAATGTTTATGATATGTACATAATGTTTGACAAGTCCATGAAAGTGTTACCACAAATTGTCATGTGGGAGAAGTCTTCTTGTAACCCGTTAATTTAATCTAGTTGTAAGAACGCATAAAATTACTTTGGATGTTCTCTTTAATTTGCCAATTAAAAGCTGAGAATGATGTTTATATTATTACCTGTGTTGTAAATTGCTTTAGGTCACTTTTGTTAACTGCTTCAGTCCATGAATGTGTGATTATAACACAAAAATCAGCACAATAAATTGTTTCTCCCTATTTATACAGTGTACTGATCTGTCCATACTTTATGCTAATTGCAAAGTAAACTTTCCTCCCCAACAAGGCAAGTAGTAAAATAAACAGCAATAGTAGAGGACTCTCAACCACACAAAAACAGTTTTTATTTTAGTCAGTCATAATAGAGTGCTGCAGGGATGACTTTTTTGGTAGGCCAATTTGTAAGTTAGCATTGCACTTGTTACCTCAAAAAAAAAAGGGGGGTATTTTTCCATTTCCGTTTTGGATGACTGCAGAAAATCGTCTTGTTCAACAAGATATACATCACAAATGAACATCACTTTTATAATTTTTAAAGTGTAAATGCAACTGCAAGAAGTTAAAGCTAAACGAACTACACTATGGTCACATGACTTCTATGCCGCCACCACAGTGAGGCTGTAGTGCCGTGTTTGGCATGCACGTGGTAATGCCAGACATTTCTTATACGCCTTTTTTATGACACATAAAACCTTCCAAATTCACGAGTGCAGTATGTTACATTGTAGAACAAAATCTCGAGCTTGTATTAACCACAGACCTTATTTCAGACATCTGACCAAAAAACCCACCGACTTCGAGACAAGGGAACCGAAGTGTTAATACCGACTCATTTCGGGGTTTTAGGACTCATTCCTGCAGCACTCTATATCAGTGCAATTTTTTCTTTGGTGGTGCATTTAGGTTTTGTAAGATCGATTTTAGCCAAATTAAACATATTGCAGTTCTGTTGTCCTTACCCCTGCCTTTGTTCTTACCTTTTATCAATGTACACCATGTCAAACTATAATATTGTGTATGCTAATGATAGATTAGGTCTATGGATATTGAAGACGTATGATGCAAAAGCTGACATAAAACCACCCTCTCAGAAGCCAGTTGAAAAAGAAAGCAGCAGTAGAAAAATAGGAGATTTAAATTTAAGGCTGTGTATTCTTACTGGGTCTGCAGAGCTGCAAAGTCTTACCTCTGAGAGGACTGTAAGGACCAGAGGCTGGAGCTGAGCCGGGCTCCCGCAGATCAAGCGCCGTGTAGAGGAGCTCTCTGTTAGTTCTAGCTGGCAGGGGGCTAATGGGGATATTAACATAATTAGCAGCATTGCCACTGTGGAGCCCAGTGTCCAGGGATGAAGGAGCTGTGTGGGCTGACTGGAAAATACCTGAAGGAAGAATCCAAAAGTGTAGCTGTTAAACTGGTTGCCTATTGGTTACCCCTGACCAGCAGGGTTTAGTGTTAGTACATCAGCAGTGAGCTACAAATGAGATACATCTGGGGAAACATCAAACATGATAGTTCACTTATTAGAGATATGGGGACTTTCTTACCACAAGCTGATGTTGGCCTGTGCATGCTCAGTGCTACAGGTGGAGGTGGAGGGGCAGAGGTTGGCAGAGAGGACAACGACCACTTCAGACCTGCTAACCTGTCAGCAACATCCCCAACTTCATCCTGATCCTCTGTCACACAGAGAGGAGGATCTGTGAACGAAGTATTCAGATCATTCGCTCAAATAAAAATAATATAATAATGTGAAAATACTCTGTTAAAGTGTGAATTAGTATAAGTAGTATTACAGTATTAAGTATCAAAAGAGTACTCATTCAACAGAAAGGTCCCGGTCAGTGCTATGTAATAATGTATGATCTTATGTAATGAACAAACATATAAGCAGTATTTTCAGTGTCGTAACTTGTCATGGTGGAGCTCATTCTAACAACTTTATATGCTGTTTGGTAGTTCAATCAATGTAATGCATCATAGTTTATAAACTATTTAAAACCTAAATGTAAAATTAACTGTCAAAGTAAAAGTAACTGTCAAATAAATTCAGTATTTACCTCTGAAATGTGTTGGAATAGAAGTGAAGGGGCATAAAACTTAAGTACTCACAGAAAGTACAAGTACCTCAAACCTGCACTTTAGTACAGAACCTGAGTAAATGTTACTGAGCAAGACTCAAACACACCTTGTGTATCTGCAGAAGATGACAGTCCTGATGGTGAGTTGGCAGCCTAGAAAATGTATGACAAAAGCATTTCAGATTTTATTTTGAAGCACTCTAGAATTGACTAAAGGTTCTGCAGCTTATATCCATTGTATTTGTTTTAAGAAATGAGCTTGTTTGATGCTTTTGTCATATTTGATACTGTAGACACAAGTGGTAATTACAGGATAACAGCACAATGAATTTGGCTACATTACCAGAGATTCTCTTCAGCAAAGACACTGTTACGTTAATCTGTGACATGTTAGATAGTCTAACAGTAACACAGGTAGAGGAGTCTTAAAGCTGGCACGTCATGTACTCACGTCAGTTACACAGCATCTAGCTACCGTTTAACATCAGCCACAATTTACTACTGATCATCCCAGACTAGTTAAAGGAATCCTTCCCCAACACAATGACCACTGTGTATCAATTATTCACCATGTTACGTTGAATTCATGAAGAAAGGTTTGTTTTTTCTCGCATGCCTCCAGTAAACGAAGAATTCAAAAAAGGTGCAAGTTCTTCGTGAATTAAAGTAATCGGGGTGAAACAGCAGAACTATAAAACATTTAACAAGCTCTTGTACAACTCGTGCTTTTTAATCCAGTCTCATTTATCCCATTATATGCTCAGCACTTCCCAACCACATGCATTTTTACAAAAGCTAGTGTCCAAATGTAACTTTCACTCACCGGCCAAGCATTTTTTTTTTTTTTTTAACAGGTCAAAATAATAAATTGCCTTTTGTGTTAGCCTACATGTACATGCATTGAGATATTAAGGTATTATGTTGAATGCAAACTTAAAAAAAAAAGGTCAGAGTTAAAATATTTAAAAATATTTAGTCTCTATATACAGACTCTACATTCAGTGAATGTAGAGTCTGTAGGCAAACCCCGGAGATCTTGCCTCTAGAAGAAGAGCGAAAGAGCCCTCATTTCCGGTTGTAGGCTGTTTGTAGTCCGCGTGATATTGACCAATCACGTTTGAGCCGGCTGCAGTTGTTGCCAAGTTAAATGGTCCATGTAGTGAACTAATGAGGCGGAACATAATTGGTGTCACTGCAAACTCTGAATCCATCGCAGTGGTTCAGCATATTTACTTATCGGAATGCCAAAGAATCGGGGGTCTGCCCCCAGAGGCTGTATCGCCGTCTGCCGGAAGTCAGACGCCGAATACAGCCGATGGGTTCCGAGAATGAAAAATATTTAACATTATGTGACTAAGTTCCCTCTTGTAAGCAGTGAATATGTCTAGGGCTTTTATTGTCAAAGTTATAAATGGTGGGTGTGAAGTTTTAATGCCCTGATGTTGATGATGCTGACGGTAATAAGGAGTTTGCCACCTTGGTTCAGACTAAGCAGCCTCTGTGTTATTTTATTACTTTAATAAACATGGTTGCAACTTATACCCCTCAGCTTCGCCCAATGCTAGCTACCGGCAGACCTGCGGCAAGTGATAGTTTAGTGGGTCAGCTGATGTCCTGAATGGTAAAGAGGGGTGCTTGAGACGGTTAGTTCTGCAGCACCGTGTAGATGTGTGTAAAAACGAATCTGTGGTGTGTGTGTGTCAAACTCCAACACTGACACAGTACAGGCAAATAACTGACGGCACAAGTAGCACGCCGGTCACACAACTGAGCTCAAACAAAGCCCAAGCAGAACGCATGCCCATACCCAGGCTTGCTCTAGGCGTGCTACTTGTTGGGAAAGTGTTTAATACAGTAACGTTTTCTCGAAAAGGCACGTGTTTAGGAAATAGACTACTGAGCATACAACTGGATAATTGAGGCTTGGATTACACTGTGCAAGTTGTGTGAGAGTTTGTAAAAAGATGTTTTTATATAGTTTTGCTGTTGTAAAATGCAAACCCTGATTACTTAAATTCATGAAGATCCGGTCACAGTGGAGGCATGTGAGAAAAACTGTGTGATGCTAGGTTGGTCATTTTGTGGGTAGAGTCTTCTTTAAGGCTCTAACAGCAAAACCTCTGACTGTATTGAAATATGCGAAGGTGTGTTTTATTTGCTTATGAATTAAACTTCTCATATAAGTGTGTTGTTGAGTGTGTTGTTTCTTCTTTCAAAAGCTACATTGCCTTAAGTATACAAAATCTCTTTATGGCTGGAGCTAATAGGCGGATAAAATCCTACCTGAGTGAGGCATCTGTTCCTCGCTGACCGCCACTGCTCCGGTGTAATGTAGTTGTCTGACCCATGACTGCACTGGAGAGACAAGAGGGGTTATCATTGAGACAGGGTTAATTGTTTTTTCACAGCGACAAATCAACACTGTTACTAGGAAGCAGCAACTGTTCAGACTGGAGAGAAATGAGGTATGGAGAGAGGAGATTTTGTAAGCAGCTGCAGACTGAGAGGCAAAGTTTGATCAGGAGAAAGAGGGAAGCGTGAGGATGTGTGGTAAAAAGAAAGTGTGATACAGAGTCGATAGGACAGAGCTGACATTTTTTGAGGTGGTAGACAAGAAACAAAAAGGGCGGCTGGCTCAGACATGAGAACTCTCTGACAGCGTATCCCAATTTATCGTTTTCCTCCTGCCCACAGCAGCTAATAACACAGCAGGCTCACGCTTCAAGAATATTTTCTGTCACACGGTTTGTTTCAGCACATGATACAACTTGTGGACTTAGGCATCATCTCATTACCGACATGACGGATGTGTAGTTTTTGCCATATTGAACCGCTGACACTTCAGAGTCGAGGACTGATGAAACAGAAAACTCATTTCTGTTTCATACAACAGGACTCTCCTCTCTGAGGGTTTCTGTCTGTTTCATCACTACTCATTAACTCTCTCCGTCGCCTTTTGCTCTCTCTCTCTCCAGTATAAACATGATGTATAATGAACACACACACACACACACACTCCTACACAAGCTGTCAGAAATCACAAGTCAGGCTGCTTCCTCTCCTGCTCTGATAATTTACTCGCTACATGGGGGAAGTGCTTTTCACAATCTATCAGAAAATTAATTAGACATAATGTGGAGAAGTCTCTTTTGAGGGCTTTTGAGGTTTCAGACAATAAGTATCAAAGTGAAAATAAGTCCAGTTCTAGACAGGTTTTTGATAGAAACTACCACCTAATTTCTTTGCAGTTATTGTTTTTCTAATTTGGCGGTTCAGTGGCTCAGCAGGTGGCACAGTAATCTCAAAGTGAGAAGGACCTGGCTTTGATTCAGTCACTTCTTTTTGGTGTTTGAATCCTCACACCATGTCTCCACACCCTGAGGTGATGAGAGCAAAGACATGCAAAGCCACTTGGACTAGAGGCTAAACTGCCTGTAATGGAATAAACTGAGGGGGCATGCTGTGATTACAAAATAGGAGCATAGACTGTATATAAAAAAGTGAATGTAGCTGCCACAATGCCACCCACTGGTTTGTGGACTGCTGTTTAGAAGCCTCGAGTTTGGTGTTTCGGCAGTCTTGGTTTTTTGGAGACAGAAGTGACCATTTTTATACAAGAAGGTGAAGCTGGGGAGGATGCATATTGCTACCAAGCAGCAACCGTCAGGGCTGAAAAACAAAGGCAACAATGAAGTGCCAAAACCTGCAGTTCCTCCATGCCCACTTAAGGCAAGCTCCAGAAGCGAGTGAATCTATATCGACACCCATGCTAAAATGTCTATCTTTAAAGCAAAAATAAATAGGTTTACAGCCTGTAACAAAAACTGTTTTGGTGTCTGTCGCTAATGTCAACATTCATGACAGCTGTACAGGGGTGATTATTAGGGCTTAAAGATATGCATAATTAAGGGCAAGGCTGCTTTGACTGACAGGTAGGTGCCACTCATTAACAAGTCACTACCATGACAACAATGTTGGTTAGGTAATGTTACCATTGCTTAACCCTAGATCCACAGAGTACAGGCATAGCCATAGCTGTTGCTATTTCAGCGTGTTTTCAGCTTATGAAAGTTAGATGTAACATCATCTATAAAAGTCTTGCTCCGCATTTGGTTGGACTAAAATACCCTCTCAAGAGTCGAATGTTTCGGATGTTTTTTGAATGGTTTTGAGCCTGTTTTTTTTCTAGCGAAAATCACCATTAGCATTATCACAGTTAATCATAGCTATAAATGCACCGTGCTGAGTCTGACCAAGTTAGCAGCTAGCCTTAGGTTTAGAGTCACCCTCTTGTACAAATATGGTCCCTTCTGGCTCTAAAAATCCAAGGCGGCAGCCAAATTTAAAGCCTCAAGGAGCTCAAAACAGGAGTCCACAAGCCAGAGAGTGACGTCATGGTGGCTACGTCCATTATTTTATACAGTCTAAGGAAGTGACCATATGTGGATGAGAGGGTGGAGCTGAGGAGGATACACATTGCTACACCTTTGTCCTGATTGGCAGGTCACCTTGACTTGTTCATCACAAAAAAGCCACACCCTGAAGCATACCCTGCTTTAGCGTCTAATTTTTACTCTAATATGATCATAAATTACAAAATGAACCTCATGCTGTGTTGAAGAAGACTTGAAACTAGTGATTGAGACCAAAAACCAGTTAGGAAAATGTTTACCGAGTTAGTAATTCAAGTGAGAAGTAGGGTCATTTTCTCATAGACATCTAGACAATCAAACCCCTTTTGGCAACCAGTGGAGTCGCCCTCTGCTGGCCATTAGAAAGAATGTAGGTTTAAGGAACTTCTGCATTGGCTTCACTTTTCAGACCCAGAAACTATGTCCACTTCTTTTATACAGTCCTTAGACCGTAAAGAAAGGTTTTTGTGTGGTGGGAATGGATTATGATGCTACTGATCCCCAGTCTAAATCACAGAATAGCAAGTAGACTCTATACAGAAAACATGCCCACATATTCTTTTTGCTTTTCTGCTCGTGTGGCAGGCACTGCAGTGTTCTCAACTTCCCCACGAGCCTTTGAGGCGTTGACTATAAATCGCAATTACAAAGGCAGTCACCCAAGTGAGTCATTAGGTTGAACTGGAAGTAGCTGTGTGTATATGTGAAGAGGCCAGATAATTGCTGCTTGAACTGCTGGTGCATCAGTCACAAACACTGCAAAATTCAGTAACACGGCAAGGGCAAAAGTTAATATTACAAAAGGCCAAACAGAGAAAAACTCCATTAGAAAAGAGAGACCCTCAACTTGACCGACTAAAAGCAGCTTGATGGGCAATTTGCTGAACAACTCTCCAAACTAACGCCTCAAGGATTACCATCTGGTTGAATCAACATTTCATTCAGTCCGAACCAGGAAACGAACATTGCAACCCTCAACAAATCAACTTAACCTTACAAGTACTAAAAAACAAATTAAAGGTTATATATTGCCAAGAACTTTACTGACTACTCGTTTGGCTCTGTTAGGTTCAAACCGCAGTTGGTAACTTTTATAAATAAAATAACTTTGTTATATTTGCTGAAACTTACACAGTAGTGCATATGACAAGTTTGTAAACAATTCTTGCCTCAGTTGATTTCAGACAGATTTTACAGTAGTCTTTAGCTGTAAAATGAAAACGTAGCCTGACCGCAATATTAAAAACAGTCAAGCCAAACTTTTTCATTTTACAACTAAACAGTACACTAAAATATGTTTCTGAAAACATTTGAGGTGAGAAATATGCAATGCAGTAACAGAATTCTGTTGATTAGTGCTGCCTGGTGGTTGCCTGTTGATGAACAGTAATTGACATTAGGGCTGGATGACATTTCAAAAAACATTATCATGATAATTTTTTCCCATAATGATCAATATTCATATTTAGCACGATATATAATTTGATACTCATGACTGAGGCCTAAACAACCACAGGGTTCATGTGTTAAACTTTACAATAGTTTATTAAAACAAAATAACATTTGACCATGCAAACATGGCTTGGTTTAAAATATATTTTATGATAAAAGAATATGTTGAATGACATAACTCTTGATTTGTTTTCCGTCTCTATCTGCAACTCATTGCTCATTGTCAATACTTTCTCAGCTGTGGAGGATAACGGCAGGTTACTTTCAGCTCTTTAACATTATGAGCTCCGTGGCTGTGTAGAACCAACTGGATATGGATTAAGAGAAGGCACTGCAGGCAGAATGACCTGAAGACGCCACATGACAACAGGTGTTTGATAAACTGATCATACAGTCTCCTCTTTGTTGTACTTCTGGATAATGAGCATTGCTGTCGGTGACTCCAATGAAATCTATCCTTAAGTCTGTTTCATTGCCTCCGCTTAGGCTCTGCTCTGAACTGACACTGCTGTCACTGTGTCTGTGAGGAGCTGATACAAACTGGCAGCAACACAGAGCAGAGAGGAGATGCAGCAGACTGACTGGCTATTGTCGTGTTCATTTCCGATGTGTGATAGGCTGTCAGATCTATTCATATCAAGAATGTCAAAAAAAAGAAAAAGTCCAAAGCTTATCGTTATCGACATAAATTTTATCACCATCACATATCTAGAACATTTGAACGCACAGCCCTAATGAAAATAAGTGACAGCTGCATGAGAGACTCCTCGGCTCTGACTGGTTGTTTTCAATCAGCCACGGTGCTTTTAGAAGCAGAGGTGGTGGAGGAACATGATGTTTTCACACATAATTTAGTCACAGTCTCATGTACCACTGTGTGGATATAGTATTGTAAGTCTAAATGTAAGCTTTGATATGACCATTGTGCTGTAGATGGCGTTAAGTGATGTGTTTAAAGGTTGTAGCACTGTGTCCAGCACTTAATCCCTGGTGTTTTATTTCCTTTAATTACTTCTAAGAGGTAATCTGAAAGAACTCCAGCTTGTTTTCTGTATTAGTTCTCTAGTTTTTAACCATGCTGGAAGCATAGCTCTGTGGATGTCAGTTTTTGTCTGTTGGTTGACCTGTCCACCACTTTGATCTAGACCAGGGGTTGGCAACCTTTACTATTAAAAGGAAAAAGGATGCATGGAGGGACCAGGCATATTTGAGCCTTTAAAGAAGGTATCTAAATTAGCCTATCAACATTACTGATGGCTCCAAACGAGCATTCATTAATATCTTTTACCACAAGGTGGCTCCTCTGCATTGGGCGTCATGATTATTTGCTACTTCAGTTTTGCAGCGTTGGCTGTGAAGCTAACACATCTGTCCGCATACTATTAACATTTTAGTTGAAGACCTTGTTAATCAGTGTACAGGCTACACATTTTTGCAAGTGGCAAATGTAAAATCACTTTAGGCCTAGAACAATGATGTATGAAAAAAAATGTCAAAAAATATCCTTTTTTTGACAAACCCATAGGGAGCCACTGTAGAGTAAATAAGGAGCCACATGTGGTTGCCTACCCCTGGTCTGGACTGAATTAGGCCTGTCTCAACATCTCTCATCACCATGAGATTTGGTGCAGATTTGATTGGTTTACTGAAGAATGAATCCTATTGAATATGGTCATGGTCCAGATCTAAAGATCTACAGCCTCACTGTACTGTTGAATACTGAGACTGGACTTAAATGTGGTTTTTTTTGGTCTATATGTTAAACGTAGAATTATGCCCAGGACCAAACAGATGTAGCATACTAGGACGACAGAGTACCACGGGTTCCCAGGAGTTAGACTACTCCCCATATTACTGTAGAAATATATGAGCCGGGTCTTGAACCTTGCAAAAACATAAACAGACACTTTCTCCCAGATACTTGAATCAACAGCAGTGTTTCACTGAAGTGCTGCAACTACAATACAGCTAAACATCTGTGACAGCAGGTGCCGAACTGGTAACCTTAGCGATATCACTTGTACTCAAGCTGCCTCTTTCTTCTACAGCCAAACCCCATTTCGACTGAGGTGCTTATCCTGTCTTATTATCACAAGGGATAGTTGCATAAGACCCCACTTATCATTAATACAAGAATAAAAGAAATACCAGTGTGGGCTTAATAAATGCACACAGAAACATTAAGGAGACATTACAATCTGTGGGAGTAAACCCTGGAGTAAGTGATTAGCATGAAACATTTTGTTTCATTTCATTAAGATTTCACTTAATGCAAATGTTAGCACAGAAACAAAACTCCCAAAGAGAACATAAAGTCTGAGAATTTCTCAGAATATAGTGCTGAGCACTGCAGAGATGGTTGTACTATATTATAATGTGATTAACCAAATCTCCTCAGTGTTAGACTCTTGGGTTATGGAAATATTTTAAAAGGCATATTTTCTCTGGTCCCACTGATAGAGCCTGTGTAAAATATCTTTTATCACTTTGATCCAATATATGAGGAGGAGTTTTAATTTCAACATACATTATCTTAAGATACTCTGATATTTAGTGTGCTTAGTTAGTTGAGTGTTGACTGGTTTATTGAAGTTTTGAGTGTGAGACTGTTAGTACCTGTGTTTCTGCACAAACCGGACCTCCAGGCACCAGCAGGGTTCTAGGTGTGGACCTCCCCTCACTGTCTACGGAGGGCGCCCTCTCACTGCCCCAGGATTGTGAGCGCTGCATCCCAGCATGATGCTGAGCCTTGGCTTCTGTGGGGATGTTGCTCAACCTTTGTCCCTGACTGCCCCCTGCATCCCCACTGCCCCTGCTGTCCCTGTCCAGCTCTGGTGGGCCTTCCTGTACCCTCAGGGACAGGGTCTGGAGCAGACTCCTGGGGGTGTCATACCGCTGTCTGAGCAGGTTGGGGATTTGATACTCGTCACTGTGCCTCCGGGACACACGAGAGCTGGATCTGGAGGAACAAGAGCAGGAGGAAGAGGTAGCACAACTGTGGTCTGGGACAGGTGTGGACTGAAAAGTAGGAGGAGGTGGAGGAGAAGTTGGGGGAGGAAGAGCAGGAGGTGAAGAAGGAGGAGGGGGTGGAGCAGGTAGGCTGGCCACAGAGCCAAACTCCCCCTCCCCTCCCTGGCTGGCCATGTCCAGACTCCCCGTATACGAGGAGCAGCTCCCTGAGTAAGATGACTGACTGCCTGTAGCTATTCCGATCCCACTGTCTAATGAGCTTTGTCGCCCGCTGTCATGGAGACCACGAGAATGGAGCTGGGCGGAGGATGGCCGAGTCCCAGAGCTTCCCATCACAGCAGCATAAAGCCTGTCATCTGAGCTGGTCAAAACCTTCAGCGTGGACGAGCTTGACGCCGTCTCGTTGGACAGGTGAGGTCTACCTAATGGCTCCACCCAAAATGGAAGTCTGCTTCCGTAGCTTGCATCTGACTGGCTGGAGGAGGAGCTGGAGGTGCTGCAGCTATAAGTGGAAGCTAAAGAGGGCGATAAAGTTATTAGATCCCGTTGAAGTAATTTATTAGCCTGCACACAAACCATAAAGTTTAATGCCTATACACAGAACATTTAATAATTAAAATATAAATTGTGTCTTTACTCAAGCTCTGGGTACAAAATCCCATGACCCTGTGAAATCCGTTTTCAATTAGCTGTCCTCACTTGCCACGGTTCAAGTCTTTTGCCGGCCTTTCTATGCAGTGAAGGCAGAAAACATGAAGGTTTTCTTTTTTCCACAACTTTAGAGTTAGTCATCAAAAATGAATCATGGATAGGTGCCCTGCTGACCCTCCGAACTTCACATTTCTGACTCATACACACACGTAATGACAGAAACTTTCCAAAAAATTGCCTTGTAAATATAGACCAGTGATGAAGCATACAGTATAAGGTTCAGTGGTGAGTAAGAGATTCATAATTTAGAGCAAAACGTCATAATAAACTACATCTGAAGGTCCTAGGATGACGCTTACTATCCATCTGATACATTACAGAGTGCTCATGCTTTATATATTGATACAGTACAGCTTGAGGTGAAGTAAACAGTATAAACGTACCTGTGCTGCTCGCGAGGCTGCTCTGAGATAACATGCTGAGTCTCTTCTCCAGCTCTGATGCCTCCTTGTCGATTCGGTCCTCTGCTGACACTGGGTCAGCACTGGGATCTTCTGTTTTTTACAGGACACACAGACATGCACAAACATAAAAAGGACCCTTCAGAATGTGTAAGCAGAGAGAATGAAAACAAGACTGAGGTGTGTGCACACACCTGATGACATTAAAACACATTTTCACTGTCCATCATGTTTCCGAATCTATAAGCAACAATTGTGGGGAAGCTGTCCCAACGTCAAGGTAAGAGAAACAGTAAAGCTCAGAACCGAAGTCCTTGCTGCATTTCAAGGATCAATAATCTTTATCGCACTCTAAATTAAAATGGTAATTTGACTGCAGCCCGAATAGTCTTTGGAGCAAATGAATTCACCGCAGTTTTGATGGTGTGTATGTAGATAAAGACGTAAATGAAAATATTTTAAGGTCACTCACATTCATTTTTTTTTTTAAAATGGCATTAGTTGTGAAAACAAACTTCAGCATGGCAGAATGTCCTTTAGAAATATTTATCTCACATAACCAGCCGAGAAAACTCTTTTATCAATCCAAATGGAAATATTAAATGCAGAAGTTGTTGGAGTGCTACTGAATGCATCAGCCTCCTCTTTAAGATGTGTCCTGTGTGTGTTTAAGTTAGTCTCCAGCTGTTATGAGTGCTTGTAAATTTAACGTCTCCCAGGAGGTTACAGGCGCCTCAACTATCTGTTGGAACATCAATTTAGTGTAAAACCCTGCCAATTACACACTTAATGCCTGCTATATATACATTCTGTGTGTGTGTGTGTGTGTGTGTGTGTGTTTGCCAATGTGCGCACACTGCATTGGGTCAGGGTGTTTGTGTGTATAGGTGTCAACAACCTAACCCCTGGATCTCTGCCTCTGGACCGCAGCAGCTAATGCTAACCTGCCAACTTTCTTCACTACGCTATGTGAGGTGTCAGCTAACATTTGCTAACGTTGCTGGTCTATGCTAATTATAGCTGCTTCACAGCGCTGAATGTCGTAGGGTTACAGTGGGCCTCAGACTGACGCAGGCTGGCTCACACTAGAATAAATGTTGCAGGGTGGCTGAAGTTTAACTCTGGACATTTTCAAGCTGGATGCTGTCTTTTCTTATTTTTCTATCAACCTAATAAATTCGGACTCAACTCTCTCCACCTACCTACACAGCTACACACATAATTTATTTGGCCATGTTCTCGGCTGTCTGATCCAGTCCTTAAGAGCCTTGTATATTAATGCTGACTCATCACCATGTACAAGAAACATACCATGTATTTGTATATCTTAAGTTATATTTTCAGTATTCTGATTTTTTGCTTTAACTTAGTAGCAATACCACAATGTAAAAATACTTCATTTTAATAAGTTAGTCATAAATTCAGAATCTATCAAGGGGCAACCTCCAGGGCTGAAAAATGAAGCCAACATGGAGGTGCCAAATACTGCAGTTCCTCGAATGGTCATTGGAGTCCAGCTCTAAAAGCAAGTCAATCCCCATAGGCCCCCATGTTAAAATGCCAAACTTTACAGCACTTGGTATTCTTATTGTGTGTTGTGGATTGACACTTAAATAAAGGTTTATCTATCTATCTTGGTTAGGTTAAGTAACCATGGCATATCACCAGATTCACAGAGCATAGCAGTAGCTGTCGCTATTTCAGTGTGTTTTCAGGTCATTAAACTTAGTTATAACATTTTGGTGACTTAAAAAGGTCTTGTTCAGCATTTGGTTATACTGAAACAAGTACATTTTGCTTTTCTGGTTTTAGGCCTGTTTTTCACTAGCGAAAATTAGCATTATCACAGTGAACCACAGCCTACCCGACTATCCAAGCTAGCAGCTAGCTTGGGGGTTAGCTTCGCTCTTTCATCCAAATATGGATAAGAGGGTGGATAATGAGCATGTTGTACTTATTGCTCCAAGTACAACATGCTCATTAGGCAGCAGAATGCCCCATGTCAGTGCAACATTATCATGTTATGTTATTGTTGATATTTTATGTTCCTTAACTTATACTGATCATAAGGCTCTTGTTTACAGAGTGAGCCACTGATGCATTGAAAAACACATGCTATAATGTTGAGTCCTTGTGCAGTACAAAACTGCACATAGAGAACTCCCTGACTGGCAAGAAATGATTAATTCTACTGACACCTATGGATAGGCAAATTAAAATCTCAGTATGATGGTAACAGGTTGGAAAACTGAACCCAGGTCAAAATATTCAGGGTTTTACTTTTAAATGAGTGACTGTGCAAAAAAGTTAAGTGCAGTTTAATAATGACAGTACCTAATGTCTGAAAATAAAGAACTGAAGGTCTGTTCTTGTCCTTTTTCTACAGTATGAAGAAGAAAAGGCCAAAACCTGTTACTGAGGACTTTGCTCCGTAATGGCGTCAATTCTCCACCTATTGGACCCAAAGCATTCATCTTTACAAAAAGTACATCTGTCCTAATCAAAAGACAGATTCTGGGAACTGTGTGTGTGTGTGTGTGTGTGTGTGTGTGTGTGTGTGTGTGTGTGTGTGTGTAGCCTAATGTACCACAGTGAGGTAACCTTGTCTCTGTGTCTACTCAGAGGTATTTGAGCTGTCAGATCCTTGGTATGTGCCCTGTACAACCTTTTCTCTTTCCAACTGTCACTAAACCGTCTGTCTACATATTTGTGATTTCAGAAATGCCTATGAAATTAGCAGTACGTTACAATAGCACACAAGTCACACACAAAGGCATGACCTCTCTAAGCCCCACAGTGACCCTTGGGGCTCTAAGCATGTCGTGTTTCCGTTAGCATGGCGCCTGGCACAAATGCTAAACATGCACACTAAACAGGCAGTAAACCTTTATAATGAAAGTCACAGAGTCACATACCAATGTGGTTGATTGTTTCAGTTCATAACAGTGGGTCTCTTCTGCTAATGTTATTACTAAAAATATCACTATTCAATCCTCCTTAGACTACATGAATTTACCTGTTCACATCCCCGGGTCCCCAATGTTTTGTCACGTCCCTCAACATGTGATATTGACGCCAAGGGCACCCTTTAATGTTTTCATGAGACCAACCTGGCTTTCAAGTAACTCTGGTGTAAACCAATCCACTACAATACTTGGCAGTGATAGCAACTGTCAAGGTATAAATAGCAAGAAAGTCTGTGTAGGTGGATGGGTTAAACAAAACAAGACTTTCACCCAGGAGACCGCAGTACGTGTCCGTGGATATATAAAAAGAACTGAATACAGCATTGGAGGTGGGGCCACGTTAATTCTAATGGAAGTTGCTCACCGGTGCATGAAGCAAAAAAGTACACCTGCCACATATCAAATTACCCCAATGATCGGCACTGCTTCTGCACTGTGTGGCCCATATAGCAGGCGCACTAGAGACTTTCACTGGTCTAGCTGGTTACCTCCAGTTGAGAGCTCCACTAACTTGAAAGGGGATAAAATTATTTAATCGGGCGGACCATCTAGACTTTCCAAATGTTATCGGACGGAATGGATCAAATCCAGATAGTAAAATGAGTAATTTTATAAGGGTCGCATCGCTCCAAAAAATGTATCCACTGATTTACAGACGTCTCTTTCACCATGTAAAGGCCCATCTATGCTCTCTTTACGTACGAAAATGTATACATCTGTTTCAAACGATGTTAAGGTCACTGCCCACATACTTCCATGAGCCCTTTACGTTGGCATGGATGTTAACCATTATATCCACCAGGAGGTAGCCCAGCGTCAAAAGTTTGATAACAACAAACTCAACAACAAACATGGCGACTGTGGAGGTGATATTGATAATGTACCTCTTGCATAAAAGACAAAAACAGAGGCAGCATTGTAGGAGGCGGTGGTCGGTGAGGCCGTTAAATACATCGCGACTGGAGGACGGAGAATTCTTTTCTCTAGTACTGCCAATGAGAGAAACTGAATTGTAATTTCTTCTTCGTGTCTCACTAGAGCTACGTATGGGGTAGTGACAGCAACACTGCCCCTACGGTTCCCAGGGGTACTGCTCCGTTTGGCCTGTATCCGTAAGCTTTATGGAAATGTGCAGAATTACGGACGAAATGAACTCGGAGCACAGACAGAAGTCTCTGTCCGTAACCGGATCTGTATTTAACGTTGAGCATAAATGGGCCTTAAGTCCATGGAAAAAGACTTTTAGGCCTGATGTCATCGCATTATGGACATAGATTGACCACTACAAAAACTGGCTTTAAAGCCCAGTGCACTTCCTAGGGGTTTGATCATGTCCTGTTTGACACCAAAAGTCTTTGTTGTTTTCATCCAACGTTACATAACTTGCAAATGTACATCCTGGGTGACACCAAATCTAAATATTTGTTTTTAATGTAATGTTATGTAATACTATTTAATTTACGTACGCTTGTCGTGCACTGACATTACACGTGATATATTTGTCACATTACTGTCACATAACACTTATTTTAACCCAAAACATGAGTTGTTTTTTTTAAACAAGCGTGTTTTCACCTGGCAGGGCAGGTTGCAGGCCATGAGGGGTCCTGCTGGGGCTGATGCCCCTGACAATGCAGTCAAACAGGAAACTGATCTGCTCTCCTTCTGAACAGGACAAGAAGAAAACACCAGCCCCTAGAAGAGAGAGGAGGAGGGAGACAGGCAGCACCATCAATGAATGACTTATGTGATGGAAGACTCAAAAAAAAAAAATTAATCAGCAAATTAAACAGCATGAAGCAATAGTAGTAATCAGTATGGCACATGGAAAAAGGTAAGAAAATACTGTAGTAAATGGTCAAATGTAGAGTAAAATAATATTTTTGAGCAAGGCCAAACAAAATCCAGAGCAGTTCAGAAGACTGTTGTAAAGGCAAGGCTGCTCTTTGAGGCAGCAACAGCCCTTTCTTCTAAAGGTTACATAAAACATCTCTCAATTCACCCTCCTATAAAGCCCACACAGAGGTAGGAGTCTGTGAAAACACAAGGCAAGCAAAAAAATTCATGAAACATCAAAATCTCACATCGCTGAGATATTGAAAAGACAGCCACAAAGTAAGCCCTTACTCAGGGATTGGGTTAAAAAATAATCTTTGTTCTTATGGAACAGAGTCTGCAGCTAATACAAAAAACAGCTGAGAAAGTAGAGCAGAAGATTGTTGAGAACAATTTTTGATCTGAGTCGATCTCGAGTAATGCCAGTCAGCCTGCTGTCGTTTTATGGAAAAGCTGGAAATTGTATTTGTTTAATACAACAATACCAAACATTTAGTACTTGGGTAAAGGTGTCTTTCTCCTCTATTAAATATTAAGTATGTGTCCAGTGCCCTAAGGTTCAGAGATTCTTGTTTGAATCATCACTGAGCATTAAATGCAGTGGAAACCTATTACCCTCATTAGGTGTTGTGTATTTTATGGTATTTCCTTAAGGCGGTAGAAATGCTCGAGCTGCTGATAAACTCATCAGTTAAGATTGACTTTTACCATCATGGACAATAAAACTGTATGGCTATTAGCTGAGATGAAAGCCAGTATTTTACATAGTGACCTCTAGAACTCATGGTTACTCTGAGGCTACAAAACACTAAAAAGAAAAACAATAAAAGCAAAAGATGTTCTGCTTTTTAATCTAAATGATTAAGCTGAACTGAAGGAACTTTGAGAAGTTGACCTTAATGAATCTACAGTTTTGTGAAATATGTCAGAAAGGTGTTGCTTCACCTATAGGTCACAAGTGACAAGGTTTCATGCCATGTGGAAGGCCTAATGTACTGCTTCAGCCATCAAAGTCAGACAAAATAGTGTGGGCGGACCAGGTCTTTTCACAGTATTGATTCCTTTGAGTTGATACAGGTAAACATATCAAACATTTTGAGTTCTCTGTGACACTCTGTTATACAACATGTATGTTCGACAGCGGTGCTGCCGGCCCCACAACACTTCTCTTTAACGCATTACCAGTCACGCTCTTTGTTATCAACATGTTTCAACACTCAGAGCAATAACACACACCACATCTGCTTTGTAGTGTTCATGTTGTTTTCACTTTAAAACTGTAAGCTCATGAACACACCAAAGTCGGAACAATTAGCCTCAGAGAAGCACAAGAATGAACCATTGGCCTTGGCTGGCAAACGTCTTGACTCAAGTCTGAATCAACTGCTTTTTGTTCACTCACCATGGCAGGCAGTGTGAACAGATAACAGCAAGTGGGCAAAGTTGGGGATTCATAAGCACGCAGACGTTTGACAGACTGGCACGGTTCACTAATAAGAGTCATCTAAAAAGGTTAGTTCATTTTTGCCCATCACAACAAGAGTGTTGTTTTCATGTTTAAAAAATACTGACCATTTCTTAGGCTGTTGTTCGGATTGCATTCACTTCTAAGGCATTTACTCAACACCTTAACATCTTAATCACCATCAGTTAAATTACAGCACCAAAAACTGCAGGCTCAAGACAGTCTCTACCAACTCCTGATGAAAATATGTGGCACTTCTTTAGCTATAAATGCTCCACTATGTTCAGAAGCTAGATCATTGCTACCTTCGTTTGTCCGCCATTTGGTGCCAAGCACAAAAGAATGAGCCGAAAGAGCCGAAAGAATGAACCAACAAAAAGTCAAGTTGCAGGCTGGAAAACCAAAACAATGAACTGAAAGATGCCAAAAAGCTCAGCAGAGTTGAGAGAGGCTGCAGACTCAAGAGATCATTCTCTGTGGGTTCATCACTATGAGCAGTGTCTTTCACATACTAATTCACTTTATAGGCTTGTTTTATTATATATAGAACAGGAACAATGCACATCATATTTATTGCACCAGATATGGCTAAAAGCTCATTTCCATTCATCAACTTAATCCATTGTTAATCTAAAAATATTGATTACAGCAGCTTAACTTGGCATAATTGTGAGTATAATTTTGGGAACTATCGGTCAAAGTTGTTGGTAATTATACATACATTGTCATGACTCATGACTTAATTAATCCTACTGTGTGCTAATACCAACATTTCTGTTTGTACAAAGTGTAGTGAAGTCAGGGACATATTTTTAGTCTGTCCTTTTCATCTGGTGTGAAAAACAAAATTATATTCAGAGGCCTTGAGAAGCTTTTTCTCTGCGCAAGCAATTTTAGAATGTTTTTCCAGCATTTATGAGACGATGTCATCATGGCAACTCTAGCACTAGAAAGAAACTCATTTGGATTTGTTCAAATAAAATAAGATGTGTTTCACAAATCTGTTATTTTCTCTGAGGACATTTTTTGGCAGTCATAGTTGTATTTTTTTTTTTATCTGTTATGAACACCAAAGAGGCCGTGTTGGACCTGGTCCTCATTTATTTCTCACAAATATGCGGAGTTCAGTTTCATGGCAGCTCATCTTAAAAGAAGCCGACTGGATTTTCTTATTGTAGCAGAACTGAATTATTTTGAATACAGAAAGAGGCAGCTTTTCTGTCAGGTTACAACAGATAAACCAAAGCTCTGCCAGCTTGGGATTGATGTTCAGCTTAATCACTCACACAGGCACCTTCCATCGTCTACACTAGCTGACAACTTTCTGCAGGGATTATAATGACATATAATGTAGAAGTAATGAGCAAAGGCAGGTGAACAGCTGTTGGGTCTTAGAGAAGTTCCACCACTCATCAAAGAGCCGTCAGTGCTTTTAATGACAGGTGGAGATTCAGAGACTTTTTAACCTCTGTGGATCATTCACACCTTAATGTCACATGACACTGGAGTGGCTGAAGTTGCCTGTCACTTTGTACTTCTAGAAACCATCTCATCTGGATCATAGGCTGTATAATAAAGATGGAAGACATGACACCTCACCAGAAGTAAAGCCAAAACACCTCAATTTGTCCCCTGGTGGCTGACTGCATTACAGGTCATACATCCCACCCTATCCATGTTAGCGGATGAGACATGGACCAAACACCAAAAGTGAAAGAGCACATAAAATACATTTTTCCCAAAAATGGTCTCTGTCATTTAGGTAGTTCTTATCACACTGATGTATGTTAAAGAGTTTTACTGTTAAGATTGGTTATTTGGTGGTATACAAAGGGGGGGTGATGACATGATTGACAGCTATGTGTGCTCACGTTCAATGGCACTGCTCGCAACTGGTCAGACAGAAACTAGATACCACAGAGATCGCTACTGGAAAGACTCTGGCTTCAAATGACGTCACCAGCACAAGATGGCAGCGAGCATATCCAGGATATTTTGGCTTCAATTCTGTACAGTGGGAAAAAGTGGAGACACACTGTCCATCTTCATATACAGTCATTGATCTGGATGAATATGGATAAACTGTAATGGCACTCTGAGGCAAAAGTACTGTGTAATACTTCAGAACCTCTAATAAACTCAACCTAACACGTGCATCAACATACTCCTGTACCACAATATGAGGTGTGTGTGTGTTTATGCCCGCTGAGAGACATGGAAAAATTGCTGACATAGCATGTCAGCTTAAAATCGCCTTTATCTAGACCACAAGGCTTCACAGCCATCCAACCTCTGCGGAGGATCATTTATTACTCTGTCTGCATGTGAGCTCTGAAACCCTGTCTGTGTGTGCACTGGGTACGGGGTCAACAGGAACACGTGTGGACCTGATAAGCCAGAAAATATCCATCTAGCAAAGACACAGCTCTGCTCCAAATATTATCGATTACAGAACACCATTCATTATCACATTGAATGGAAGCTGAAGCACTGATATCACTATGCACCGATTCACACTGTTACAGTGTGTGCGTGTGATTGTGTGTGCATGTGACTGTGCAACTAAAGGCTTGCATCCATCCAACACACATCAATGAAGACCCCAGCTCAAGTGATTGTTGCCTAGTAAAAGGCTTTACACACGCACGACTGCCCACTGTCCCACAGGACTGGCTCGTTGGCTGTCAGGGTGTGTGTGTGTGTGTGTGTATCCATGGCAGTAAAAAGGCGTGTCGTGTCACCGTGGTATACATCTTCAACTCTGCAGCCAGAAATCATATTGTCCGTGGCGCAGCTGACTTCCAAAGTGCAGCTGCAGCAGAGAGCACAGTGGCAGTCAAGGGTAAAATATTTTTATACAGCAGCATTAGATGACCAAGGGACCCGCTTACTGATTTGCTCGAGCAAAAAAGCCTCTGGGGAAATTATGGAGCGGAGAGGGTAAAGGAGTTATTTTACATTGGTTCAAAGTACAGTGCCCAAAAAGTGTATCCTAATGAACACTTCACAATGTCTCCCTGAAATTATTCAGTACCTTTTCTGCATCATTTGCACATTATTGCACTGATCATGGCCTGATGCAAATATGTTCCGCTATATCGTACTTTTCAAGCATACTAAGGCACTGTGTGTTATTAAAGAACTCCTCGTGTTCAAACTCCAAGATTTTCTTTGCCGCACAGTGTGTTGGCTCCTATGTATTCTACTGTTTTTGCATGATTTATAAGCACCCATATATTATCATGGAACTTGCAGTAAATTTGCACACCCTCTGAAAGAACTCAGGGACACGCTTTAGCATGCTAATACAGCATATAAGGCATGGTGCACCGCATTTGCTTAGAGATAAGGGCACTGAAAACTGGGCTGTGTATGAAAAGATACAGAAATGGTGTTTGGGGAATGTACGAGTGCTGCAGATATGATGATTTTTTGTAGGTTAATGCAGAAATTAATGTCGCCCTGATTCCCTTGTCAGAGAGCCTATGGGAATTTTCCACTAAATCTTGGATCACTGCAGAAAATGAACTTTGTGCCAAACAAAAGTTTATGATACCCAACACGTTTTCTTCAGCAAGATAATCTTCACATATGAACACCTTTAATTTTTTCAAGCATAAAAGCAACCGCCAGAAGTAAAAAGCTAACATTAGGCTATAAACACACTACTATGAGTGCCCCAGGAACAAGTCCTAAAACTTGGAAATGAGTGAGCATTTTTCCACTCCTGGTTATCTCGAAGTCAGTGTTTTGTTTTTTTTTTTTAAAATGGGTTTTTGCTGAGATGCCTGAAATAAGGTATGTGGTCAATACAAGCTGAGGAGACCTGTGCATTTTGTTCTATGACATAAAATGCACCAGTTAACACCCCATTCGTGAACTTTGAAGCTATTATGTGTCTTAAAAAAGGCGGTTGCTAACAAGTAGTTAAATGAGACTACAGAACATCATCATGCCAACCACAGCTTTACAGCTGTGCTGTGGGGGCAACGTTAAGTCATGCGTCCATAGAGTAATTCGTTTATAGCCTTACATTAGCTTTTTACCTCTGGCGATTGCATTTAGGCATCAAAAACAAAAAACAAAGTGGTGTTCATTTGTGAAGATTATCTTGCTGAACAAACAGGCAAGTATTAAATGTTTGTTTGCCACAGAGCTTATTGTGGGGAACAAGGGTGTTGCCTACCAAAAACTTTATTCCTGAAGCATTCTATATGGTAGCATGACTTCAGCACCCCTTCCACAACTAGGCTGTAAAGCCATGTTGTTTTGATGTTCTGCAGTCTCTTTAGCCACTTGTGAGTGGGGGATTTACTGACAAATTTTATGTCACAGAAGAAAACAGAAAAGTCAAAACAGTCTCTTTAATTGTGTTAACCACAGACTGTACTGTAGGCATCTCACCAAAACCCATTCAAAAAACCCACTGACTTTAAGACGAGTGAACTTGGGAGTGCAAACTCATTTACAGGTTTTTGGAGTTATTACTGCAGCACTCTATACGGGTGGTGTTTTGGCAAAAAATCTGGTGATATGATCTGAATCATGATACTGAGGTCACGACGCAGTATATTGTGAAATTTCCAATACTCAAAGCAAGGCTAAATCTTTAAAACATTAAGAAAAATGTTATTTGTGCCTGTGCGCCCTTTTTGACTCTGCCCGTTTCATAGACCTGTGTTCTAGCGATGCACTGTTACATTAGGTGGAAGCATCAAATGGCTGAAGATAAATTACAATACTGGTGGGTAATAGTGTTTTTTTTTTCTCATTAAACGATTTTTTGGGTGGAGTTTTTTCTTATCCTCTGTGAGGGATGTTGTATGAGGTAATGCCCTCTAAGTTCTGAAATAACTGAACTGAACACTGCTATCTAGCAATCGGGCTTTAAACAACACAAAGTGAACCACTGCCACAAATCTTTGCATGTAAACTATTCATTGTAACTCAATAGTGTTTTTGACAATCACTACAGTATTACAGAACTCAGTAGTGTGATACTTAAATGTATCCAAATTTTCTTACAACCCAATGTACTCATGGTAGAAGCAAGTCAGAGCCTCCAACACTCCATAAACTCACTGCTGAGCTCTGGTATGTCCCGCATGCACTCATCAAATACAAATAAACATGTAAAAATGTAAGCTAACACTCGGCTCTACCTTGCACTCATGCAAGGAATGTCACTTGCCGATATGACTATCACATCTTTCTCCTTATGTCATTCTGTTTCTGCAGCCATGCCAAGAGGGCCTCTTTCAACTGCCCAGGTGGCTGCTGGGTAATATGTAGATGAGGTGAAGAAGAATACTGTGATTGGCAGTCTAGCCAGCAGCCACTACCTAATTGGTTGAGTGGCCACTACAGGGGGAGGCTGGTATTTATAGATGTTGCCCATTCGAACACTGAAACCAGAGCCTGTGGCCCTCATGGTTATTCCTGTAGGAGCCATGAGACTGTTTGCACAGACACACACACAGCAAGACAGATGTCACATAAGCACGTACAGGAACCGTCTCTTAACACTAACACAGGAGAGCTACAAAAAATATTTTCAGGTATGTGTCTTAATAAAATCAGGAACACAGCAGCTGCTGGCTGTTAGGTTTCCCTACAATAAACACTTTACACATGATGCCATTGAACACTCACTATCTTGCTGTCCATGTCTCTTTCTCTATCACACACACACACATCCCCACCCAAAAACATAAAACTGCCACTCATTCTTCACATTCATGCCCACATCAGCTGGACATTCAGGAGATATCTACACCCTGGCAACCTGGCAACCATACAAACACACACACACACACACACACACACACACACACACACACACACACACACACACACACACACACACACACAGAGCATGATTTGGTGGGCAGGTGTATAGTGTGGTGGGTTCATACATAGAAAATAATTTCTAAGGGGATCAAGTTACTCTATAAACACCTGAAACACATAAATCACAGCTTTTTATATGGGTCTGTTAGTGTTAAATGACAGATCTATCAACCTGTGAGCACTGGAGAGAAATGAAATGGAGCATTTATTGATCCAAGGGAGGCACTTTAAAATGTGGATTTTAGACAACTGTGCTGCAGTAGTTGTACATCACATGGACAATACCAGTCCAGGGAGTTTTGGTTGGTTGGACTTTGAAGTTCACTTACTCTCGTTCTTATGCTGAACATGAATCTCTCATGGTTGAATGCATACTCGTGGATTTTGTGACCCTGCAGGAGGACTGCTAATATATGGACCTGTTTTCTGAACTTAGAAGCACTTTCTCCATCTTTGAGACTATCTTTTGTTTTTAGATATAATCTTCAATTTATATGGAAAACAAGCAACAAAAATCTTAATTCTCACTGAGTAAGAAGACATTTCCTACTATTGGTTTTCCTCTTTTCAGAATCTATGTGTTCCCATTTGTTTGCAAAACATATACACATGTCACAGCAACAGCTTAGGAGGTTTGAGTCATGCTGCTTATGCAAAATGCAGCATGTCTTGTTACTAGTGCTTTCAACAATGTATTGAATACTGGTGTAAAATGAGAACACAGAAAGAGGCTATTTGTCTGTGGGGGACTGACATCAACATACAATGTTGACCATAGATTTCTTTAAAGGAACAGTGCGTAGGGTTCAGTGGCATCTAGTGGTGATGACTGCAGTTGCCGTAGAGGGCTCTTCCTCTCCAAAACAAACAGATCATGTGATTGTAACCAATAAAAACACCGAATAAAGCAGTCTAACACTGCAAATCAGTGTTTCTCCAATGCTGTCCAGCTCATAAGAGACAGGCTGCTAGCCCAGCACCTGCTAATGTGTGCTCACAATTTTTTTTTAGTTAACGTAAGATCCAGACCTTCAGGATGTTTTTACCGGGAGCCAAATTATCTACAGAGTCCTGTTCCCCTCCAAAACAAACAGACCTGGTGATTTAAACACTGAATAAAGCAGTTTCATGTTAAAAGTGAGTGTTTTTCCTGTGCTGTTCAGCTCGTCACAGAGGGGCTTCCAACCACAGTGGTCTACACGAAAATGCAAACGGCCCCATTTAGAGCCAGTGTTTGGTTTGTGCATTCAGGGCTACTGTAGAAACACGGCAATGCAACATGGCATTTTCCATTCTAAGGTAACAAAAACCCAATGTCAGGATACTAAAGAGAACATACTTATTACATTCCATTTCTGCCAATATAGCTCCCTACATCCTACACACTGGACCTTTAAGCACTACTGCAGCTCTAGTAGAAATTACTCCAACCGTACGTCATCTAGGTTTGGTCTGTTACCTACAAATAAGACAAATACACCACTAACAACAACAAACAGAGCCAGTCATGGAGGGACTGTGCATTGCTCATAGCTGTTATTCAGTTATTAAAGTGTTGCCCTTTTTGGCTTCAGGCCACAGAGCCTAAATTCACACAGCAGTAAAACCTTCTCAGACCAGGAGTTACTTACAATATCCACAGCGAGTCCCGCCCTCGAACACAAAGCCATTTGGCACAGCGCCATATCGACGCAACGCTGACAGCTTCCAGTGTCCAATGACGACAGGAGGGACGCCTCTGGTGAGGACCAATAGGTTGTTGCACAGGTGGAGGGAGGCGGGGCCGCTTTCCAGTTTGGTGCCTGGCTCGACGTTGACACTGAACCTGTGGACTGAAGGAAACAAAGAGAAGCAGAGAGAGGAGGTTTGAAAAGATTAGTGTGTGTGGCTTTTATGTACTCTGTCATAGCAATTTAAAGACAACTTAAGTATCATTGATCATAAAGCACATATATCACACAGCAGATGAGGTGGAACATAAAAACAAACCCACAGGGGATACACACAGACGAGCACATGAACACACATGTACAGTGTAACCGATGGCTGTGGTAATGATGATTAAGCAGTTCTTTAAGCTCTGCTGGCTGCAATTTGTCACTGCTCAGTTTGTGCAGATGGCCCTTTTTCAGTGCCAAGGTCTGTCTCTGCCTCTCACAGTCAACACATACTGTACAGTGTCACATATAGTATGTACATATATGTATACATACTGTGTGCCCATTTGACACCATTAGTGAAGTGACGTTCCAAGACAAACATCAACTGAGAGATACTAATAAAGTTAAGAATATAAACAGAAAGCATTTTTATTTAAAATGAGTTTATGCAGAGACTTCAGAGAGTGAGCTCACTTCTCCTCACCTCAGTCTGCAGAACAGATTGAAGGGCTCAGTCAGTGCTTTTCTAGCATAATTAAGTTATGTAAAATGTACCACCTTGAAGCATGGAAATCTGTATGCTTTGGAAAATGTTAACTGCAGTTGTAAAGTATTCATAATTTGCATGAAGGATAAACTGTGGTTTCAGCATTTGGCCAGCAGCATTGTGGACAATCTGCATGCAGGTAATCAACTTTTGCTGTGAGAAGAGAGTTGTAGTGATCTTTAAGAGGAAATGAAGTTAATGGTGGATGCATTTTAAAATATTCTCATCTAAAGAAAGCACAGCTACAAACCCTGTGTGTCAGTCCTTACATTAGGATTCTTAGCAGTGGGTTTTAGACTGAAACATAAAATATTTAATGTGCTGTGAATTTAACAGTAAGGAGAGGAAAGAACAGAGCTGCTGTTATTAAGCTGGAAAATGTCCTCCGACACGAGCTCTTAATATCAGCAAAACTGTCGTTTGTGGGCTTCAAGGCAAGATAAAATTATGTGACATTCACATAATGACGGAGGAGCAGAACGCTGCTGGATAATATGATTAAGGAGTAGGATGGAGCCTCGAAAATATCCTCAGGTGATATTTTGGAAAGAGGAAGGAGAAGAATTACCTGTTCAGAAAAATGTTTAAAAATGTAAGCACTGACAGTGCTCCCTAGTGCTACACAGAAAATGTAAATTCAAGTCACAGCCTGGCTGTGAAGCACAGCTTTAAAAAAAAAAAAAAAAAAAACAGGCTGCAGACATTTAAAATTCATGATAATAAGAGAGGACATTTCTCAATAAAGTTTGCACAGAGGTGAAAAGTTATTTGTGAAGAGTCCACATTAGAATTCTTAAGAGAACCACAGTAAACTTATAACTGAAAGACAGAGTTTTTAACAACAGATAAAATGCTTGTGTATATCCAGAAAGAAGATGGAGGAGTTCAAGTGAAAGTGTTTACTTTTTTTTTTAACTCTTCTTGCAAAAGTCTTTTTGTGCATTGGAAGTATTTTTGGATAGGAATATTGGTCTATCATAATATGCCACTCCTGAATTCTCAGATTTCAAAGATGTTATCATAAAGTATCAAAATATGCTCCCCTTATCCTTCCTCTTATTTTTCGATGGGGTAGCAAGACTCTGCTACTATTTCGCACTACTTGAGCATTTTAGCTATTGTGCATAGGTGTTCTGATATTTCTACATGTCAGTGTGTATCTTTTATGTTTTTTATTGTGTGGTTGTTTGGCTGTAAACATTTTCTGTGTGATGCTGTCTTGGCCAGGTCTCCCTTGTAAAAGAGATTGTTAATCTCAACGGGACGTACCTGGTCAAATATGAGTTAAATTTAAAAAAAAAAAAAAAAAAAAAGATGAGGCAGTAAAAATCGACAGAGCACCAGGATAATAACGGGGGGCTGAGCCACAATGACAGCAGCTAACAGCACTAGCTGCAATAATGGCACTAACAGCGCTAAAACAGTGCACACAATGGCCACAGTGCTAACACGGCTAATGGTGTTATCCAGGGGGGAACCAGAGGGTGGGCACTACGCTTTTGCAACAGTCACCCTGCCACTGTAGGCTGGGAGGGCGTTATCATACAAAGAGGTAGCGTGATTTCATTCTCTGCTCAGGAAGCCATTACTCCACTATATCTTTACATAGGAAATAGTTGTTTCTGCTATATTAATGTTCTAAATGTTGTATTAGAACCTTTAAGTAAATTTCATCAGTTGTATAAAAGCAGCTCTATCAGCAGTTTACCCATATAACATGGGATTCAGTGTCTTTTGGCATTTCTTACACCTGGACCTTTTCAGCCCCTCAAAACACTTTCCACTGAAAAGAAAGTTGTGAAGATGAAACAGCAGATTTTGCAGATAGATGAGGACCAGAGCGATAGAGGACAGATTTTATCAGTGTGTAATTCCACTTGTCATTTCTTCGATCCCCTCTAGCAAGTGACCTCCACTGAAGTGTTACTTTGCAACAGTAGTACACCTTGTAGCCAACCAAACTACAAAGGATCTAGGATATTCTTCCTGTACATACATATGACCACACTCATGGTTTAATCTTTTAAAACATGTTACGACCAAAAAGAACTGGGTCGTGGTGAATCTGATGTAATCCTAAGGGTTGACTAAGCAATACTTTAGATATTAATACTGACTCAACCAAACAAATAATTCCCTATACAAGCGTTGTTCTGCTGATCCACAAAAAAACAGCCTCCTCTTCAGCTGTATGCAACTCTCTGGGCTCCTTGCTTCCTCTAGTGCATAATGCAAACACAAAAACCAAGCTGATGTAAAACAACTAGCTGAATTTCTTGATGTGCATTACCCAACTGCAGCTTAGTGAACAGACCTTCCCCTTCAGTGCATGAACCATCTGCACATCACATCCTTGAACAAGTGCTCAGACTGTGACAGACCAAACCACTGACCTTCTCCCAGGCTGTAGCAGATGCGGGCATCCCAGGCCAGCAGCGTGTCTCGGCTGGTGAAGCCCAGGACCAGCGTGTGAGCCAGGCAGAGGATGGAGAGGGTGTAGGATACCCCGTCATAACCGGGCCCCGGCTCCACGCCACAGATCCCCTGAGGAAAAGAGTAAATCACACGAGTCATTTAGATTGTACTTACTCTTTTATTCTGTTTGGTTTTTTTTGTTTTTTTTTAAATCTAAAAAGGGAAATAGTCTGATCAACCTCAATCAAAAGAGCTATGCCTTTCCTGATTCAGGTCAAGTGAATTCTTTTAGGCATAGATACTCTTCTTTTCTCCTCTTTGTTTGATGCTGTATTCCTGAGTTTGATATATTGTCCCTGATTGTTTATTCTATTGCTTTCATTCATTTTCTGTAACTGCTTATCCTGACACAGGATCGCTGGAGCCTATCCCAGGTGACATTAGGCGAGTGCCGTCTTGCAGTTTTTTCAATTAATACTCCAACCATTTGAAAGTCCATTCATGACCCAGCTTAAAGTCCAGTGTGTAGGATTTAGGGGGATATTTCGGCAGACATGGAGTTTCTGCCAATATATAAATGGAGTTTTGGTGAAGAGGAGACCTCTGAAGATGATTTGGCTCCCAGTAAAAACATCCTCGTCTTTATCTTAAGTTATGATTGACAAAATGTGAGCACACAAACACTGATTTGTAAGGCTTAACTATGTTATTCAGTGTTTTCACGGTTTTAAATCACCTGGACAGTCTGTTTTGGAGGAGAAAGAGACCTCTAAAGATAATTTGGCTCCTGGTAAAAACCTCCTGAGCAATGAATGCTGAAGGAATTCTAATCTATGCCTCATTGCTAGATGCCACTACATCCTCAATATTCTTATCCATCCATGTGGCAGCAGTAGAAAGGCTGAGGTTCATTTTGTGAAAACAATAAAAAGCTGTAACAAAGCTGCACTTGAGATCAGAAGCAGCAGGCCTTTGGTCTGCTTAACATACCTCCAGTGTTACATTTAGCCTCTCCTTGTGGCCTGTGCCCTTCTCCTTCCCTTTCTTCTTCTCTTTATACACCAGCAGAGTCAGACAGTCTGATGCAGAGACACACAGAGTGAAGAGCTTTACAGACAGACAGGCTTAAAGTTCAATTTTCTGATTAATAGCAGAATAACAAAAGAGTCGCTTTTTTGTCATCTCCACTGCATGCCTGCCTGTGTTTACAGAACAGCTGTCAAAACAAACCCTAAAACAATGAACTGATCCACTGGCACAGCTGCTGATGAAAGTCAAGACACAAATACACACGCACATGTACTCACACACAGCAGTACATTATACCCACTTTCCTCAAGGACACAGCAGTAGGCTACAGCTCCAGCCACATGTTTGTGTATGCAGAGAGGCACAGCGTCTGTCCTCACAGCATCTCAAGTGAAACTCAATACTGTTTTCAGACATGCTGCTTTCAGTTTCTGCCAAGCTTGCAAAGAAACCTCTGGTACACTGTGGCAGTCACAGGTTACGTTTATAGCTGGGAGGCGTTCAAATAATTAACCTAAAATCCAACTGGCACTAAAAACACCAGACTTAATTTCATATCCAGTCTTAATTTGAATTAGACAGGCATTTGCCCGCATCCTTTAAAAGGTGAATTTGGTCAATTAAAGAAATCCAATCGATTATTTCAGCGGTCGTACTGCGTGACATCCCCGTGTTGACGCTTATACCCAACGCGCGCTCCGGTGGCGCACAGCCAAGACACCAATTTACAAGTTGTGATTAGTTTAACCACAGAAAAGCAGTTAACATTAGTGCTGAATGACACGGATGAATTAACTGGGTTTTCTGTCGCTACATATGGGTTCACACTTTCAGTGGAAATAATTAGATAGGTGTGAAAATAAAGACGGTGTGCCATACCTGCGACCGGAGAGGGCTTCCGAAGAACGACGCACCGAGTCTTCCACTGTGAAGAAGTTTGTAAAGAATCATTAAATGACAAAATATATTCCTGTAGTTGTCTCTGAAGTATGGAAAAACATTTTAAAGTTAAAAAATAAGAATAATATTGGACAAAATAACCTTTTTTCCATCTCTAAACTTGACTTGTCCCTCCGCGACCACTGTATCCGTCATCTTCTGTCATGGTTCCGAGCAGCTGTGTGTGGTGTGTGTGTTGTGTGTGTGTGCCCCAGTCCATAGAGAGGGGAGGTCACTTTTCAAAATAGCCTTTACAGCCCAAGCCCCGCCGGCAGACTGCACTCTCTCCCCGACGATCACAGCACCGAGGCGGGGAGAGATACCAGCCTCCCCCCGCAGGGCCGTGCCAAGTTAGTACAGTTGTCACCCTGCGTCAAGTGCTTATTGTTTACAGTGGAGCTAATTCAATTAAAAGTGCATAACTCGCGCACCTTTCACTTAACTCAAAAAGCTGGCCCTGAGCTGGGTGTTAGACAGGGATTCATGTTGCCTTAATGCTAATCAGCGGAGCCTCTGCTCTGTCTGTGGAAAGCCAGTTTAATCTGTAAAAGTTGACTCCGGAGTAATGCCAATTAAGAGATGTAAAATGAGCGAATTAGATTCAAATCCGCAACAACAAATAAATGATTATACAAGATTACTAGTCAAGAAAATATTTTATTATGTGAACATGTCACGTCCACTGAGTGAGCACATCCTGAGGGCAAAAGGGTGATTACAGCAGTCCTGCTGTTGTCTCACAGCTACAAGGCCCAGTGTAATATAAACCTTGCATTGCTACTGACCAAAGCACCTGACTCAGGATTGGATGTTTTCAGGATGGTATTACTTCCAGGGCCTCTCTAAGTTCAGGGCCATTTATTCCTAGAATGACAGGTGAATTTAATGAACAAGCTGGTGCCAGGAACACTTCACTATATTATCCTACAAAACGCAGACAGCTTACAATGTCTCAGGGTTCATTTTTCAAACTGCTCATATTTAATTGTCATGCAGGTGGTTGACATGTTAAACAGTTTATGAAAGTAGAACTTTAACTGACTTTAATACTGCTATAGTTTTCATTATTTGTCTACCCCTTAAAAGCCTGAAAAAGGCACTCTTCAGATTTGTTTGTGAAAACAGCTGTGTAATGTCTTCTGCAGCTCTGGAGGAGTTCAGTCAAGTCAAAGAAAACCTTGGTGCTGTCCTCTTTCATTACAGCTGTAGTTGGTAACTTTTATTAAAAAAATATAACTGTCCTATTTGCTGAAACTGTCACTGTATCCACACAGTATTACATCAGACAAATAATCTGTGAATAAAAACTGTGGTAAAATGGTGAATAGACTGCACTTGTATAGCGCCTTTCTAGTCTTCCGACCACTCAAAGCGCTTTTTACACTACGTCACATTCATCTGTTCACACACATGGCTGAGGCTACCATACAAGGAGCCACCTGCTCCTCAGTAGCCATTCACACCCTCTCACACACCGATGCAACAGCCATCGGGAGCAATTTGGGGTTCAATGTCTTGCCCAAGGATACTTTGACATGCGGACTGGAGGAGCCGAGGATCAAACCTTCAATCTTCTGATTAGTGGACGACCTGCTCTACCTCTGAGCCACAGCATTGCCTCCTGGTAGTGCTTACAATGGCATTACTACATGAATGAAAACAACCAATCAGAGCCGAGAAGTCCCTTATGCAGCTGTCAAACTGTCAAACTGTCAAATTAGGCAGTGCTGATCAAATATGGACCAAGATTCTGTTACTGTTTTGTCAAAAACATTTTCAGAAACATATTTTAGTGTAAAGTTAAGCTGTAAAAGGAGAACAATTCTAACCCAGTTGCCATGTTGGGAACAGTTAAGCCAAAAACTAAGCTTTGCCCACCAGGTGGAGCAAACTGTCTGCTGTGTAGGTTCTAGCAAATGCTATTACAAGCACTTGGATTGGGAGGAGGAACCTGATTATTGGTGTACCTCTGTGTGGATGAAGTGACAGTTTCAGCATTTATGATAAAAAAAATATCCTTATAAAAGTTACCAACTACAGCTTTAAGGTTGAAGGCTGCACATTTTTAACAGAGAGTCTGGGGTGCAAACTGAGATTGTGGAGTTTTAAACGAGTTGGTGTTTATGAGGCAGGGAGGGCCTAACAAAAGACGCTGTGAAGTGGCATTATGGGAAAACTTGGATCCATCACTTTAAGCGTCTGACCCACACTGAGGACTGCAAGTCAGAATATTTCAGCCTCTGCTGCCTCAAGTTTCCCTGTTTCCAAGTTTTCCGACTTAAAGCTATAGTGCGTAACTTCTACAGGTCCGTAAATGTCCATTTCACCCAAGCCACTACTAGAGGAGACGACACAATGCTGATTAAGCCGATCGGCTCCTCTTGTGGTATTTTTCAATACATATCATTTTTAGTATGCATGTAGACCGGCGACATTCCCGCACTGGCACACAGGAAATGCTTCCTCACAAAAAGAAGGGAGGGAGAGGAAGAGCGGAGAGGTAGAACGCAGGTAGAAAGAGAAAGCAACATGGTGGAGAAGCGGCCGAGACACAGTTCAGAAGTGGATCCTACCACAAAGGAAAGTGTTACTCTGTGTACGGTGTGTGGCGACTGGCGAGTGTTACTCTGTGTACATGGAAGTGCCGCCGGCTTATTAGTTGTAGTAACGCATTATCCACTGGGAGGCGACAGAAGTTACGCACTATAGCTTTAATGGAAGATCTATACTAAATCGCTGCAGTGCCCCTTTAATTAACAGATTTCTGTCAAAATACAGAACCAAAGAAATACAAGTATTCTCCTGTATGGGCACAACGTGAGGGAGAAAGCCAACAGCTAGGCCCAGAGATAGCAGTGCTGTGTCCCAATTACATACTAAATACTTGTTATATTCAGTACAATAAACCAATTGTTGCAGATGCTGTTTTTGCAGTTAACATACATTATAGATTTTATCATTGAAAACGTGCTAATTAATCTGACTTTCAATTAGACAGCATAGTATTTTTCTACAGATTTAAAAAAAAAAAAAAAAAAAAAGTGTGTTCCTGGAGCTGGGCGTTTTCATCAAAGCATACATTAAATTTCAAAAGGCAGTATGTTTTGTTTGTTATAATAAGTTCTGAAGATAAGTATAGTGGAGTAAAAAGTACAATATTTTCCTTTTAAAAGTAATGGAGTAAGAGTACAAAGTAGCATCAAATGGAGATGCTCAAAAAATTGTACAGTGTTGCTTTCCACCACTGCAGAGTCCATACTGGGAATGAGTATGCAGTCTGGAATTGGGACACAGCATTTGATTAATCTCAGCCTGTCATCCACTAATAGCACCCTTCTGTATCGAGTCTGGGTGCAGCTGCACAGTTGTTGACATTAAGCCCTTTGCCTAAACTTTAGGCCTCGACAATGTTACAGCTGCTGCAGACTGCGTCAGCGTGGTCAGAGTCACAGACACGACATCAGGCCAGACAGTTTATGAGTCAGCTAAACATTAGGCTCCTCAAACAAAGGTTGCTTTCAATTTACTCCGGTCTATCTGCCCTTTGCCCTCACTCTGCTCCAACTGTCTCTTGGCTTTGACCATGGAGGGCAAGTCTGAAGTCTGGTACACTGCTGACCTCATCCTGCTGCCACGGTAACGCAGCTCCAAGGCCACACCCTCCCATTTCCTGTCCAGCTCTGAACCCTGGGAGCCCCGGGGGTCTCTGGACCCTCTACAGGTTTGCCTGCTGTCTTCTGTGTCAGACGTGGCCCCAATTTTGTCCAAATCCAGGGCTCGTTTTGGGGTCGAGTGGTTAGAGCGGGATGAAGGTGATTTGGATTTGCGACGTGAACGAAGGGGAGGCCGTGGTGGAGGAAGAGGAGGAGGAGAAGGGGAGGGAGGGATGGGTTTGGAGGATGTTGTTCTTCTGCTAGGCATTTTGAAACCCCCTCCTCCTCCTTTTTCCCTGTCTCTCCATCTGTTTCTGTCTTTACCTGAGGAAGAAGAGGCTGCTTTAAAAAGAGAAACAACAAAAGAGACAGACGGAGGATAAAAAAGAAATGAAAAGCAAGCACTCACCGTCACTGCAAACCATCCACATGCGAAGAACACACAAAAGTAAGAGCAAGTCTGTGCCGCAGTGACAATTATAATGAAAAAAAAAACAAGAACACACAGACTATGAACTAAAGCTACAGGATATGGATATCTTCATCCCTTGGTTAGTTTATGTGTACGTGAAGAGGAGAGCGAGAAATTAAGAAGCTTATTCACATTCTGTCAAATTCAGTAAAATATCACACTCTGACAGCCATGACCAGCATGAAGCCAACTGTTGCAACACCATGGATACAGCAAGAGACACACACAATCTCTCTCTCTCGAACGCACACACACCCAGGGAGGGCTGGGATGCAGGCTCTAGGGCTGGTTCTTGGCTATGACATCATGGGAAAGAGGGTTAGAGGGTGCTCAATGTGAATGTGTGTGTATTTGTGTGTATGTGAGTGAAAGGAGACGATGTCCCCTTCTTAATACAGCCTGCTGCCATCTACTGGCTGAGGTAAGTAGGGATTTATTCTCTCACTATGCGGTGACAGCTGATTTACTCTCAACAGCTCAATTTTATGTTACTCTGACCTTTTTAAATCTGTTGCTGCATCTGATGTTGTGTGTTCAAAAGACATGAACACACAAGGTTAAGCAGGCATTTCATACAGTAGAAATCTGACATGTACTGGCAGGAAATACACAGGTTTAATCAATAAAGATGGTGGAAATTCAGCCATGGTGATGTTATTGGTTACACCTGTGCTTTACCTGCTATGACAAACACGTATGGAATAATTCAAGTTGGGGGATAAAGATAAAAAACAAAACAAAAACATATCTCCCTTATGCCCCATGGAGGAGGAAAAATGACTTAAGTGTAAATACATGATTAAATAAATGCATGCAGGCATAAATCAATACAGAAATAAGTAAATGTATACATAAATAATAAAATGTATAAAACCATAGGAATAAATATGGAAATAAATAAATCTATAAATAAATATAAAAATAATATAATGTAAAAGTAAATACAGGAATGAATTAATTAAAAAAATAAATGCTAAAAATAAATTTTAAATAAATACATAAACCGTCATACCTAATAAACAAATACAAAAATACATATTACTAAATGTAAGTGAACAAAAATGTAGAAAATTTTCCATGTTAATTTCAGTATTAATTTAGATATTTATTCCTGAACCTATTTATACATTTATTTATTTATTCATTTATTGAAGTAATTTTTCGTCCTCTATTGTGCCCTGCTGTTCTCATTTCAGCATTTTATTTATCTGGTGATTGGTCCAATAATTTGGTCCGACTGGATTATCGCGACCACTGTTATATAAACAGCAGATACATTTGGATAGCTTTCGTTTATCATTGTAGGTGTAGCTACTTTGTTTAGCGCTAATTAGCAAGTGTTAGCATGCTAACACGCTAAAATCAATTACTGAGCATTTTAAAAATCACACCTGCTAAACATGAGCATGTTAGCATGCTAATGTTAGCCTTTAGCTCACCGAAGCATAGGCTCACAGAGTAGCTAGCATGGCTGTAACTGTGGTGAATGTACAGCTGACACAGCACAATAAGGTCGTCCTACTTACCAACTGCAAGTAAGCTGACTTGTTGCAAGAGTACAAAATATCTCATTTCAGATCTGTGTTTCAAGATAAGCTTTAACGTTACATGACGAGAAGTATGAATAGACACCCCGTTGGTCTCCAGGTGTTTCCACTTATTCCCTAATTAGACCTCTCCTCCTGAGGACTGCGACCGTACGTTAGGTGTCCGGAGCCTTTAACGGTCCGGTGTTAAGAATTTAGGGAAATACATTGGCAGAAATTGAATATGAAATCGATACTCACAACAATTATGTTACTGTATCAGAAATTAAAACTGGCTACGTTTTCGTTACCTGAGAATGAGCGGTTAACATTATCCACGGAGCAGGGCAGGTCCTCGTCCACGGAGTCCGCCGAGTCCGCCGTATCGTTTCTACAGTAGCCCAGAAGTGACAAACCATACACCGTCTCTGAACAGGCCATTGGCGTTTTCGCGTCGGCCACCGTACTTATACTACATGGTTGGCACTCACCGCTAGACCATGCTGGAGTAGTTACTCCCCAACATGTAACTAATTACATGTAACTAGTTACATTTTTATTGAATGACAAAATAAATGTAACTGTAATCAGTTAGTTACAGAGAAAATTATGTGATTAAGTTACAGTTACTAATAAAAATGTTGGTGATTTACAGGGGTTACACACAAATATACTCTTTTGTGTAGAATACAACATTCATTCTTTAAGTAACTAGTTACATATAACTAGTAATACCGTTAATAAATAACAAAATAAATGTAATTGCTTACAGGTAATTACAGAGAAAAAAATTAGTTAACTCAGTTACTAATCAAAATTTTGGCGATTACAAGGGAGTTACATCCGATTGTATTCCTTTCGTTAAACATTTTTACGTAGAATACTACATTCATTCAGTAAGAGTAACTAGTTACATGTAATTATTTACAAAGCATGTAATTAAAATAGTTAAAGTAGTTATTCTATTTTAGCAGGGTATTAAGTATTCTGTAACCCATTACATTTCAAAAGTAACCTCCCCAAAAATGTCGCAAGGTGCCACAGACTTGACACTTGACCTTTGATGATTGTACCATAAAAGTGCAACTGTAAACTAACCTACTCTTTCTTTCTCGCATGCAATGTATTTCAAGTGAAGGTTGAACTGCTTGTTCTAATACAATACACTTTGCTCTGACTGGGGTTTTGTTTACTTTCCTTCTTTTTCTCCATCTGTTACCCTCTCCTCTCTCTTCTTGTTTAATGGCGGTTGGCATCCAAAATGTTGCATTATCGCCTTCTACTGGATTGAAAATAAGACTCAACTCGCCTTGGTCTGGGTCTCTCCCCATCCCATTCTTTATTGAAACTAGCCTTATCTATCTGAGAGGGCCTGAAGGCCTCTCTCAACAGCCCCTGCACCTCCTCTCCAGTATTTCCCACAATATCTAAGAACTTTCTTGCAGCATCAACTATTTCTGTTCTTTCAGATTTCCTTTCTGCCTTAGCAGCACAGTTAATCACCAAGGCGGAAATGCTAAGAACTTAACCTTGTAGTGACACAATACAATGCTTATCTTGCTTTGTACCCGATATGTTCTCCCTTACTTTTTTAATCCTTTGTTTGTAGCTGCTTCCTCGTGACATCCTTTTCTTGGACCTGATCCTCGTGACTTCCATCTCTTTCTATCTCTTTGGACAATCTGCCCGCTGTGCTTCATGACTCCACACTGATTATACTCGGGCTCTGCTGCTGCACATTTTATCTCGACATTGACTACACATCCGTGTAACATGTCTGCACACCAACAAGCTATGTCCAAATAACAACAATGCCTGCGCTGAATGGGCTTGGGAACAAAAGCCCTGACTGAACAACTGATATGATCCAAGAATAATCTGTCAGGCAGGATTACTGAGTCGAAATGCATCATAACAGATGTTGTTGCACACCTCTCCCTGTCACTTATCCTGAACATTGTATGACAGCCAACAACTCTGTAACATTATTTGAAGGTCCAGTGTGTAAGATTTAGGGGGATATATTGGCAGAAATGGAATATACCTGAAAAAAAAGAATAGTTGTGTTTTCATTACATTAGAATGACCCATTTAGATCTTCATAGGGAATTGATCTGCTATATTTCTGCAATCTAAAACATACAAACCAAACACTGGCTCATGACAGCTAATCAAATGTTCGCATCGGTCACCATAGACGGCAGCCCCTCCGTGATAGGCAGCGTTGAAGAAACACTGATTTTTAATGTGAAACTGCTTTGTTCAGAGGTTTTACCAGTCTACATCACAGGGTCTGCTTGTTTTGGAGAGGAAGAAACCTCTGTGGATAGTTTGGCTCGAGGTAAAAACCTCCTAAATGACTGGATCCCAAAAAAGGTGAACACATATCTGTAGGTGCTCGATGAAGACAGACCAAACAGTGTTTGAGATACACTGATTTTTAATGTGAAACTGCTTTATTCAGTGTTTTTACTGGTTTAAATCACCGGGTCCGTTTGTTTTAGAGAGGAAGAGACCTCTGTTGATAGTTCGACTCCTGGTAAAAAAACCTCCTGAAAAATGAACACTGAAAGAATTTTAACCTAATAACCAGGAGAACTCTCAGCTGTTTACAATGTGCAATCCTCGCTGCTGGATGCCACCCTAAATCTGACACCCTGCTCCTTTAAATCTGCTTGTCGACTATACTTGGTGTATCAGCAACACCATTAACTGGAACTCTTCTATTAAGTGGGAAATATGACACTTGGTTACCATCAACTCAGTTATTCCCTTTTCCAGTTCTGTCTGTGACATCCAATGATGATTTGTCCTTTATCCATCTCACAACTCTGATTGTCCAACAGAGCTCCCATTGACTCCCAGTCAATTTTCTTCCAGTCATCATTTTCACTATCATCTCTGTACTTGACATTTCTTGTGTGTTCTTCTTTTTCCTCCGTGATTTCTCCCCACTGCCTCTTTCAAACTCATCTACCTCTGCTCCTCTACCATTCCACCTATTTTAAATTCCTTGTCTCACCAGCAGATGGAGCCATTTGAGATGAGAGGCTAAGTAGTACTGATGCACTCAGGAAGGCAATTATTTAGTTGGCCAGTGGACACGGGCAACGGTCCAGGCAAGAGCCAGTGAATCGAAGCACCAAGCCAAAACTGTATTCGTATAACAGCTTCTGTGAACAGGGTTTTCCCATGCAATTACAGCAACAGTAAGACGACTCACTGGGTCCTGCAGCATTAAAACAAGAATAACACTCAGAGAATGGCTTGCTTTGAAGTCTCAATACTTCCTTGATATTCATCATGATTTTATTTGACCAAATAAATTTTTATGGTCTCTATAAAGCTCCTTTGTAGTTCTCATTTGACATATTTGTAACTCCATGGAGGAGACAGTATCCACTGTCCTCACAGATACAGATTATTTTTCTTTTCTTTTTTGTCCTTTCCTATCTATTTCCCGACATTGCCCCGGACATAGTCTACTGGTGAACACTTAAAAAACCCGCAGACCCATACATCACAGTCAGACAGGAACTGTCTGTTCCTTTGTGTGTGTGTGTGTGTGTGTGTGTGTGTGTGTGTGTGTGTGTGTGTGTGTGTGTGTGTGAGAGGGGAGAAAGTAGAACAGGCGAAGGTATTTTATCTCCCTCTCTGTTTCTGTACAAACTTGTTTTGCTTAATTGCATGAACCATTAAATAAAGTTGCTGTTGTTATCACATGTCAGGCCCATAAGACACACAAACCCAACAAACAACACTGAAGAATTATTCTAAGGAAAACCGCTACAGAATAAGATCATCATGTGATGCTAAAGATACGCACACACCCAGATGCTCTGTATCTGTAGGTGAGCATGAGTACGTATATGTGACGTGGAAATGGGTATCTGTGAGTGTGTTTGTGTGCTTGTGTGTGAAGATGAGGAAGAAACAGAAGCTAGTTTTGTTTGTGAGCTACCAAAGAGCCCAGCATGACAAAGATTGCCTAACAAGGCGTTGAGCAGAGGGGAACCCATGCATAGCTAATAGCCCAGTTCCCCCAAAAGCCTTTGTACCCTGAAACAAAAGCCCTGTCCTGCCCCTGCCCGTGCGCGTGCGCACACACACACACACACACACACACACACAGAAGAAGAAGCAACAGAGAGAGGAGAGGAATATCAAGTAAGATATACAGGAGAGAGGTTGTGCAGACAGAGTGAGGTGGTCAGAGGTCACAAACTGAAGAAAAAATAAACTGAAGACGCTCTTAACTGGTACTGAAACATCTTTTTAGCTATAATAAAAAGGTATCTGTTGGTCAATTTCAGAATAAGATATTTGAGTCTGACAACATGAGATATAAACCATTATTAGTTAGTCCAAGTGGTGGAGGACATACTCAGATCCTTTACTTGAGTAGCAATTCAACAAAGATTTGAAACTGTTACTCAAAAGCACAAATGTATTCACAACCAACTGCACATAAAGTAAGAGCACTTATTATGCAGCAGAAAGATGTCTGTCAGTATTATTTCATGACATATTCTATTACTTATCATTAGTGGTGGGGCTGAATTTAACTATTTTATATAGTGCTGTGCAATTTAATCTGTAAAAAAAATCACAATATTTTATAGAAATGTAAAACTACTGCAAAGTAACTAGTGACCACATCTGTCAGATAAATGTAGTGGAGTAAAACTGAATTCCCTCTGAAATGTAGGGGAGGAGAAGTAGAATACTTGGATGAAAAACCAAAACACATATATATTTAGCAGTCAAGATTGTTTTGGGGGTTAGTTGTCGAGTATTGGAGATATCAGCTGTAGAGATGTGTGTTGAGCACCACAAGCCTAGTGCCATCTAATTCCATCACATTCAAGACAAGGCAGACATCTCTACGGCCGATATCTCCAACACTTGGCAACTCACACCAAAACAATCTAGACTGATAAATAGTTCTACAGGTAAGAGCTCAGCGCCTCCACACACAGAAGTGCTGAGGACAAATTTGAGGCACACACTCCTAACAGATGAAGTGAGAAGAACAGAATATCATTTGAAAGTCTAAGAAAAGACAAGAAGCCACTCACAGGAGGCTCAAAAGAGAGAGAGTTCAACGTTTAAAACATTTATTTGATCTATTTACAGACAGTACAGTCGACTGAACAGAGGAGAATTGATTTCTATTGTGACACAACTGAAGAAACAGCATGGCTGCATTGCAATTCAACGATGACTACAGCGATACGGTGCTTTCACAAAGTTGACTATATACAAATTAATACTTTTAACTGATAGATCGTAAAAATGAAAAAAGGATGTGGGATAAATTAATGTCGTCTTGATAATATAGTACAGGATAAAGTATGAGTGAAACCTTTAAAAAGTGAAACGGTTTTACTTGTTAGTCCAATTTTTCCAGCTAAAACCCTGCAGGGAAAGACGGTTCAAAACACTGTTGACCTGCGAGACTGCGGAAAGAAACAGAAACAGATGCTGCCGTGTGATGTAGTGCAAAGAAAATATATTGAAAAACTGCTCATGTACAGTCAGTGCAGACGTTTCTGGATCATTTGGTCAGAGAGCAAGATTGGACTGTGTGTGCACTCAGTCTGTTTCATGAGTGACACGAGAAATGCCTGAGGTGAGAGGACAGTGGTGGAAACACAGACTGTACTGTGTTGAGTCGACAAAGACCAGCTGAGCAAATGTGTGTGTGTGTGTGTGTGTGTGTGTGTGTGTGTGTGTGTGTGTGTGTGTCCATGGCACTGTAGCATATGTTTGTATTAATGGGGTCAGCATGCAGTGTGCACAATAGCATGTAATAAGTAGAAAATAACACACGGGTCACTTAGAAGTGCAGCAATGTAGCCTCCATACCGCTGTGGGTTTGGAACAGCTAGTAATTGTTAGCAAGTATATCAACTGTTTTCTAAACCTATGGCAGCTCAACCACCTGTAGCACGAAACGGACACTTTGAAAGGTTAAAAAAAAAAAGAGCAGGGAGAAAATTATTTTTAAAAATGTGTAAATATGAGTGAAGTCTTGTTTGTAATTGGCTAAAGTGCATTGTTAGATTCTGTACACTGAGGAGGGGGTGCGGGAGGGAGTTTGGCACTGGTCATCGCCAGTTATTCTTGAGCTCGTCCTCGAGCTAACGTCTCCAGAAAGAAAATCCACAGCAAGTCCGCTCAAAAGTTCACACAGATACAAACCACGCAGGGAAAGTTCTGCCCAAGCCTAATGCATCCATTTTTCCTCTCTTTATGTGTCTCACCAAGTTCATCTAAAGGTTGTCGTTGACTTACAGTAGATGCTGGCCGCAAGGTAGTGCACATATCACTTTATCAACTCACTATATCCACTGACTGACTTTAAGGAGCTGTATGTGACATTCAGAACATCACTATAGCAGCAAACTACTATTTGCTATGTATCTATAGTGGAGTAATGGTGTCCTGAGCAGAGAATTAAGTCATGCTCCCTCTGTGTGTACTGTAATCCTAACCTCTCTGTTTGATGTTGTGGGAGACAGTCCGGCTGTGCGTGCATTTTACTGAACGAATGTCCCTGGGTGCATTTCATCATGCTGACGTGTCTCCTCGCTTCCCTCATTTGCTTTCTTTACTTGTGTCTTAATTTCGCCCAAGAGAGAAGCAAGCAGAGGAAGCAAGGAGTTGAAACTGCCAAGTGAGAAATCCTTGGTTACAGAGCAGCAGTCTTAAGAGTAGTCTGTTACTCATGACGTGCTGCACAGCTGTATCACCTGTCAAACTGACTGGCAGGAATGAATGTCTGCAAAACCCCTTATTTAAAAAGAATTTCAAAACCTTAAACAGATAGATGGGAACATCTCTTATAGGCCTATAACAGTTTAACATAACCATTTATTAGTAGTATTATTACTTAGGCTTTTTATTTACTCGCGTTGTTATGTACACAGTAATACACCTCATAGCTGCGTAAGAATGTGTGTATGTCGACTGATGAAAGACTTCTGTGTATGACACACCTGTGTTTTCTCACTCTAAACTCCTCCAGAGGCCTCCTCTCTCCTTTCTCCTCTTTCCTCGTCTACTCAAGGTGCACATAATGAATTGGAAGATCCTCCATGATTGTGGAACGGGAATGATTTCTGGGTCACAGGAGAAGAGAGGGGGTGAGGAGGCATAATGCCCAGACCACACTGCCTGTGTGAGCAGCGCGTGACAGCTACCTCGCTGAACTGCTGCAGGTCGCACACGTGCGGCGTTCACACAGACAGCATTGCTGCTGCAGCTGTGAGAGCTGTATTTACACAATTAAAAGCCAGTACTAACAAATGAAGGGATTGTGTCTATTCTTTGAAGGTCGTAACATTGTCAGAGGGCTTTTACATGGAAACGGTAAAAAGTTAAAGTTAAGTTAAAAATAAATATTTAGATTTTTTCATGTCTGTGACAGACAGAGAAATTGAAATTGTAAAGGTGGTACAATGTCAGTTTGCTTATGAAAACCTTATCATTGTCTATTATGGCTGAATCCGTGCGTGACGTGGAGACATCTGGATGTTCCCCAGCTGTGCAGCAGCTGAGCCTGCCTGAGAAGCACTGCTTACTTGGGCAATGTGGCTGCTCTAACCTGTTAACACGGGTGCCAAAAAAAGAAAACACAAGAGGATGCACAATCCACATGCACAGGCAGTGTGGCCCAGGCATAAGTTAGCGTGATGAAAAGGACCTCCAGGTAAGTGTGTCCCACTGGCGAGCTAATCGCCTCTGCTCTGTGCTCATATGGTGGTTACCACTGATATCAGGATAGTGTTGTTGTTAAAGAGTGGCGCACACCCTCCAGTTTCCCTGCAGGTTAGCACCATTAGCTGCTACCCGCCAGCTCAGCCACCTCTATGTTGAGAACATGGACAGACAATTCTGCCCTAGACTCTGAACAATGGGTGTCTGAATGTCACAAACAGCTCCTTTAACACTCATTTCTACTGCATGTGATGAAAGCTTGTCCTTTTACATTACTGACTGTTTTATACTTGAATCCGGAAAAAAATGTTCCACAATTTTAATGAGACAGTAGAAAGTGATTAATGAAATAAAGGGAGGAGAACTGGATGCATTCTGGGCCAAAAGTGACCAACAAGGAATTTCAAACTGACTATATTGGGTCTCCAGTCCCTCTCACAGTCAGTTGAAGGAAGAGGTGAAAGTTTAAAAGTTTTTAGAGCTCACACGGGGGAAGTACCTGAGCTAGGCCGACCGTCCTGTGCTTGTTGTTGGGGTCGGGGTTTGCACTGTAGGGCTGAGGGAGTGACGTAGTTGAGGCTGGGGCTGTTAATGTCCCCCTCTCCCACAAGAGTCAGATCAGACAGCGTGTCCTCCTCCAGCATCTGGACTGATTCTCCTCTGCCAGAGTCCTGGAGGAGACCACGCTGGGCACCCTGGGATGGGTGGATGGGGGAGATGGTGCCAGGAAACGGAGGAGGTGGCCTGGCTTTCCTCCCCCCTCCACTCTCAGTTCCCAGTGCAGAGTCCAAGCTCTGGGACTGATGGCTCGCGTTGAGCAAGTGGGTGCTGCCTCCTCCTCCCCTGTCGTTGCTGATCGTCTTATTGCCCCGGCGACCGCTGCTAGGGAAGCTGCCGTTGTTGGGGTTACGGGAATAAGGGGTGGAGCAACTGGGCTCAGGGTCGTAGGGAGGAGGGGCAGCCGGGTTGGTTGCCACTGGTGACAGGCGCAGAAAGTCTGGGAGCTGCAGGTCGCTTTTGTTTAGCAGGCCTCGCTGGTCGTCTGCTCGGTTGCTCTGAGCTTTGGATATGAGGTCGAAGAACTCTGCAGGTGCACACACACACACACACACACACACACACACAACAAACAGAAACAAGTATACAGACACACGTGTGCACACACACATACATAAATGAATAATCACCAAAATAACATCTTGAAAAACAGCATTACACATTCATTGTAATCAGAAAACATGCAGCAGAGGGTATGTATTAATCAGACAAGTCAAAGCTACATTCACTGTGAGCAGAAGCTACATGTAGCTAGCTAGCTTTGAAAGCATTTGGTGCTGCTGCTGCTGCAATAAGGCAAACAGGAGGAAGTGTTAGTTGTAATCACAGCAACCAAGCTACAGAGCTACAGAGAGGGAGGTCGTTCAGTCTTTACCTTCAGCTTCGTCTATATTAATCTTTTTCTGCTTTCTTTTCTCCGGAGCCTTATGGAGAGAGACAGAGTGGTTGGGTAACGGCTGGCTGCTTGTGTCAGGGCTGGGCCCAGCTTTGCCGTTCTCCCCATGGGGGTGGGTTGAACCGGTTTTCTCTGACGGCCTGTCCTCCCCCTGGGTGCCATAAGGAGAGCGGAGCAGGGCATTAGAGCCCTGGTGAGTCATGGTGGCGCAAGTATGGGCACAAGTAATGACAACACGTGGGCACCAGTGCTACTGATGGTGAGGAGGGTGACAAATTGTATAATGAGAACAATTTGATGGGGGGAAGGGGGGCACAAGTTTCAATAATACTGCTTTTGAGAAGAAGGACAATCAAATGGAATCAAAATAATTATGAAAATGAATTCATTGGTTTTGTGTAATTCATTATCAGTGACACGTACTAAAAATAATTCTAATAAAACATAAATTATAATTGAAAGACAGGTGGGATGTTCCATTCAGACAACCACAATGCTTAACACTGTGTGTACTAAGCATCACCAACATGTAAGCTAATAGTAAAAGACACCACAACACCAGAGGGACCAACTGTCTACTACTTTAAGCCACACTACTGCCCTTTGAGTGGAAAACAACTTCATCTAGAACCAGCCAAGAAAGCAGTAAGTGACCATTACAGATGGTCATCAATCAGGCCCAAAATGAAAGAAAACCCGCACAGCAATCTAAAGAGCAACCGCCACCACTAATTAAGTCCTTCCCAGTTGCACAGAGGGAGTCTTTGAGGTTCTGAGACCCAGCAAACGCCCCGCAAGACTGGGCTACTACTGCCTAGCCACTGGGTTTGTTATGGAAGAAAGAGAACCAGCAAACCAGAGAGAGAAGTTGACGATGCATTCGGCCACAGGCAGACCACAATAATGGAACATTAGGAACCTTGAGAGTGTGACGAGGCTCAACAGCAACAGTGCACATTAACACAGGCACACATCGCTGCCAGAGACAAACATCATACACCTGCACATATTTTTGACACATGGCAAACAGACATGGGTGATTGAAGACAGCGAGAGACACTTAGTAGCGTGACATCATCAACCAGGAAGTGGAGACATTCAGTGAGTTATGGAACATTCCAGAGCAAGAGGAAAATGGGAAAATATGAGCTGGAGGAGATCTTACTGTTGTCGATTGATTTCTGCTTGTCGAGGCAGGGACGAGGCTCTTGGAAGGAGCTACTTTCTGTTTGTCTGCTGGATGAAAGCAAATACAGATGCAAAAATGACAGCAATACATGTGCTAGTTTTTTGCTCAGTATTTTGTATTTTGAGTATTTTGTTAATAGTGGATCCACGTAAATGCACCTGAAGAGAAACAGCAGATTGCATTTATTATCGACAGCAACTATACGTGTGTATGTGTGCTCCTTACCTTTTCCAGGAGTGTTTTCTGCAATATCTAATACCACCCGCAGCCCGTCCAGGTTGGATATAGGAAGACCTAAATCTAATGGCTCCATTTCCCCACTCTGCATCAAACACACACAAGTGATATGATGTCATCAAATACACTGCCTGTCTGTGTGTTTTCTTCTGTGTATCTACAGGCAGTCAGAATGAGGATGGACTTACAATACGTGCCACCAAGTCAGCGAGGTGCAGGCCGTATTTGGCCACCACAGGCCTGAGGACTTCAGTCACTGGCTTGGTGGGCTTTGCTTTAAGGCCCACTGAGCGGTTAATAGGGACCAAGTCAAGTCTGGAAAAGGAAAATAAGTCTCAGTTTTACTTCTGGTGTTGGTTTGAAGTGTTTAAAAACTTTAGGTGATTACTGCTCATTACTGTACCTGAAGAGAGTGCGTTTTTCTAGTCGGAGGTCTCGAGAGCACAATGTCATACAGTCTTGGTCTAAAACAAGTGGCTGAGAGAGTGAGACAGAGAAAAGGAGAGAAGCCATCATGAAAAATGTCCAACTAGTTACGCAACCCTAAAATGTGATCACTGACTGTTAAATGAAACAACAAAAGTTAAACCTGGCAATTACTGCTCTCTGACCCCCTGACCGATATGAAATGCTTCTTTATGAGCAATTGTAATCATCATTTATTAAAGCTGCATCAAGAAGTTTTTGGCTAACCTTATAGGGTTGATATAGCATCATGTTATCAAAATATTTCCAGTAAAGCTGCAGGCTATAAAACATTAACAGTGAACTGAAAGATGTAAAAGTAGAACTAAGGCCCTGTCTACAAGTTTATAGACGTCTTTTGAAACAGATATTTTCCTTTTTTGGCCTCTCTTTGACACGCACATGAAGTTTTAGGCCACTAAAACAAAGATTTCTTTAAAAAGGCCTTCAAAAGTGCAGATTTTTCAAAACTTCTCCTCAATTTGCACATGTCCATTGTTGCTTTGTATAATAAGCCTGTGCCAACAGTAACAACATTGGCGGACTACCAGTTTATTTATGTTTTGTTAGCATTGCTTGGTCTAATGGCTACTTTAGACTTAAACTTAGCATTACTGCACAATTTTACAGACGAACAGAGACGTCCGCTGCTCCCAGCGTTATTTGGTCCACCACAACGAGGGGAGACTGCTGACGATAGCTCACACCGGCAAGGATTTGGAGTTGTTTTTGCGCTCTAGTATGGCTGTAGATATTTTGTCAAACCAAGGTTGTGTAGGTCTGCTGATTCGTGTGACAGATTTTTTTTTTTAAACAGAGAGGGAAAATATCCATTCTCAAAAAGATCTGTATACATGTAGACAGGGCCTGAGAGGTCAGGTTACAATTTCCTGAGTTCATCATTACAAGAGACATCTTTCACAATACACACAGTCCTTTCACCTGTTGTTTATAGAAAAAGAAAACTGATTATTGCTCCATTAAAATATGTTTTTATAACAACCAACCCAGACTAAATTCTGTGTGCTTAATTTGGTTTAGTGTGATTTGTTGTCCTTTTTGATCATTTGCATAAAGAGATTTGAAGCCCATAATAAAGGCCACATCCACTTGTGTTGTACCTTCTCCCCTCCAACCAGGAAGAGGTCTATAGCTGCCAGGTTGATGCAGAGCTTCTCACAGAGACCAAGCAGCAGATCCCTGATGGACACTCCGGCCCTCAGTGGCACAGAGCAACATGAGCCGTCCGGCAAGCTTATGTTGCACTGCCTCAAGGGGGCGCTGCCCCCTCCGCGCTCTGTTGACACTGATACTGCGCCTCGGGAAACATCACCCTGAGAGAGGAAAACAAAGACAGGGAGGGTTAGAGGAGATAGTGAGAGGAGGGTTAAAAAAATAAAAGAGACAATGGAAATGGAGGAAAATAACAAACAGTCTTAAATTATTTCTGTATTCTCGGTGTTTTGCTGTTTGAGCTCTTTTTAAAGCAGATACACCGAGAGGAAGAGTGTGAAGATAAAGCTGCTCCGTGCTGAAATGAATGTCTGTGTGCCCATTACTGCAACGTCTAAACTAATTATCTGCTGATGTCTCTTTCCAGACTGACCTCATTCCTTCCTGACCCTGATGGTCCCAGCTCCAGACTGGCTCCTGAAGACAGCGAGCCCTGGGATTCCCGGCGACCATTGCTGCCAGAAAAATCTGAAAAACAATGCACTCGTCAGTAGTGTCTAGAGGAAGGACAGACAAGGTGATGATCCATTTTTGAAATCAATACAGTTTTAAACACGTTGAAAACTACTGACTGTAGTTGAAGTCGGCCAGCTCTCGTTTCTTCGGGCCTTTGCCGAAGCTCCTGTTGCGGGACCAGGAGAAGAACATGCCTTTCCTCCGGTCTCCTGAATCATCCCGACTGTCTTCATTTAAAGATCTGCCTGACTTGCTCTTCTTGTCCTCCTATAAGACACAAAGATAATAAACATAATAAATAATAAATAATAAAGAGGGATCGACACACAAAGGTACAACCTGAACCTCACTGTAGGATGAATGTAACCACACACAGAAATATATAATGACAAGCCAGTGCTGTGCCTTTCTTCACACCCCAAATTGGATATTTTCTACTAGATGGCAAAACCCAGAATCATTCCCGACTGTAGAAACTGTAAAAAATCTTAAAAGCAATTCTGTGCTTCTCCTCCTATTGAAACTTCTAATGTATATACATTATATTATAGATTTTTTCATATATATTTCCCTATGTTTCTGTGTATACCAACACTAATTCTGAGAAAACCGTGACATGCAAAGCTAAGTGGAAGTGTTTGTTGAGGCTTTGCATTTTTTTACCTTCTTGGGTGTGGACAGGTTGGAGCGGTCGGAGCCGGTGGTGCTATGTTTGGATGTGGGGCTGCTGGGGATGTGGTAAGGGTCAGGCAGGGGCCTCCCCTCCACCTCGGCCAGCATACACTCCTGGTACAGCAGAGACTTGAGGAACCGCGTGTAGCTGTCGAACTTCATCAGGTTGAAGATCTAAAGGGAAGAAAGGGCAGGAAAGGAGTAATCAGTGGGCAAGGAATGAACAAGCATGCAAAGAAAGGAGGGCAGGACGAAGGCAAAACAAGAAAGGAAAGGGGAGAGGATTAATGTATTTTAAATAAATAAAATATTTCACTGCTGGAAAGATGGTCAATATGGTGGTCGGCAGGTAGTAAACAATCTCGTATTACAGTTAAACAGTACGCTAAATTATTTTTCTGAAGATATTTTAGGTGAGAAATAGGCAACGCAATAACAGAATCTTGGTTCAATTTTGTTCCACACTGCTTAGTTTTACCATTTGATCTCATTTTTTTTTTCAGCCTTTATGTTTCACAATACAGGAAACAGTATGGTACCTGCTTCCTGTTCACAAACTCATACTACAGACAAACGGTGCACTAAAAATATGTTTCTGAAGATATTTTAAGTGAGCAACAGGCAATATATTAACCTTGGTTTATATTTTATCAGCACTGCCTAGTTTTACTGTTTCATATGAGTTTGAGAAACAGAGAGGGGGGTGGGGTCTCTCTTTCTTGATCCTCCTCTGTACTCATTGTGTCTGTGGTGGCAGCAGGCATACAAAAATGTGGAAGTAAGGAAGTACAATCTGTAGCTGATTTTCACTGGCAAATGAGCAGGGAGATCTGGTTGCTGGCATAATGGAAGGGAGTTTCACGCAGTTCATTTACAAAGCTGGTTAAAAATCGGCAAATGATCCCTTTAAGGATGGAAAACTTGAGAGTAATAAAGGGAAAGACCGAAGAAAATGAAGATACAGACATGTTGGAAGCACATGGGAGAAAGGTCAAAGTAAAAGTCTAACATCCCACTGGCAACCCCTTGAAGTTGCTCATGTTCAAAGATGACTACCAGCACACAAATGATTTTATTTTCTTGGAGTCCTAAAATCCATGAGGTTATAAAAATAAATTGTGTCTGTCCTCTGGGGAGCATTTTTGTGATGCCCAGAGGATGATCGGTTAGATTTTGATATTTTTGTGTGCTGCTTGAAAATATAATGAAATTACTGAGGAGAAAGTGTGTGTGTGTGCATGTGTGGTGTCTGTGTGTGTGTGTGTGTGTGTGTGTGTGTGTGTGTGTGAGTGTCTTATCAGAGGTTAAACATCGATGGGGCATTTTAAACCCCCCCCCCCCCCCCCCTTCACAACATGCACATTTAAAAAGCCATTCACATCCATGATGCTCTACAGCAGCCAAAGATGAATGGCAGAACTTATGCTGCGTGCTGTAATACAACTTCAATGGAGGTCTGTTTTGATTCAGTTTTAGGGGTAATAATAACTTCGTCCCTCAGGGAAAGTGTCTTTTCACTTCCCCCTCACAAGGAAGGGCAGAGGTCAGTGTCATCTAAGTACAGATTCTGGAGCAGATGCTTCCTCTTTGAAAGACACGGCGGCTGATCACCTTGAGATTTCAAAGTATAGGTTCTTGAGTTTGTGTTTGGTGCATGCTACCTGCAGCTGCTGCTCCTTGAACATGTCAGGTCGGGGAGCGTTGAGGATGTCATCAGCTAGCTGGGCCTGGCTGTCTATGTTGACCGGTGTTGTTGCTTTGCTGGACAGGAAGCTGTTGTAGATCTCCCTGGCACGCTGAGAAAGCTGGAGGAGGTGAGAGGGTCAGGCAAAGTGAGCGGCAGGCAGGAACATGGAGGGTGGAGGAGAGGTCAAAGTACAGATAGAGGCAAAGACAGAGAAAAACAAGGAATAAAAAAAGCTGATTAACACTTAACATTTTCCATCATTATTGCTAAAAGGAGTGTAAACAGAAGCATGTGTGTAATCAAACAATGTCATGTCTGTTACCTGCTTCTTGTCATTCTCAGGTACGTGGCTGAAGAACTCACAAGCCTGCCAGAACAGGATATTCTCCTCACTGAACTCTTTCTTCAAGAACTCCTGCAGCACAAGAATTAAGATGTGGATCAAAAATCGGGAAAAAATGTTGCAAACCAATATACCAGACTGGACAACACGACAGCTCCCAAAAAGTGAAGCCAAACCATCTGGATCGACCCCTGAAGGCTTGCTGCAGTAAAGCTCGTAAAAGCCGCCCCCTCCATGTAAGCAGGTGGGACATGTGCCAAACTAAACACTCAAATAAATGTATCCCAAAGACGGTTTCTTTTATTCAAGATACTTCTCATCACACTGCTGTATGTTTAAGTGTTTGTTTTTCTGATAAGTCTGGTTTTAATTAGTTATTTGATGCTATAAAAGGGGGATTTGATGAGATGATTGACAGCTTTATGTGTCCATCAGGGTGTTCGCGATCAATGGTGCTTCACGTAATTGGTCAGACCAATGTAGCGGCAGGAACTCGATATTTCGAAGATCGCTACTGTGCAGACTCTGGCCTCAAATGATGTCACCAGCACAAGATGGCAGCGGCCGTATCAGGGATATTTGGGTTCATTTTTGTGCAGTGGAAGGAAGATGAGACACATTGTCCATCTTCATATACAGTTACTGTAATATGCATGATGAGTCAGAAGACACAGAAAACCCACCTGACCTGACTTTTAACTTTACAATATCAGAAAGGTGACTTTTATAAAATAATTTTGTGCCACATTTGCTGAAACCGTCATTATATTCTGAAAGAAGTACATGAGGCAGATAATCTACGAAAACAATCATGTCCCCCCTCCTCTCCTACTGCCTCTAATGACATTTGCTATAATCAGACTGTGGCATGGTCAGGAATAACCAATCAGAGCCAAGGAGTCTCTCTAAAGCAGCTGTCAATCGTATCAATCGCAGATCAAATATGAATGACGATTCTGCAGTGCCTATTTCTCACATAAATATTCTAAGAAACATATTTTAGCATACTGTTAAGCTGAGAAAGCTGGTCCTGCTGGGGGGCAGTGCTTGGTACTCCCGTTTAACTGCATCCAACATGGCAGCTGTGACACAAACTTTCTCAATTTACAGCTAAACAGTGCACTAAAATAAGTACTGAAAACATTTGAGGTGAGAGCTAGGCAATGCAGTGACAAAATCTTGATTCATATTTGACCAGCAGTGCCTAGTTTGACAGTTAGACTGCAGTTCATGTTCAGTGACATGATTGACAGCTGCAACACCTTCTCAGCTCTGATTGGATGTTTTCATTCACGTGTGGTAAGTCCATTGGAAAGGCAATGGCGTAGGCAGAGGAGTATGATTTTTTTTTTTTTAACGATTTTCCCCCCAGGTTATCTGTCACATTTAGTGCTGTCTGAATACAGTTTCAGCAAAAATAAAAAAATGTTTTTTATAAAGTTACCAGCTGTAGCTTTAAATTCCTTTTGACAGTTGATTTTTTCCCGTAAAAGTTTTTTTTTTTTTTTTTTTTTTTTAACAGCTGTGAGGGTCCAAAGGACAGAGGGATGTCGTATGCTGTAAAGCCCTCTGAGGCAAATCACATGTGATTTGTGATATTTGGCTTTATAAATAAAATTGAACTGAATTGAATTGAGGGAAGCATAGCTTATCTGTTATGTGAATGCGCTGGCCAACACCAGCCATGTGCTGTTTATAGTACCGAGAAGTAGCGGACTCCCACGGGGTCCTGCAGGAGTCTCTCGAAGCAGACAGCCCAGCTGGCCACTCTCCTCTCAGTGTGGCGCCGGTGGCTCTGAACACTGGGCAGGCTGGCATTACTGTTCAGACTGTTGTCGCTGCTGCAGCCCTGCAGCTCCACGCTGTTAAGTTCTGTTCACACACACAGAAAAAAACAACATCAAATACTTGTAGTGGTAGTTTTTCAAATAGGGCTGAGAATCTCCAGGTATCTCGCAATTTGATTTTCAGTCAGCAGTAATTAAAAACTTTTTTCCCTGCATCTTAATTTTGATTTTCTTTTTTTCCACTGTCAGTGCACATTCACAACAGCATAATTTATGATTATTCTGGTCTGGGATGGGTGATATGATTAAAATCAAATGATTATTTTTCTCTCTGCAAGCTTGCCGGTTTGTTTTTCTCCATCTGCAGGGGCTTCAGCACTATTAGTGGCATGATGTGTCCCGTGCCAGTGATAAGGTCAGAGTAGCAGCCAGTCCAATGAAACCTCCTCTACCCACACGTGTCCTGCTGTGGTTTGCTGCTGCTTTATCCTTTCATTTCACAACACAACACCACTACAGCATGCTTTCACACGCACGCACGCACACACGCACGCACACTGCAATACTGATATTACAGATTTTATCTACCCATCTGTTTGAAGTTATAAATAATCTGCCTTTATGATTTAGCGAATCAGTGTTCTTTGTTTTGAATGCTGACAAAACAAAAGTCATGATGTTTTCAAATGCTAAAGGACTCTGAGACTGAGTCTGTATCTCATTACAAATATCTTGGAATTATAACCGATGATTGTCTTTCTTTGAAGTCTCACATTCAGCAACTGGTGAAAAAAAAACTGAAGTTACATTTGGGTTTTAATTTTAGAAACAAGTCTTGTTTTTCCTTCAAGGTCAAAAGGAAACTTGCTGCTGCCACCTTAATGTCTGTGCTGGACTATGGGGATGTTTTATACATTCATGTGTCTTCAAAATGCTTACACACAGGATACTGTCTGCCACAGAGTACTGAGATTTATTACAAATCTCAAAGCCCTTACTCCCTATTGCTCTCTTTTTGTTCAGGTAGGATGGTCTGCCTTGTCCAACCCACAGACTTAACCACTGGCACATTCTTATTTGTAAGACTGTTCTTGGTCTTTTACCTGTTTACCTACAAGTCAACATCTTTCTAAAACTGTAGGAAGTTATTGTCTTAGCCCCCAGGACTTATTCTTGCTAACTGTTCCTACAGTCAATACTGAACTGGGAAAAGGAACATTAAAGTATGTTGCTCCCTCGGCTTGAAATCAGTTACAAATTTTCTTTATTCTTTAGGAGCTGGTCTCATTGGACACATGGGCTATGAAGCAGGCACATCTCCCTGTAGATGTTTGGACGGATTGAAGAATGCTTTTAATATCTTTTAATTACTGTAAGATGTTTTTTGTTTACAATTTGAACTGTTATATATTTCTTTTTTTCCTGCAACCATGTTATCTGTGCTGCTGCCTGTCTTGGCCAGGACACCTTTGAAACAGATTTTTGATCTCAATGTCTCTTTTACTCCTGGTTGAATAAAGGTTAAATTACAAAAAGTGTTTCCTATTCTTGCCATGTTCCAAGCGCCAGACTGTGACATCATATACTGCATATCATAATACAACAAATACATGCAAAAACACTCATGTGAAAAACAAAAACTAGTGTAGTTGTGGACAATGGAGTTGTGTAAAACAACAGAAAATGTCTATGCAATTCCACATAAAGTATAAAAATGAAAACATGGAAAAAGATAACGTACTTATGAGACACAAGTAACCAAAAAGCTGCAAGTATCCCTGCAACTCCATGCTGTTTATTTCAGTACTGTTGAAAGTATGTTGACAACATGCTTCACTGCACACATTATCTTTGTGTCGTACTTGCGCTTCATAGTCTCACTGATATGATCTTCAACAACTCCCCAAAACAATTTACCTAACACTGTAGCAACTCACAAAGCACTACTTTAACATTCCAATTAGGAAGTTTTGTGCATGAATGATCAATCACTCTAAGGAGGCTCCCAACGCACTCAAGAATCGATTTTTTTTTCTCACAACTAGACCCTCAGTACGTCTGTGTTCCTAATGTTAAGACAAACTTGCAAAGCAAAGGCACAAGAGAGAAGCTGATAATAACCAGAATAACTGAGCCTCGGGCCTGATGAACTAAAAGCGGGATGCTCAGTTGAGATAAAACAAAATAAAAGAACGGCCAGAGGGAAGGCATCACCGGTCAGGTGCCTGACACCACGCAAATCCTGTAAATAAACTGAAAGGCCATAATGTTGCCCAACAAGTCATGTGTAATTTCAAACTTGGAAACTTGGCTATTAATAGATCATTCCAGTGTGATTCCTGCTTCTGCACATTTTTCACCAGTTTCTTCTTCTCAGTGAGAGGTTATACACTGAGGATTAAGTTTTTTTCAAACCTTATTCACTCTCATTTAGTTTCAAACTGCATAGTAAACAATGACTAAGACTCCTGCTTTAGTCATTAATGGTAATTTTAATCCCCATGAATGAGATGAAAACACTAATTCATCCATTCTTCTAACCACTTATCCTGTTCAGTGATTCATTCTGATCCACAGAGGCTGGAGTCTATCACAGTATACACTCTGAATAGATCCCCTGTCTGTCAAAGACACAGGCCAACACTATAAAGGCACATCACAGCAGTAATATCTGGCTGCGAACAACAAGAGAGAAGTCTCAGATGTCATTTCATATTACCACACAAGAGTTGAGATATTCCCAAATTTTTTTCCTCAAAATAAAAATTCACTAAATAGGCGGTTTCAAACTTGACAATGAATGACATCAGCTGACAGGAAGTAGACATGGACCCAAGCCGTTGCCTAGCAAAGCAATTCTAATGAAACGGTCTACAGTGATTTCCCCTGTCTTGCACAAGTCATCTAAGCCAACTAACAAACCAAACATGCTTAAATGCATGTACAGTATACACCGCATAAATGAAAGTGAAAGTGTAATTTAAAAAAGAATAGAGCTTGATATACACAGTAAGAGATGACAATTTCTACCACAGCCATCACTGAAGAGTACGATTTTAAAGGTTCAGGATACTAGAAAACATGAATATTTAATGTTATAGAGAAATACCTAAAGGGGAGCACACCTACATTAAGAATTCCAATATTTTATTTCCATGGTCTAGTAAAGTTAAATCAATATTCATGAACATGAGCGACTCTCAGAAACCAGAGAAGTAAGTCTAAACTTGTGATGTCACAGGGTATGAAGTCTGTACAGCTCCATAGACAATGAGTGAGAGACTGATTTTGTGGACCCACAGAATGTTTGTTTTCTTTTTTTAAACCCAAATGAGCTTTATTCTTCTATCTTAGTGTTCTCAGTTCTGAAACAGAGAATATACACATATATTCAGAATATTTCCCTGGGTGCTCTCATCTCTAACATCATCTCTAACAACTTCCAGCATTCACTGTCTACGGAGCAGCTCTAGACTTCATACCCTAGGGCATTACAAATTTGAGTTTTAGTACTCTAGTTTTTAGATTTGGGAGAGAGTTGCTCATATTTAGACTGTTTGGACTGTCTTAGACCACAGGAATAATACTTTTTGAAAATTTGCATAGTTCCCCTTAAAGATTTAAAACCAAGTCTCCAGGGACTTTGTGCAAGATTAGAGTGTACACTTTGATATCTGCATTTCACAGAGGGTACATTTTGCTGTGCATACAAAAGGAAATCAGCCTTTAGAGAGGCATTACTGTGAAAATGCTCAACAGAGCTCAGTGACAGAGTGAGCAAAGTTAGCCTTCCATAATAGCAGACCAGAAAAATACAATAAGAAGGATAATAAGTACCTAAAGAGTCTTAGAATTTGGTCCACCGACAGCGTCACTGCCTCACTCCTAACATTCCTTCTAAAGCCACTTTTATCTCTTAATGAAGATGGAGACAAGAAACAGCAGAGCAGTACAACACTTAACACCATTCAGGCGAGCAACAACATTTTTGAACACAGACAGGATAAAGCAACTACAAGGAACTTTCATTTTGTGCTGATTTAAAGAGCCCCTGTGGACAAAACTGGTAGTTGTTGGTACTTATGTTATTTTACGCACCGTAAGGTGACCTTGGATATTTTTGTAAGGTGCCTTTTAAATAAAATGTAGTATCTTTATTATGATGATTATCACTGTTTCCATGAGCAAGATCTTGATCTGGCTAGCACATGCAACTTCTTTTCTTATTGTCTTTCTTAAACACTGCTGTTTGCAGGATGCATAGTGATGAGGAAACTTATCACGTTTGTTACTGTGTAAAATTAACAACTGTAATACGACAGTGACAATGTTGTTTTTGCCCCTAACATTGCCCTAACATACATAAATATATATGTTGATATTACACTACTTCTTGCACTGTATTTCAAAAAATATATTCCACACCTGCCAAAAAAGGAAGAGGGCCAATTCAGGGTCAGTTTTGAATGCTATCAAATCCACAATTCTCTACATCTGTTGAATGACTACCCAAAGTTAACTTGCGTTTTTTTCTTGTGCTCTACCATTGCCCCTTATCTTTTTTTTTTTTGTTGTTTTCTCTCAGAAAATCCTGCCTCAGCATCAGTCATTCACACAAAATATAACGTCAAAAATAAAAACTCCTTGTAGCTCCTTTAAGCTCATCTGATTCCTGCCCTGCAGCTGATAGTTACTTTGGCAAACCATCTGCATCTTGTGATCGTGGGGCAATCCTTAAAAGAATTTCAACGACTAACCTAAAGCTAAACTGAGGTTAATATTAGTTTAATTTATTGCTCCCAAATTCTACATTTCCTCTAGCCAGAGAAGAATCATCTGAACCAATCCTCACCTGGGTAGAGCTGGTAGGAGCCTGTGTGGTGCCAGCGGGGCAAGTAGCGAATCCTTAGAGGTAACCAAGCCCCTCCATCCATACTCTACCCTATCAGGGCCCCTTGCAAACTCATACACACAAGGTTGAGCACACAGTCCAAGACAGGGCACACACACACGAGAGCAGCTGACAGCATCACAAGGAAGAAGCGAGACAGAGGAAAAACAGGGAGACGAGAAGGAGGAGAGACAGAGGCTGGTGGTGGCGAGCAAGCTGGCTGACAACCGCAGAGAACACAGAGAGAGTCAGGTCACAACACACATACATACACACCACTATGAGTTTCCAGGTAGGCAAGTGATACAAGCACACACAGGCCTTGAGATAATGAATAATTCAGAGCCGAGGGAGGACGGAACTAAAAACGCCGGAGCACAAGCGCATACATGTGTACACACATACAAACACACACATGCACACAAAAACTGCAGTATTGATGAGGAGCTTGTTAAAGGAAGGCCACTACTGAGACTAATGAGGCCTGCAGCCCTCATACAGCGACACACACAGCTGACTGATGCAAAGAACAAGGCAGAATATCTGTCAACCGCCTCTTCACTTTTCTGACAGATTAAAATAAATCAAAATGTGGGACACGGATTCCAAATAAGGCACAACACAAGATGTAATATACTGCTTTAGGCCTTCTGCAACTACAGTTTAATTGCTGTATATAAAAGTCATAGAGTGACATTTAGTATATGCACACAAAACATGATCTAAATCCATGCTACACTACATATGTATAACACTGGAGAGCAAGTTCACAGGATATACATATAAAATATAAAATGAGGCTTAAAAGGCATTTTAATGTGTGTTCTCAGATTAGTCAGTTTTATTTAATTCAAAATAAATGAGTTATTTGGGGTATTTTGTTTAATTTCTTTGCTCTAAAAACACACTGTCTAGGGTGTGCTATTGTGAGCAGTTTCCTGGTGTCACAATAACTGATTTCACTAGTTTATTTAAGTGTATAAAAATGTCTATAAATGTGAATATGTTAAACCTCTTCCACTCCACTAGGACGCTGACGTCCTTGATGACATTACTGTCTTTAGGAGGTTGTAGCGGCCTAGAGTGAAACTAAAAGATCTGGGGAATCCACTGGTACCAACCGTGTCATACTATCTTGTCGGGAAGGGGGATAAATAACGCTTCAAAGTTAAATTTTGATGAGGGAAACTGGCATGAACATTTTCACTGGGGTTCCTTGACCTCTCACCTCAAGATATCTACATGAAAATGATTTTACAGGTGCCCAAGAGTCTCCCCTTTACAGACGTGTCCTCTTTATGCTAGTTCCACACAGTCTTTTCAGTTTTTCTCATGCAATACATATGTGTTATTTTAGCCTATTGTATTTGAATATTTCTGCATACTGGGCATAAACTGGATTTGACTGGAAAGCTGAGACTCTTGTGATTTCACTTTGCCCAACTGTATTAAAGTGTGATGATGTTAGTCCCCATAGTAGCCATTTCACTGTAGTGAGACCTTTTTTTAAAACAGACATCACTGTAAAAAATGAGCTATAGTGTCCTCTGAGAAAATCACAGCCTCATGAAAATTTACAACCACAAACTAGAGACTGGAGCATTTAAAGGATGGATGGCTCAGCAGTTTCCAGAAGAGAAGTGCTCGCCATCCAATCGCTGAAAAAGCAATTTTTACAGAAATCACCAAATATCATAAGTGATAGATACCAAATCACTGCACAGATTTTTCTGTGGCTTTCTTCAAGGTCTTGGTGTCTTAATGTGGTGTTGTGGAGGTATTTTTGACCATTTTATTAATTTTCAAGAGGTAAAAAAAATGCACCAAAATCAGCACAAAATCTGTGTATCTAATGCTATTAACCCAAAAAGTGCTGCAGCAGCATCCTATACACTTTAAACTTTCAAAGTATGAATAGCACCTGATAAAGGAATTAATTGGACACTTATGACTAGAGAAACTTGACACAGTCCTGAGCTGCATCTAGAAAATTCCTAGCTTTCAGATGATGCATACCATTTCTATGTGGCATATACTGTTGACCTGCTATCTCCAAGATTCCCTGTCACCCCTAAACAAGACAAATATGGGTCTATGGTAGAGAGGAGAGAGTGGAAGAGGTTAAGTTGTATTAACATGAAAATGTAGTTTGTAGTTTCAGAGCTGGCATATCGGAAACAACCTTTCAAAAAGCTAGTATTGATTAAACTGCAACACCTGAATCAAACTAAATGGATAATATAATTAGTGATATGCATGAATGTGTAAGCACTTCTAATTGCAGCTGGTAAAGATTGGGGTAATGTCAAATACTTTATGTGTTGTTGAGCAGCGTAATCCATCATAATATATCGCAATCCATTAATTGGTTTATACTGCATTAATAATCTGAATTCCACCACTGAATGCAGGCAGAAGAATGTAACGTATACAGATGTTGTGAGTTTGCCACAGAGGGTGAACTCATAGCTCAATAAAATGCAGTCTACACGTAGATTTGCACATTTTTTCACAGCTAATTTATCAGTCCATCAATCTGAGACAAGGGAGGAATGGACTTCATTATAGCTCACAATGCATTACAGATGGGAACGGGGTTCTCTGTTATGTTGCTGTTACCCGGGAGTTAAACTGGCCAAAATGTACATGTGTGTCTCACAGTTGAGGGCTTTATAGCAACTTTCCCACACAATTTCCCACAGGTTTGTTGTGCTGGATTCCTTTACCTATGAAGATAACATCCATCATTTAACCTTCAGTGAGTTCATGAGTTTCTCGACTCATTAACTTGAAGTATGCAGAATGGATAAACTGTCAAACAAGTATCCTTTTCCTTAGCGTTTCCTTGTTACGTTATCTCAGAATGATGTTAACGTAAGAGAGGCAATAACACAGCAGCAATATAATTTAGCAATTTATATACACAGTTTTCTCTTGCCTGTAATAACACCAATACAAACAATGAGTCAATAAAGGCTGACATATCAAGCGAGTCCTCTTGATAGTGGTCTATACTACTAGTTTGAACAACTGAGAGAAATCATTAAAAATGTTCTCTAAAAGTGTGGACCCATGCTGTGGAAATATCTATCTGTAACAGCACCAAATCTATTAAGTTCACAGTTGTACATCATACATACTGTATATAATATTGCTCTCAAAAACAAAACAGATGCTAATATGTCTCCTCTCTCTGAGTCTGGCAGCTACAGTCACTGTTTTTGGCTCTGTGTGAAGCTACAAAGCCATTGGTCGAGTATTTTTGATGAGCTGTGCGTTATATTTGGTGTTCAAATAGATTTAGACCCTATGTGCCTCCTACTCGGTCTCCCGGATGGTCATATTTCAAATATCAAACACAAGAGACTCTTCAATCTCTTGACTTCTGCTGCCAGGAAAAATATTTTGCTTTTTGGATGAAGGATGCTGCTCCAACAAAAAGTCGTGGCACAATCTTTTAATGCAGTGTGTTCCCAGTGAATATATCTCTTGTATGCTTCACTCTTCAGTAGATGCTTTTATAAAGTTTGGGATCCTCACTTAAAGTACACTGGATCTGCACTGACATCTTCCATATCACAAGGGTTTCCTAAATCGGTTTAGCTAGTCTCTGTACATTTCCTGTAAATCAGTCTTCCCATAACCTTGCTATTTGTCTGTAAAGCCTATTTGTTTGTTTGATGCTGCCTTTATGTAGCTGCAGGAGGTGATAAAGGTTGTGGATGGATGTAATGCCCACTATTTCTTAATTCTTATTTTTTTAGCTGCTCATTTTGTTTGACATGTCATGTCAGCTGCTTTGTTCTGTGCTTTAAGTAAAAAATGTAATAAACTAGTCCGTATATCATCATGCTCCATACATCACATGTACATAAATGTGCAAGGAGAGCAAGCTGTCCACTTCACTCACCAACAACACATCCACTTTTCCACAGACACGTGGTGTGAACAAGTGGCCATAAACACTTGTGCACACTGGAGCTGAATGTAAACATGTCTGCCGTGCATTCTACACCACTCTGTCTTGTTTCTCACCTCCTCTTCCTCCTTTTATCTCCCACCTGCCATAAATGGTGTCTTTCATGTGCATCTGTGAGGTGTTGAAGCGCCATTAGAAGTCTCCCAAATCAGGGAGCTTCTGTTATTGTTGGCACATGCTAATTACGCATGACACCAACAGTTTGCCTCAAATGAGGTCCAGTACAATACAGCACAACATGACGAATAAAAACAATACCTGAGAAGTTTGACACACTGTTAAAACTATAGACCCAACAGAGGCCATGTGTGCCACAAGAAATTGTTGTGCAGCTAAGGTTTACAAATGTGGGACTATCCTTGGGTTGCCAAATTCAGCAGGCCGAGGTGGGGCAGATGTAGAGCAGGTCAAACCAGACTGTCTGTGACTATCTGTCAATTTTGTGAAAGCAGCCAGATATTAACAGGAGATCCGCCAACAGGTGAAATTTACCAGCAGCTGTTTTTTAACTGTATGGAACTTTGTTTCAATAAAACATCCAAGTCTCCCAGTCTGTGACTTCTCCTAAAAGTCTGTTATAAGCACTTCCTGTTGTTAATTTTTTTCTAGATAAAGCCAGATTTTTAAAGATGGACATGTAAACCTCACAGCACCATGGTGTAAAATTTACCTTTACAGAAAATGCAGTTATTTTTGTGCTATTTATTGCTCATGTTTGGATAAACAATCTATGTTGCTATGGCAATGCCTTTTGTCTGCTGCTGTGTGTAATAGAGTGGCATCATACATCCTAGGCTGTCCTGCACTATGGGCAAGAGAAAGAGATTGATGGTTGTACTTCAGACATCAGTCTTTTTCAGTGCAACCTTATTATCATTTTATCCTACTACCACATTGACATTTTGTGACTACAACTATGGCATCCCATTTTACAAAGCTGTGTTGTAGAATAATACATAGATGAACCAAGATTTGTTTATTTAACATTTTACGATGTCATGTACCTTGAGATTCGATGCATTCTAACAGCGGGTAAATTCCCTGGCGGTTTTAGGTATACAGCAACCCTTGGCAGTTCTACTGTTCACAAAACATCCACAATGACCTTGACCATAATCCTACATTTAAGAACAACACCACTGGCCCTACACAATAAGCCCCGGGTCTTCAGGGGTCCGCCACCTCTAGGGAGTCCTAAGTGTTCCTGCAAGGGGGCTGCTAAATTGTTTGGTAATTTAAGCTTTAATCTAAGCTTCTTTTTTTAATTAAAATATGACTGAAAATACACATTAACATATATCCAACATATTAAGATAGATAAATTGGCATATTCCTAAAAAAAACCATTTGATTTACAATACACAAAAATTAATGATAGACTAACTGTTACCCACAAATCCTTGTGCAATCATGTTAGCTAGCTAACTCTGAATCACTGTGTACAGCACCTGTCCATGACAGCAGGCAAACTAGTTAGCTAACATTACTCACTTTTGAAACATATTGGCCAATGTGCTGTTATTATTTCAAGTGTATGGACATTCTTGTGAGCCACAATAGTGTTTTATAACTTTTCAAGCAAAAGACTCTGACACACCGTCCACCTCAGACACACCTTAGTATTGTATGCACAATAAAAGGGTTATGCTTATACATGGCGCTTTAGGCAGCCCTACATGTTATTGTACGCCCAGGTTAACATGCAACTCAATTTTACATAATATGTGTAGTTATGTTCCTGCTTTGTCTCTCTTTAAGCTAAGGGGTGCTTGGCCTGAAAAACACTAAAGACCCCTGCTATAAGCTTTTTATTTTATCCCGTAAAGTGCTATATTATGTAGATCTCAACAACTGAAGGCCAAAGGAGGCCAATTAGATTAAAGATGATGACAAAAGGCATTTCAAAACATGATATGGCGAGTGCCAGATGTTGTACAGACATGTGTACTCACCTCCATCGGAGACGGCAGCGGACTGTAAAGAAAGACAGAAAGACATGGATTAGGAGATTAGCTCATCACACAGATGAGACATCTTCACACAAGCTCACACAGGACACCAGCGCCAGGAGGCAGCTGCCTGGACATGTACTTTAAGCCACATGCAGACGCAGACGCAGACAAACTGGGTGTCTCACAGAACCTGGTTCATTATCACACACACTTTCACATCATGACACAGTCAGGTTAGCGCCCACACTCTTTGTCTTGTGTGTGGGAGGAATCATCTGTGAACTGGCTGTGCTTGCTCTGCAAGAAAGCCTCCTGAGAGGGGTGGGGCTTACTGTCAGAGTGTGTGTGTGTGTGTGTGTGTGTGTGAAGAGGTGAAGAGGGGAACTTTAGGCCTACCTGCCCCCAATTTCACAGTCAAGTGTGATGTTTGCTTACATATCCCACGGTCACCAAATATAGCTGGAGTTTAACAAGCATCGACATATGTATCTCTATCTGTATCTAATCTTATTTTCAGACACAGATGTCTACACAGACTAATTCAAACCAAACTTGCTTGAAGATCATATCCTATTACCCAGGCATAGACACAAAACACCACACAGAAAAACACACACACAGCACACAATAGTGATTTTTATCCCAGACGTGCTGAGCTGGGATGAGATCATTCAACACAGACATCAGTAATGTAGCTAACTCTGGAACGCTATGTGACTCAGAAGGAGCAAAGGGAAAAGAGAGAAAGGGGGGAAAGAGGAAAAAATAGAAACAGGAGGAAGGGTGAGCAGCAATTAAAGACAGAAGTGTTTATCAAACACAGAATGCCAACTCACATCAGCTCTCTGAATAAATAATCCACACTAAGCCACACTGTCGATCTGTCAGAAGCTTTTGATGCCGTTAATCTGCCCACTAATGGTGCTAATGACCGGCTTTATGTTTACTCATATGATGGAAGGCAGGCTGTGCAGGAGATACAAGGGCATATTTGCTGCTTCTGAGGGTATTTTCTATGGAACATTTGCATTTGGAAATTTGAATGATCTCATCGTTACTCAGCAGTACAAACACATGGGAGTCTCCTGGATGACTTGAGGTTTCTGTGGGGTTATCGTCTGGTCATCACTTAGAAATGTTTCCACTTCATTGCAAGTTTCTCCACAGAAAATTACATTTTATGAATTTATATTTAAACTGAAAACTGAGCAGCATCTGCACAGATGCGCATAATATCGAGTCCACACCCTGTTTTTACCCACAGAATGAAAGCAGACTAAGGCCACATCCACACGAATAGTTTTTCACTTTAAAATTGCGTTTTAACACGAAAACGATCTGAGTACACACAAGTGTTTAAGCACAGTTTCAGATATGAACATGCCTGAAAATGCACATCACATGACCATTCATACACACTGGACACACATGTATAAACAGGGAGCAGATTTTCTACTCTACGGCTGGTTGCTAAGTTACTACAGAAATGGCAAAAAATAAGACCAGAGATTTCTTTGCTTGGACTGATGACGAGGTGGAACTCTTAGTAAAAGTAACACGTGAATATAAGGTGGTCAATGCAGCAGAAAACAGATTGGGATTCGTTACAAAGCCAATATAGGCGACATATTAGAGTGGTACCAGAAGCCTAATCCATCACCAGAGGAAGCATGGCAATGGAAAAGAAGTATCCACACAAGATGGATGAAATCACAAAAGGTAGACAGCCTTAATGTTTTGGCTTGACACATCGTGACTGATAAAATCCAGTCGGGAAGCAAACATGAGTGTCTGTATTATTGTTTTCAAAAGTCTACATTTCCACCCATCCATACTTAAACACTGTTTTAGTGGTTCCAAAATGTCGGAGTAGTGTGAACACTAGGTATAAACATAGCAATTGTTATGTGTTCTAAATAAAAAATATATAGGTGTGGATGTAGCCTAATGACGAAGGGTCACAGAGACAACCTTGAGTAAATCCCTCAAACCAGTTGCAGTTACTTCACTCAGAGGATTAATTCAAACTAAGTAACCTGGTTACCGTCAGTCTTCTACAGTAAGCTGATTAATTAAACATAATTGACAGAAGTTTACACCCAGTGTTTCACTGAAGCTGGAAAACCTTAATTCCTCAGCCATGTGTTCATACTGTACTTAAATGCATTTGAACATATGCATGAAAAGTTGAGACAGGGAAGTGTTGAAAGAAAAGATCATTATTTGTGTTCAAAACAATGAAATGATTGAAAAAAACAGAAGCCTCTGGTAAACTAAATAAGTCAGTTTCTCAGCTGAACAGTAAGCCGTAAGATTCAGACACATTCACACTGACAGAAAACTGTGTTCTCTGGAACAGCATCTTGTAGCAATAACACACCGAGCATTATCCATCCTTGGTTTATAAATATGCAGGTTTTACAGTCACCAGGTTACCACAGTGTATGTAAATATGCTCTCAGATTTCCCACCATCACATGAGTCGTGCCTATTCAAGCTGGGGGGAAGGTGCTTCACCAAATTTTTTAAAAACTGGATTTTTTAAATTGACTTTAAATTATTTATTTATATATTTTCTAAATAATATTTGGTTCTGATCTTTTATCATTATGATTCAAATATATTCTTCTAATCATGTCATGGACCGTACTTTACAAGTCAACCCCTCTTTCCCCATGGTATTGGTTTCTTCCAAAAGTTGCAGGATGAAATTGGTTTACAACAGCAGGTGTGCAACACACACTCGTATCACTCTGTTGTGCATCGCTGCTGGAGGAAAATAGGCCACAGCTTAAATGTGTGTAGGTCATTAGATTATCAGTCCCTTTTTCAAACATGTAAAAATGAAATGCAATTAGTTTTACACACATAATAACATTTGGGAAACGTAGGCATAGCTGTTATTTGTGATAGCATAGCATCCTATTAAATATTGGTAAGGGAGAGATGTGTTAAGGGTATAGTTTCACAGGGTATAGTTTGCAAAACACTGAATTCCATTTTATATATGCGACTCAAGATGCATGGTAAAAATCTCATCATTCTTTAAAAAAAAATGACAGCCCCAGCACTGTCTTCAGTTAGGGTTAATAGTGCAAGAGATACACTATTATGTTGTAACTTGTAACAAACTTGGAGAGAGTTTGGTATTCCTTTTAAAGTCTTGCAGACAGGCAGTAAGGCAGGCATGAAAATCCTACACTGCAATTATTGCTTACCCCTCTTTTTCCTTCTCTAGTGATACAAGAGTGCGTAGGTGTGGTTACAGGTTATATGAACTTCGGCTCGTGGTGATGATGGCTCTTTCAAGGAGGCTGAGGGGTTTGAGAAAATAGGTTACGACTGCTCAGTCTGAGATTGAGTTCACAATGGAGCTGACACTGCTATTAGATGTCAGAAAGGTCTCAACTGAACTTGTGCTGCTTCCTGTGCAGTGTGTTTGAAAATACAGAAACTGCCATGTCTGCAGGTTCATTTCAACTGTGGCTTTGTCTATGTTCTGTAAATGAACATGCATTGTGGATATAGTCTTTTTACATGACTTCATGAAGGAGCTGACGATTTAGAGTCTGTGGCAGGATTGTCTGTATAAGGTTCACAACAAGTGGGTGGCTGAGCCAGCGGCTTGTAGCTAGTGGCACTAACTCCATGAACAGTGCTAACAATGGTAACAGTGCTGACAAAGCGACAGGTGTTCACCAGGGGGAAACCAAAGGCTGGGCGTTGCACTTCCACGATTACACCGTACCGATATCAGTGGTGACCAATGTATGAGTGCTGTGCAGAGCAACCGCAATTAGCTAACAAGGGGCTGATCATTGTTACTCACAGAGAGTAACAATGAAAAGAGAAGTTTGGACTATGACACACATAGAGGCAGCGTGACTTCATTCTCTGCTCATGACACCATGACTCTGCTATACCTCTATATAGGAAATAGCATTTGGGCTGCCCAGTAGCTCAGTGGGTAGGGCAGGGTTCCCATCCACAATAGCAATATCCTTGCTGCAGCAGCCGCGGGTTTGATTCTTGCCTGTGGCCCCTTGCTGCATGTCATCCCCCGTCTCTCCTCCTTTCACATTTCTGTCCTATCATTAAAAGCAAAAAGCCCAAAAAAATAATCTTTAAAAAAAGTTAACAGCTGCTTGTGGTTATAGCGAGAGGGTTCTGGGTTCAAATCCACCAGCCAGCCAGGGCCCTTCTGTGTTGAGTTTGAATGTTCTCCCTGTGTCAGTGTGGGTTTTCCCCGGGTTCTCCAGCTTCCTCTCACAGTCCAAAGACATGCAGGTTAGGTTAAGTGGTGACTCTAAATTGCCCATAGGTGTAAAAGTAAGTGTGAATGGCTGTCTGCCTCTATGTGTCAGCCTTGTGTTAGTCTGGCCACCTGTCCAGCGTGTACCCTGCCTCTCACCCAATGACAGATGAATGAATGAATGTTATATTAATTGTCTGAATTTGAAGCAGACAAGATTGAGCTACTTTTCAAGGAAAGCAGCGGCAGTGTAGAAGCTATTGTAAAAGTGAGTAAATAACCACAATAGCACAAATAACTGATCAAAAATCTCAAAATAAATGAGCAATGTTTACCCTAATATACAGTGGAAGATTAGAAATTAAAACTGATTTAGTGTCGTTTTAAATAATCCCCCCCAAAGTCTTTGAATATATATATATCAAATTGCAGAGAATTTTCTGGGTAAGGACGCTCATGCCCCCTGCTTTAATTTTTTTTGACTTGCATAACACCCCTGCCCTTCATAGACAGATTTCTTCCTGGAGCTTGTTACTAAAACGCACGGACACATTTTTCATATTTTGCACATACAAAAGAACCATAATAAAACTGCTGCACACACAAATCCTGCAATAATAAAACTGCTGCACACACAAATCCTGCAATACCCTGACAAAGATTCAACGTACACTTACTAACAAATCTAACTGAGTTGACTCCCTGGTGCAGCATATGTGCTGGTTTGATTCATGTGCATCTTGGCCATTTCCTCGTTTGAGCCAAGCTGTCCTAGCCAGATGGCATTGCCAGTGTAATGACTGGGATTAGCTATTTCAGACTGTTCTTGGAAGAGCAGAGGTTGGCAGTGGCGTGTGAAAACAGATTTGATGTGACTTCATAGCAATTGATTGTGGTCGAACCGTCCCACTGGACAAGAAAAAAGGACAGAGGCAGAAATCTCACCAGTGGAAACTGGTTACCCAATCCTAACGCTGATTAGACTCCCACACATTTAACATCTCACACATTTCAACAGCGTGCACTCTGCCTCTGATGTGTGTGTGTGTGTTTCATGTGTGTGTTAAGACATGCTATGTATTTTTTATCGGCGTAGTCCATGTATGCATGTGGTCGACATCTGTTAGAGATGTCTTTTGTATGTAGGGTGCATTCTTTTGCATTTGTGCATGTGTGTTCACCCCCCATCCCCATTCAGTTCCAGTGTGATCACTTCCAGACGTATTCTGTGGTGGAGTGGTTTGGCCCCTAGTCGAGGCCCCAAGTCCCCTCTCCTCTCTTTTCCTCCCTGCACCTCTAACCCATTTCAGTTCCTCTCCATTTGTTTGTTCTTTCCCTCCTACCCAGTAACCCCACTCTTTCTTCCTTTGTCCCCCACAACCACCTCTCTCCTTCCACTCTTCCCCCAAGTCATTCCCTTCTTCACACCCTCCCTCCTTCAACCCTTCCTCAGTCATTCCAGTGGTGTTCCCCCTCCTCTCCTGGCAGATCCCGGTCATTCCTGACAGCCTCAGGGAATGACTGGGGTTTTCCAGACTTTCCCTCCTCAAGCCTCTCTCCACAAGCCCCTATCCACAGAGAAGCTGGAAAATGTAACAGTCTTGATAATAGAGACTCATAATATCAAATAAATCCCCCACAGTATGTCACAAAGTGTGTGCTACTTTTAGCCTCCGTTGCTTTCAAACTTAGTGAGCTCTATATTAACTGAGTGTTACTGGCAGTAGCAATTTACCGCTATGTCAAAGCCCCAATATTGTCTGCGGTTGTTTTCTGCTGATGCTGATTCAAAGATATTAATGGGGCTTTTATGTCCCATATATCATACAGTAAATGCACTGATAAGATCAGCAGAAAACCAAGTGACACAGCAGCACATGACTGATGGCCATGATTAAGGTTTCCACATGTGTGGAGGACTCAGTTCCAAGCAAAACCTCAGAATGTGCATGTGGTTGTGAATTTTGTGAATTCAAACAGAGCTGTAGTTAATGGTTGCCATTCAAAGAGTCTCAGATAGAGTCAGTTACAATGTGGCATGACAGCCATTGCTAGGAATCTTTTTAACTGCATTTCAATGTAAAGGCTTGCCAAGTTCCTGTTGATTTTTTAGGGCAGACACAAAACAAAAGACACTGACCTAAGAGACAGAAAATCCTGCACTTTCAAAATACAATCTTTTCAGCAATAAAGTAGAAAAGCAGTTTGGTAAAACAATAAGTAACAGCTGTTAAGATGTAATTATGCAGGATAACTTCAATTTGATACTTGACCTTCTAGCGCACTGATATGTGAATCAAAATGTCAGACAGGGAAGCTTTTCTGGTTTAGGTGTTCAGACACAGCAATTTATGTGTATATTTTTTAAATTGACACATAAAAGAAACCAACATTTTTGTGAACAAGATATGTACTGAGCATTTCATCAAATTGAAAACGCCTGGCTATGTTGTTCATGTTCTGTTTTCTTAAATTAAAAAAAAGGACCAAATAAAATCTAAGTGACAAAAAAAGAGAAAACTTGTCTGTGTTTCCTGATGGACAAACTACACCAGCTCACCTAATGTATAGATCTTAATCTAATGAAGTCCGAGAATCATATTAAATTACTATTGTTTCCATTATTTTATATTCATCAATAAATAGTTCAGTCTATAAAATAGTGAAAAATACCCTTTACAAATTCCTGGAGCCCACAATGACACTTTCAAATTTTTTGTTCTGTGTAATTAGTAGTCCACAACTCTAAGATATTCATTTTTTCACATTTAGAAAGCCAGAAAATCTTAAAATTTGAAAATCTGGAAACCTAAAAGACATTTTCCCTTGACAAATGACTTCAGTGTCTATCATCAATTGTAGGTGTTATTGTGTCAATACACCAGTCATTTCAGCACTTATCAGATATTGGTGTTTCCCACAGAAATAGATTCTATGTGTTGTGGTAGCTGACAGGGTTTTTTTTCCCATTTGTGACCATTCTGTGTCCCCTCTCTCAATTCTGAGGTTTTGGCAGGGCCATGAACGCAGCACAGGTGGAATGTTTGTTATGTCACAGGGAGGAGAATTAAAGAATAAACTGTTTAATCATCAAACTCAACACTTCCTGTCAAGCAGTCTGTGGTCACACTGATCACTGCTGATCAGATTTAATCGATGGATTAGAGGAGCAGCTGATGCAGAGGTGAATGAAAACAAACTTTCTTTTGCTGCAGTTACACAGGTTAGACCCGTGGTGCGTGGTTTCCTTGAGTATACGGCTGGTTTAATCAAAAGCAGGTTGAAAAAACAATAGACAACACTAAAGTGAGGGCACTGTAGTTATAAGAAACAGAGCGTTCTACTTCTATATAAGTGAAGAGAGAGAGAGGGACAGATGCAGGTCAACATCAGCACCTGATTAAATAAATGTGTAGGAAATCCTGGATATTAAACATCACATGAAAGGGGACCACTTGTGTCTCATGCCTTATCTAAGTCTTATCTCTGCCCTATGACCTAATATTTGAACTCGAGTCAGTCTGCAGCTGCTGGCACATCTTGTTTTAAATGGTGGAATTCAGAAAAAAAAAATCAGAGATTACTGTGAGGAACTTCATAAGAATATTTTTGGGTGTTCTAAGAAGTGCTGTACTCTGAACAGTTATAAAATGACTTTCTGGCCCACTTCAACAAAAGATAACTGCATCACATGTCTTCACAACACTCACTACTGGCAACACAGACACAGATCTACATCAAACATCCTCCTGTTTTTCCTTCCTAGTCCATCACTGCTGCTAAAAGGGATGCCAGTGGGATTTGTAGTGTTATCTTGCATTAAAACCTTGTTGATCAGTAGCTTTAAAATGACCTGATGGATTATGTGCGCTTCAAAAACATGATTATTTTGTTTGCAAGTCACAACATGTTTGTTCACCAAGATCCTCCTGCCTTCAGCTCCCTGAACAAAAAATGCCATCTTGTAGCCACATGCCTGGCTTGTTTATGTGTGTGTGTTTGTGCGTGTTTGCAGGGAGTGGTTGGTCACTGTGCGCACAGGTCCCAAATGCTTTATTAGCTGTGACTAGTGGGAGAGGGGTGGCTTACATCATCTGTTATGAAGCCTGGACATCGAGTTCAAACTATGGCGAAACAGAGGGTACAATTTACAGCCGTTCATTCTCACTGCTATCATAATATTAATACTTTATAAAGCCATAAAAGTCTTCTTTAACAATCTCAAGTTTCCGGAATTCCTATCTGTACGCGTGCACAGAGGTGGACGATGGTTCCTGGAAAAAGACGTTGTGTTTTATGGGATGAGACACAGAGCAGCCAGTGACACTTTACAGGGTGAATAAAAACTGTCTATCTGTGAGAGAAACTGTCAGGGATAACATATGCACTCACACACACAAAGACAACACTGTTTGTACCACAGGAACCTATTCCTGGCTCCAACACTGGGAGCTGCAACTGCCACCTTTGGTAAGGAATTTGATTTTTATGTGTGTAAGTGAAACATGACTGTAAAGATTGAAATATGGAAGAACACTGAACATATCAAGTCATGTGCCTGTAAACACTGGCACTACCACAGGTGACCACACCTATAACCGAACAACTGATGCACACACGCTGTCCTTAGAGGGCGAGTTCACAACACAGATTTCACGACTGCACGCAAACATCCACAGACACACAAGCATCCAGCTGAGGAGGAAGCTGTTGCGCCAACAGTCTCAATGTGTGCGTGCCTGTGTGTTTACTTTTGAATATGAGGTGAATAGTGGCTGCCATTGAGAAGACCAGAGTCACCCTGCCAGGGCTGGCAACCATGAAACCCCCTTAGCTTTAGCTTAGTTTAAAGCTACAGTAGGTCATTTTTTATGAGACTATTTGTCATATTTTTTGAAAGTGTCAGTCTTACACGAGACAGAAAAAAAATCACGTTCCTCTCCCTCCTCCGACTGCTTCTAATGGTATTTGTGTATTTGTAGTGTATGCTTGTTATGTAATGCAGTTTTGTCTGTATGTTTATGTTTCGTATTTGTGTCTGTATTTGTATTCATGAGGCTGTCCTTTCAATAAATTCAAATCTTATTTGCTAGAATCCACCGCTGCTCAACGAAAACAACCGATCAGACTCAAGAAGCTCAACGCAGCTGTCAATCATGTCAATCACTGCTTGTGAATTGCAGTCAAACTGTCAAATTGGGCAGTGCTGATCAAATATGAATCAAGATTCTGTTACTGCATTGCCTATTTGTCACCTCAAATATTTTCAGGAACATATTTTAATGCACTGTTTAGCTGTAAAATTATTAACTTTGCCCCAGCTGGCGGGCAGTGCTTGGTTTTCACTCGATGGTTTTCAACTTGGCGTCTGGGTCACAGACTTTTCCATTTTACAAGTAAACAGTGCACTAAAATATGTTTCTGACAATATTTGAGGTGAGAGATAAGCAATGCCGTAACAGAATCTTGATTCATATTTGATCATTTTGACAGTTGTACCACAGTTCACAAGCAATGACTGACATGACTGACTGCTGTATTGCACACTGACAGGTTGCTTTCATCCAGCTACAATGGATTCTTGCAAATGCCATTAGAAGCAATACGAGGAGGCAAAGATTTTTCTTGTCAAGTGTGTTTCCATCAACCTTTTTATGCACATTTTCAATTTGTGCATAAAAAAACCTGAGTGGAAACACCAAAAAATCTCGAAATTAACCTGCTTTTAAGTCTAGAACCTCCTGTCTACAGGAGGCTAGAGATGCGCCCTCGTTTAGGACTTGGCTCAGATTCCCGAGTTACTCCCTTATCCCAAAGCCTCTTTAAGGAATCTGATCCCGTTTGATTCGGCGGTGGGAACCTCTTGTGACCACATGCCTTTGCTGACGTCGACCCCAGCAGGATTCAAACCCTTGACCTTCCGCATGGAAGAAGAATGCTCTAACCACATCTCAAAATATTGTATTTAAAAAAAAAAAAAAAAAGTTTTTACTCTTGGGTAAGGTGGAAAAGTTGGTGCAGCGATAAACAGAAAATGCGACTTACTGCTGTGGAAACAGACTCAGACTCAGCAAATAAATGATGGTGCACAGTCATTGCATAGGCCACTGCAAGCTCTTTTTTCTCTCCGGATGGCTTTTGACACACTTTTGCACACCGGGCTGTTCCCACAACTCCTCCTAGAGCACAGAGCTGTAATATTAGTTGTTCAAAACTCTATTTCTGTTATCCACTATGCTCTCTGTTATTGTACATCAATTGTTTTCCTTCATTTGGGGTTGTACTAGCGTTTTTCTTCTGCAGTGGTATACAGTAATGACACCTGCTTAGAGAATTAGAGCCACCTAACTGCTTATCTTGATGAACCGATTCCGAATATACGCATAACATTAGTGGATGAAAAAGCACATAATTTGCTTTTTCTTTTGCCAATTTTCTGAAGATTCTGTTAAAATTTGAACATCTGGACAGAAACCCAACTACGGATTCATTTTCTTATGTGGTACTGAATGAATGTAGCGTCAGTCTCAGCAAATATAACAAAAGGGTATTTTTATAAACGTTATCAACTCTGGAGCTTCACCTCAGAGAGGATGGGATGAAGCGAACAAGCTGGTGAGGTTGTAATGTTCCCAAAGTCAAAAGAGGCTCTGCAGGTGTGAGCATGAGTGAGGATGCTTTGAATGCAACCCTGATTTGAGGAAGACAGATTTGCACAAATCTTATCCCTTCCTGGGAAAAAAAGATTTTCAGGCAGATATTCAAAAACATAACAGACTAAATTGATGAATAAACAAACACAAAAACTCTGTGTCAATGGACCCTGTGTTCACCATCTCAGCGTCCCCGCAAACATTTCAAAATTCCATTCTCTATTCCAAAGTGAAATCCTCTGAGACTCCGTCTGGAATTCTGGGAATAAAGCCCTGAGATCCCTGCAATGTATTTAGGAATCAATATCCACTCTCTATGAAAGAAAGGAATGCGGATAATGTTTGTTTTCCTACAATAGAGCCACACAGGAGATGTGACTCAGAGGCTGAGCCCTGTGATAAATGTTTGTTTTACTTGGCTCCTTGCCTTTCACACACAGACAGAAGAGGGTACAAGACATGCAACACAATACAATCTGATCAAATCACCCTGTCTGAACGCACCCGCAGCTGCCAGTCTACACACTACAGTCAGTGAAATTCACAAGAAATTAATTCCATTGTCTCACAGCTGTTTTTTTCTCACTGTCTTCTACACACACAAGACAAGCCTCTGAGGTAAGATGCACAAACCATATGACTTACAAAGGCAAGAAAAAAAGAAGCTCTTTCTTTCTTTGCCTCCATTTGTCTCAACCTGTGGTCCCGTCTCTACCTCTGTTTCTCTTCCTCTCTATCTCCCGCTCTGACCAGAAACACATCTGGCTTTGAGAGGAAGGGAAACAGCCTGGAGCCGTCTCTTGTTAGCTTTCTGTCTCACTTTACCTTTACACACACTTTCCCAGCCTGCCACAACCAAGTCCCTTCTTTCCTTTACTATCAGACAGGGTGTTCATTTCAAGTATTTATACTGTTCCTTGCTCAGGAGCCACTGTCCTCTCACTGTATTTCATCTTCCCTCATCTCCATTTGTCTTTGTACACACTCCTCCTCCCATCCCCATGTTTTCCTCGCATATGGTCTGAAGGTAATGGATTCCTCTTTCTCTCTCTGTAATTTGCTGTAGGTGACAGTTCTCTCTTTCCTCCATCTGTCACCGTCTTTCTCACTTTTAGTTAGCAGAACAACACTGTCACTTGCACTGAAAAACATTCTTGCTTCCCTTTTCTCTTTCTCTTCTCATCCTTTTTCAGTTTTGTCATCAACAGTACAGAAGGAAAAACAAAACCATGCAAAACTGAGGTCAGAAAAAGTGTTGCTGAAGTTTATCCAATTGTGGCATTTTGGCAGCATCGCAGCCAGACTTTGGTTTGTTGTTAACAACTCTTGCTAATAAATCAGAGAGTGTTTAAATATTTTGAATCCAGTGTTAGTTAAGTTTGCTTCTGTGGACATAAATAAAAGAGTCTCTCAATCAATTCAGTTCCTTGTGCTATAAAAAAAGTATGGCAAGTTGTGCACTCTCTCTATGAAGACCACTTGTAAAGCACTGTACTAAGTGTGTGCGTGAATACTACTCACTGTATTGAAGTTCCAGACTCGCTTGAAGGAGAGCCTCTTCCTCAGGCTCATCCTGCTCTCCTCTCACACAGGAGGAAACCCACTGAATCTACATATCTGAAGCACACAAACACACATGAAAACAGCCTCACACACACACACACGTGCACGGACGATGACGGTGCCTCTTTGGGAGCTATCTAGGGCAGGAAATTCATGCAGACAGCTGACTTGGATGGAGCCATGCCGCAGCACGTCTGTGACCCACACACACACACACACCTAAGAACTACCCTCAACTATCTGCCAAAGTACGTATACTGTATCTCACAGTTAACATACTTTTCCTCTCTTACAACATCTTATACTTCTCCCTCTCTTTCTCACACACTCCTCCACACACACTCAGCTGACAGACTGACTAGGAAGTTCCATTCTCTCTCACAGACACACACGCATACTCGGCTCCGTTTCCATAGTGACACGCCCCCATCGGGCAGTAGTCACCGAGAAGGGGAGGGAACAAAGGTCAGCCTGCCAATCACGCAGCAGCACTGCTCTTACCTCTCCACCCTCCTCCTACGCCTCACTGTTCAAATCACAGTGAGGCAGGTTTAGGTATGACTGAATTCAACTGGTGTTTTCCAGTTATTGAGGAAATTACGTTTCTTCTTTGCTTGATGTATTATAAACAGAGGGAGAGGAGAAGAAGGGGTAAAAAGCATGAAGAGGAAGAAGACAAAGAGTTTATTCTCTGGTGTCCGCTTTGAAAAGATTAATTAAATTTCTGCAGGTTTGTTAAAAGGTCAACTGGAGCAAACAAAGGCACTTCACAGGACAGAGCAGCCCACTTCAGCACACTCACACACTCTCACACACACAAAGGCTGCAATTGAATCCGTGCATATGGCCTTGAGCCTACACCTAGCTCCCCCTAATTTCCTGTTTTGGCAAAAGAGAGTTTCTGTTACACCTTCTCTCTCCATGCTCTGTCTTTGTAATGACACTGTCTCCATCTGTGATGACTCACTGGTGTGTGCTGAACAGTGAGAAAAAACCCCACATCATCATGAGTAAAAATGTTTGAGTGTGTCTATGGGACCTGGTCCGAGTTCCACAGATAGTATCTGACCCTGAGCTGCACTCTACTAGTATGTGTGTGTTAAGATGTTTGTGGGTGTTCAATTACACAATTTTGTAGATAAACTTAAACATTTTCCTCCCATGTCTTCTTTACAAACCACAACAAACTGTCTGTGAGTGTTTCCACTCATCTCTCCTCTGAATTGGACTTGTATGACTGCCAGACTCTAAAGCTGTGGCAAATCTAAATGTTTTTCAATTGGATATAAAACAGTCCAGTTATTAAAATCTGTCTTTTGTCTGTGCTTATTTTCGGTTATTCTTGCCTTGTAGGATGTAGCACTGCCCAAAGGAATCACAAACATCAAAGAGCTCAGCTGCACCGTCTAAAAATATATTAAAACCAGTAAACATGAAGAGCTATGTCCACTACAGTTCCCCTCCCATTATTTCTAATGAAAGAGTGCCACTTTAACGCCCATTGGCCCAAAGCAGGACATTTTCACTGCCCTCTTTTCAGCTCCACAAGCGCCATTTGAGGCCATAGAGCCCAAAAACGCAGCACCATATTGTTGTTAAAGTTAATGTTAACCTTCCACGTCCCCGTATCATAGCAACATCAGGATGGCTCCAGCACTAAGGCCCCCCACTACCACCATACACACAACACAAACACACATACTGAGGCTAAAAGCGCTGCCAAAACTCTAATTACCAGAGCTTCTAACACTAAAACCCAACCAATAGGCCGCTAATTTTTTAAAACTTTCATGTTTGCCTGGTGCAGCTGCTTAAAGGAGTAGTGTGTAAGACTTAGAGGGCTTTAGTGGCATCTACTGGGGGGGCTGCAAACTGCAACCAGCTGAAACTTCTCCAGGGCATAATTTCTTCAGTGTTCAGTGTTCAGGTGGGTTTTGCTGGAGGCTGAATTGTCCACAGAGGTCTCTTTGTCTCCAAAACAAATGGAACAGGTGATTAAAACCAGTGAAAACAGTGAATAGAGCAGTTTTACGTTACAAGTTTCTCCTATGCTGTAGGGCGTGTCGTAGACAAGCTGCTAGCCCAGTCACCCCTTTAATGTGTGCTCACCTTTTTTCTCTGATAACTTAAGATGAAGAAGTTCAGGAGGTTTTTAGCAGGAGCCAAATTATCCGCAGAGCTCACTTCCTCTCTAAAACAAACAGATCTGGAGATTCAAACCAGTAAAAGCACTAAATAAAGCAGTTTCATGTTAAAAGATCAGTGTTTTTCCTACACTCTCATCACAGAGGGACTTTTGGCTATGGTGGCCAACACAAAAACACAATTGCCATATCATTGCCCTATCAAGAGTCAGTTTCTGATTTGTCTGTTCTGGGCTACAATAGAAACATGGTGGTGTAACATGGCGATCTCTGTAGAAGAGGACCCGTTCTGTATGTAGATATAAACGGCTCATTCTTAGGTAATAAAAAACAAAAATTCTTCTCTTCAGATAATTACACACTAAGTATACTTAGTATATTATATTCCATTTCTGCCAATATATTCCCCTCAATGAAGCACACTGGACCTTTGAATCAACACCTCAAAAGCCAGTAAACCATGAGTGCTTAATTTTAGAACAGCTCACTGGTCTTTCACACATCTTTGACAGACCAGGAAGAACTATGAGTGCTGTGTGAGTAACCTGTGCTCAAGTTCAGCGCAGATCATATCTGTAAGTGGAGGGGAAGAGAGACGCACCGGGTGCTACACAGGATAAGAGGGATGTGACAAAGTTTAAGTTGGCTAAATCCACATCCTGATGAGAAAAGGAAGAGAGGGGAGAGGAAAATATCACTCACATCTCACTCTCTTAAGCCTGATTCCTGTGGTCGATAGCCAAGTCGCTTTTTTCTTTGTGTGCATGAGCATTATATCACCGTCTTTTCGTGGCAAGTTCAACATGAAAGGGAAATATTCTATGCAGATATCAGATGACAGTGACACCACAGGGCAGGCACACACATGCAGTACACATGTTAGAAGTTAATGCTGAAAATAGTTTGTACTTCTACAGTAAATGTCAGTTTAAAGCAACCATATATATCTACATACCTGAAATATGCATGAAATATTAGCCAGCCAGATGTGTTCGTTAGACCAACAAGTATAGATCTCAAATATGGTTTATTGCCTTAAATGGGTCATATTAGGCTGCAGTCAGTATTGTTTGTCATACTCTATGCTATCATGTCCCTGTTTGTTATTTCTAACTTATGCTTTTTGTATTTGTAGATCCAGGTGTCTGTCTTTGGAGCATTCTTTTAAACAAACAGTATGTAATTATACCATGTCAACAGATCATAGATTTGAAGTGGCATATCAGGATATTTTGGAGGTGGTTGGCTGGGAATACAGGGGTGCGTGTTACTTGGTTTCTGTCGGTCAAAGTGACCACTGACTGACTGAGTGAACAGCCAATTAAAATGCAGAGAAGAGAACTGAACACTTTTGCCACAGTGATGCACTTGTTCTTTCAGATGACAGTAAGACTGGACATTTAGCAGATGTCTTTCTCCAGAGTGATAAAAATAAATGCAATGGACTAAGTTAATTTCAAAGATCTCTAACGTTACAGGCAATCAATTGAACAAGTGCAAAAGACACAAAGCAGCACCAGTAGAGCTGAGTATGACACAGTACCAAATAGTAGTTGAAAAAGAGAAGCATCCCTCACTTCTTCCCCCCCATTATCAACAACAACCTACATAGTATTATTCTCCTTTATGTAACCCCTGACACTGCAGTCCAGGAGAACACAAATGAATTATGGTAGTTCACGATGAGTGCATTGCTGGACCAGACAGGACACATCATTCACTTCCATTTAACCACAGTCTGTGATGAGGTTAACGCTGCTCAGTTTTCTTCTACAGTTTAAACCTCGGGATATAGATGCTTCTTATTTTAAATACACAAATACAAGTTCTAAGAGTATTTTATTTCTTCTGTCCAGCAAAATACAAGCTACATTATACTCTAAAGTAATTAAATATGCATACATACAGTTAGTTGAAATACTGCCCATCTCTGTATAATGTGATGTAGTTTATTTTCTGGAAATTCAGTAATAACTCAGTTTCAGTTTATTATTCAGTTAATTAAATGCCTAACAAATGCAGGCGCTTCATTACATTGGCACATAAATTCTGTTGATCCAATATTGCCATAAAGCAGTCCTGCTCACTGATTTGCAACGCTGCCTAGCATGGACTAATGCAGCCAGAGATAAACGGGTTTGCTGCTTTGCCATAAACCATTTAGTAAAATTCCCAACAATTAATACATCTCTATGTATTTAAATAAAGTTTATTGCAAGTATATATATATATATATATATATATATATATGTGTGTGTACGTGTGTATATACAGTTTGTAAGTATTTTCCTCTCTCTTACCTATGAGAATCTTCCTCCAATGCACCTGTTTTAAGGCATCAGCATTTGGCACAGTCTGATCATAGTTATCCTGCCTGACCTCTGCATAAGACTTTTTGCAAATCATTATCACATTTCAAAAGTTCAAACTTTGTGGTGAGGTAATAAATAGAGGGACAGAAGCCAGAGTCTTAAATAAAGTATATGAGAGACAAGGTTCAGCAATTTAGGAGGAATCAACAGGTGGTTTTACTTAATTACTTCACCAACAGTTGGTTAACAATTCATGAAAATGAAAGGCGTTTCATAACTCACTTTTAAAAGAGCCATAATATTTCTGCAGAGAAGAGATTCTCTTTTTCTCTGCCGTGCACTCAAACACTGAAATCCAACGAAACTCAACACTGCCCTCTGCTGTCACAACACAGGTCGATCACTGGACAAAGCAGGGCAGGGAAAAAACATCTGGTTTCTTCAGATCTTTTTTTACTGCAACAGAACCACTATTCAATGTGAGATGGTGAAATAATGATGAGTTAGCTGAACAGCCTAATCAATGAACCACACTGTGTGTTAGCATCAATAGCTAATGCGGCTGGACAGTCCACTAAGTGCAGACCTTGCGGGCAACAACACACACACAAACATGCACACACACAAACCTGTATTATATCAAACAGAAACATTTTCTACAGATTTATTGGTGCACCATCAACTCAGGCGGTATGTTGTCTCGTGTGTGCTTGAAAGCTTGCTTAAAAACTGGTGACTGTCACGCCTCTATTAAAGATGTCACATGCTGCTACATGATATTAATCTTAAAAGGGAGCTCTGGCATTCCTCGACCTGGACACTATTTTCAAATGTTTTTGTGTCTAAGTGACTCATGGGAACAGTAATTCTTTAAATTGGTCCAGTATTGAGCGAGGGTGCTGCACCCGGCAGCTGAGAAACAGGCTGCAATGTAACCACTCAGGGCAGGTGTGCCCTGTCAATTTATGTCCATTGCAAGTGCTTGTTTTTGCCACTGACAGGCTCAGATTGTTAAAATACGTATCTTACAACATTATGGAACGGACCCTACAAAGAAGTTAAATGTTTTTCCATGCCTTACACTTGTTCTGGTCTATTTTGTGTCCTAAAAGAAATGTCTGAAATTTCACAGACTTTTTCACATTGTCAAAATCAGCTAAATACTTGGTCATGACACTGAAAATCTTTCAGATAGGACTAGGTAAGTCACGTCTCACGAGACTTCAGAACAAGATTTCTACTTTAGTGAGACTTGAACACAAAATACAACAGCACAAGCGAACGATATGGAGAGAGTTTTCATTTCTCTGTAGGGTCCTCTTCGTAATGGTGTAAGACACTCATAATAAAAGTCTGAGCCTGGCAGTGGCAAAAACAAACATTTTCAGTGGACGTACATTGAAGGGGTGCCTGTGCCTTGAGTGATTACGTTGTAGCCTGTTTCGCTGCTGCCGGCTGCAGCACTCTCTCTAAATACTGGAACAGTTACTAAAGTTGTTGCCTCCATTAGTCACTTGGACAGAAAAACATCGGAAAATAGGGAGCAGGTTAAAAAATAAAGGACTTCCACGTTAACATGATTTGTAAAAACTGTGATTTACAGTAGCTGCCGGTGCATGAGTCCCAAACACCGCAAAATTATGCAAAAAGTAAAGAGGATCTTGAAAATTATGATGACTCATGTCAAACAGGAAAACTGCACCAGGAAAGAGGAACAAGTAGACCTTCGCCAACACACTGCTTGAAAGACAGGATAACTTGATCAACAGCTACGACAAAGTACAGCTTCAAACTGGTAAGCCTTCCCTCTTATTTTGTCTACACTTTGTATCTGCGAGTCAATTCAGTACCCAGTCCTGCAAATGACTTATCACATGACGCCGCTTGATTGTGCTGATGTGGTAAACTGCATCCATCTGGCACTTGATGAAGATAAAAAGAAACACTTGTGTTTGTGTGAAACTGGAGCAACAAATGATGTGACTCCTGGCCTCCTGAGGTGTTTCATGTACAGGAACAGTGTTGATTCTGTCTCATCATCTGATTTTCCCTCCCTAACACACTCTGCTCCCAGGGGATATCACGAGGAACACACACACACACACACACACACCCTCAGACAGTGAGAAAGCACACACAAAGAAAAAGAAATGTGTGCACAGGTTTTTATCTTTGAGCATCTGATTTTTCACTTCTTTTTGCGTATGTGAATGAGTTTTTTTATGTCCCCGTGTGTGTGTGTGTGTGTGTGTGTGTGTGTGTGTGTGTGTGTGTGTGTGTGTGTGTGGGTCAGAGGGCTTGCAGGCCGCTCTTTTCTCACAGCTGTGTTTAGTGAAATACTGTTCTGTGCTGCTTTCCACCAGAGTGTCAAAACCCCCTCCCTCAAAACTACATACGTGTCTATACACATACACATTCACACACACACACACACACACACACACACACACACACACACACTCATACACAACTACTGGCCTATTATAATACATAAATACAATACTTTGGGTACCACAACCTCATTGCATAATATATATACTAGCAGTTACAAATCTACACATTTAGTGTAACAGATAAGAAAGTAAGTATTTATGGACAAACGTGGCATGGTCATATTTCAAAAGGAAATCACATTACAACACATTAGACAAAAATCTTCAAAATAATTCTCCTTTGGAACAAACACAAATACACTTACACTCTACAGTAAAACTGATCCAATGGACTGCACCAAAGAATCAACAGGTTTCCCTTTAACTCAACAGAGCCAATAAGACCTTGATGATTGGCCTGTACAGATCACATGATCTGTCATTCCAGAGATAGGGCCTAGCAACTAAAGTTTCAGAGCATTTAAGTCATCTTAAGCCATATAAATATGTGTTAAAGGATTAGCATGAATTGACAGCTCCACCAGAACCACAGGAATAGAGAACAGTGACATAAAACAGTTGGAGGAGGTGTACACATGTAAAGCTTTAATATCTACAGTTTGTTTTCATTCAAGCTGACAAGAAATCCATTTGTAATATTTCTTCGAGTAATGTCATCTCCTCCAGCACAGTCACGATTGTGTAACACAGCCTGCATGCTATATGTGACAGAAGCAAGGGAGTCATCACTGGGATCAAATATAGGATGCTGCATCAAACACAGGGAGAGCTAACACACACACAAATTCCCACAGACGTGCACACACGGCTCGTTTACTCACTGGATCAGCGGTGGTTTCAGAATCAACGCTCAAAGTTTGCTGCTCCATGAAGGAAGAGACAAGTAATCCTCAGCGCTGCACGTGAGAGCTTCCTTCAGTACACATTGTTATCAGCTGTTGAATGTGTGTGTGTGTGTGTGTGTGTGTGTGCGCGCAGAGAGACGAAGCGGCAAAGCTTGATGGCTTTCAAATGTCCAAACCGCTACAGAATGTCGCTGTCACCAGATTCCCCTTCCCTCTCTTGCTCTTTCTCTCTCTCTCTGTCATCCCCCCTCCTCTTCCACCTCCTCCCTCTCTATCATCTCCCTCGCCCTGCCTCTCCGCTCTCCCCCTCCCCTTCCTCTGCTTTTCCACCCACCCTCGTATAATTTCTATTCCACCCACACTGCTGTGGGCTGAGAGACACCCGCATACACACACTCAGACAAATGCGGAGGCACGGCTGCAGAGGGAGACCCCTTGCCATTAAGGAACACACACACCCACACATAGAATCAGCGCTGAGTTGAATGTGTTACCCTCAGTGCTCTTCTGTCATCTGCTTAGTATGCCCCGTGCATGTCTGGAGCACGCAGAGTAAACTGACATTCATGATGGGTGGAGAGGGGGAGCAAAAGAGGCAAAACACAGAGAAATGAGTGCACTGATCGTTCAGTGATGATTTATGGTGGAGGAGTGAGAGCAGACAGATACTTTGAGAAAACAGGGAGATCATCCTGTTGACAGCAAGGATTGATACCTGTAGAAATGATTAGGCTGTGTACAAGTGAACGAAGGAGTGGCTAAATTCCTCAACATGCCTTGACACACAGTGGAGGTACTCACCCTAATACTCCCCCCTCCCACACAGACACACACACCCACACCCACACACACACCTCCTGCCTGTCCTCCTCTCGGCTCAGGGGTGAGGACAGCGGGTGAAGCACCACCTCATTCACACTCAGCCCTGAGAAATAACCAAGAGAGCAGTTAACAGACAGGAGGCGACCGCATTCAATGTCAACCTGTTTTCCACAATATGGCTCATCTGACTGTCACTCTGACACAGCTTTGGAAAATGTTTTGAAGTACTCTCAAAAGATATTCAGGTTTTGTTTTCACATTATAATCTACTGTCACTTGGAGTTCTGGACAACTACAGACAAAGTTCATGAATGCCTCTATTTCACTTACTCCATTCCACGCTTATTGTGAACCACGAGTCTATCCCAGCACTAAATTATACTAGTTTTCGACTGATATAGGCTGTATGTAAAAGTATATTAGACACGATATAAAAGTTTGGTAGAACATATTTCTATGTTGTTTTAAAGGGGAACTGCACCAATTTTACACATAAAAATCAGTTAATTCGTCATAGTTAGTGCAACTCAGATTGTAAAATGGCTGTTTAATACCTTATGTGGCTACAGAGGGACCTTTCTTGAAGTTCTTGGACCTTGCATTTTCAAGTGGTATTATTCTTGGCATTGTTGTCGCAAAGACAACTAGATCCGTTTTCCTCAGGGCCTTGGGACTACCAACAACACAGGACACACTGCATTTTTGTTTACTCCAGTTGTTCCACCATCCACCATTTCCACTACTGGGCACAGTAACTGCAAAAAACTTGCGCTGATACTCTTTGCTAACTGGGGACAGCTATAAATAGCTACCAAGGATAACAAAAGTGCTATCCTCTCCTTGTTTTGGTTGTGAATTGGTTGACGAACTTCTTTGTGCCATAAATCGAAACCAGTTGGCAGACAGAGATGCATAGTGAAAGCGTGGCTTGTAGGGAACCAATCTAAGCACCACTGGTGTCATTATTCTATAGCCATTACACTGTGCAATCAACATTTACTTAAAAATTATAAGTTTAGTTTTTCCCATACAGTACATCCATTTATTTGTGGAAGCCTGCCACAATTAAAACATCTGCTGCCACATTTTGATTTTCTATTTTGGAGCTGAACCATTCCTAGGTGCGCTGTGCTGTTCTGTTATTCATTGCATCATTCATTAGTGAACCCCAGCCCCCGCCATACATGGAGTTTAAGTCAGTGGGTAACACCGAAGTTGGATACAAAAACTTGTGTATTTCCACTTTAAGTCCGAGAAAATAACGCTGATAATGTCATTACCTCTAATGCACAAAATTCTATCAGATTTAATCAGAGCTTTCAATCGTAGCTCATAGATTTCCACATCAGAGAGCTTACTGAGCAACTGAGCCAATAGATGAATCATAAAGAATACCTTTGCAATTTTCAATCCTGCTCAGTACTAACATGCCCTTATGTACATTAAAACAACACTGTCATTGCTTTAATAATTCCCTCTTGTCCATACTGGCCATGAAAAGATCCCCGCCCTAATGTTATTCTAGTGAGAGTGATGGGGGACACATTCCTTGTTCTATGCAAAAATAAATTCACAAGTATACCAAAGTTAACATGGGGCTACACAGTCACCGTGCGTCGAATCAAGTGGGTATCTTTCAAAGTTACAGTCTTTTGACACTTTGCCTCCCCTGCAGCTCAAAAAGGAAACACTGTCAGTGGAAGTAGAAGAGGGAAATCTGCACTATGAGCATGACTTTGGATGACACCCAAGTTTCATATTTGCTTCAGCTGAACGTTAGAATGCATTTTTGCGCAGAATGAGGACTGTGGATTTTCTCCCCCATCACTTAGTATTAATCTGTTTAAAGCCAGTAGAGGCAGGAGGAACAATTACAGCCTTTCAATGTACATACTGGCATGTGAGTACTGTATTAAGATAGAAAAAATGAAAGATACCCCTAAAAACCCCTGTTTGTCTCAGCAAAAACAATATTTTCTTGCCCCTTCTAACATAATAATGATGGGAGCTGTGGGAAAAAAATATCCAACCTTCTCAGTTGCGAGTTCCCACCGTCTCCCATGAAAAAGACATTTGTCACAGTGGAGAAGAAGCCAACATTAGGGCTCAAGTCAATTAGCTTCTGAAAAGTCACACACCCAGCATGTGTGGGTAATGTTACACCCAGAAAAAACATAAAAATAAAAAGAACATTTGCAGCGAGAGAAAGTGCAGAGGTGGCTGAAGAGGTGAAATCTTTCATTTTGGTTAAATATTAAGGTCAGTCCTGGGTAGAGAGGATTTCATAATTTTCTTATTATAATCTTACTATATAATGACAAAAACTCTGTCTGTCTGTCTGTCTGTCTGTGGGTGTGGCTGTCCCACATTTTACTCCTCACTGACTTGGTCAATCCATGTGAAATTTGGCACAGTGGTAGAGGGTCATGGGGGGATGCGAATGAAGCAATATTACATCAATTGGCCAAAGGGGGGCGCTAGAGCAGCTGATTGAAATTGCAAACTTTGAGTGGGCATATCCCATGCCCCATATGTCGTAGAGACATGAAACTTCGCACAGAGATGCCTCTCCTTATGAGGAACAAATTTGCCTCAAGAACCCCTAACTTCCGGTTATGTAGATTTTCTGCCATTTTGAATTTTTTGAGAAACTCTTAAAATCGATCTCTTCCTAGGAAGTTTGACCGATCTGCATGAAACTGGGTGAACATAATCTAGGGAGCAATATCTAAAGTTCCCTCTTGGCAAAAGTTGGAAAACTTACTAAAACTGAGCTTCTATAAGGCAATGAATATTGCGACGGGCGTGGCTCATCACATAAAGGTGTATAACATCTCAAGGGTTTCATTGATCACCACGCAACTTTGTAGGCATATGACCACACATAATCTGAGGGGACCCCTCCATTATTGACCCCATCAAACAAAGTGGGGGCGCTAGAGAGCTAATTTCTTATCTAGGCCTAACCGCCATATCGATTTTTACTAAACTTGGTAGATATGTAGAACAGGACACTCAAGGTGACTGGAGAAATTTAACTCTAATTGGCAACTGGGTGGCGCTGTAACAAGAGAAAAATGCTGAAAAATGGCTAAAATGTGACCGATCGCTGTGGCTCCCCCTGTGGACCAATGTTGTTGTTTTTTCTAATTTTTGGTATGACTAAGTCATGGTATGGTATGCTGTACATAATCACGGAAAGTGTCAGTCAGTCATTCTGTCAGTCATTCTACCAGTGCGCCCCACTTTTAATACAACATATGAACACTTTAACTATCTGCCTTTCAACATGCTACCTCAACTGCTAATGTACAGTTTTAGCCCACTAACTATCCCACTATTGACAATGGTACTACTGTACTTTCAATAAAACAATCGCACTATCAAATTCACAAAAACTCTGTCTGAATACATTGCTCTTAATGGTTTCAGTTGACTATTTAATCTGCAATTTCCTATCACCTGCATCCCAAACACACACCATGTGAAACTGTACGTGGGCAACTGTGCACTCAATGGGTACGGACTAGTAAGGACTAAAACCTATAATTTAAAAGATTTCAGTTTTAACTGATTTGGCAACACCTGTGGTCACAGATGATAATTGCAAGTACTTTTTAAAAAGGACAGGCCAGACATTGTTTAAAATGACACATATTGACCACAGGGGGCAGCATACCTGACTTCATATTCTGTCAGAAATGCAACAAAGGTTTACGGCAAGCCCCCAAGAAGTGCACCTGACTTGAACGCTAATGCGAGACCGTGAAAGAGATGTCTGTAAATCGGTGGATACAACCCTTGTGAAATAATCATCTTACTATCAGGATTAAATCCATTCGGACGATAAGAGCTGTGCAATTAAATCATTTTATCCACATTCATGTTAGCGGAGGGCTAGGTCTGCTAGCTGCTTAGTCGGCAGAAGACTCTAGTGTAGCTGCTCTATGGGCTCAACAATGCAGAAGATCCAAGTAATTTTACACCTGGGAAGTCAAACTTTTTTGGCTTCATGCACCACTGAGCAACTTTTATAGGAATGAAAAGGGTCCTGCCCCCAACGCTGTATCCAGTTCTCTTTATACATCCACAATTAGCGGCGCAATCAAAAAACCTGTAGGCTGAATGGATTCCACCTATCACATTGTTTTAGTCATCCAAAGCAGAAATAATGAACCTATGATGGAATGTCTTTCATAATACTTGAAATGTGGCTTTTGCCTTCCACATCACATCTAGTAGATGCGTCATTTCCTGTCAATCACATGTGGGCATGTGGGTACACAGTTCCCACGTGGGGAATGCGGTGTCCACCACCAACAATAAAAACTACTGTCTAGAGAGGCAATTACAGCCTGCAAATACGTCGAATAGCTTTTGTGGTTAAAATACTGGCAATAAATAGTATCAAAATGGGGTTTGTTACAATTCACATGTTGAGGATTAAACTTACAAACCTTGCATTGCTTTTTTGCTTAAGCTTTTGTTAATGTCAAACTTTGAGCCACCGCATTAACAGTCAAAAATGATTTGACCTTGTGAGTGTTTGGCGATGACGTCCAATAAGATTATAACTAACCAAGATATCATATTAGTCTAATCTTAAAATAAGTGTGTGTAGGCTTTTCTCCTGCACTACTTCAACTCTTCTTATATATTACAGTAATTGTGTAATCAGGTATTGGCACTGAGCTGAACTTTAGCACTAATTCTTTAACCACCTCAGCAGTGTGCCTGCTCAGACTGCTTTTTATGTGTGGACAGCCTATACGTGGCTACAGTCAACCTGTCTTGCTCAGTTACGAAGCAGCAAGTGGATGCCCAGACACACATATGGAAAACACTGCCTGCACCGGTAAAATATCTTCTTTGGCATTGTCTGTCCCAACCGGCACTTGAGCTCCACTGGAAGAGAAATTTCATCTTCCTCCACTTATCATTAGGTTGCAGCTCTTGGATGAAACAGCAGCAATCAGTCTTGCAATCAGCCTGTACATTGTTTGGCATTTGAATGATTATCTCTGCCTGTTTACATTTGTCAGTCCTATTTAGTAAATATCTTCCACAGGTGGCACACACAATCACCTTGCTCTTCAGATTTCAACCTTTGAGGACCACTTGAGAATGGTTTTTGTGTGTGCGGGTCCTTTGAAATGGTGAATTTTGTTGGCTGAATGTGAGGCTTTTTCTTAATCTTGTTGATGGTGTGATATAAAACCTAATTTCAAAAGTTGTCCAGGTATTTGTTTAACAGTGTCCCTTAGCCTGCACACATACACACCACTGGAAAATGATGTGGCTGAGAAGTTTATCAGACAACTGAAATCCAGACACACACAGCCAGAGGAGAGCGTATGCCCTGACTTCCTTCCCCTTACTGCTGTCATAAGACATTGTCTGTTTGTTTGTTTGTTTGTTTGTGGGTATGTTTGTGTGTGTCTGAGTGTAAAATGGTTAAGCTCTACAATCAGGCCGATCACAAGACAAGCTGCACGCCTCAAGCTCTGGCAGACATGCACACATACATGCAGTACAGCACGCACGCACGCACACACACACACACACACACACACACACACACATGCACACTCACACTTCAACTGCAGCATGATGTCTGAAAGCTGCTGGTGAAGCTTCGATAGCACAGCTAACAAGATGGCTGAGAACTGTGCGTGTACATGTATGTCTGTGTGTGTTTCCGTGCAATTATAGTGCAATCATGTTCGTGTGCACTGGTGTGTTTGTGTGGGACCGACTTAGGGGTGCAATTTGTTTGTGTATATGCGTGCACGGCTCTTCATGTATATGTGTGTGAGCATGGGTGCGCGTCTATATACTCTATGCTTTTGTGGTGAGGCCTCACTAACGAGGGGAATGTCAGCTTGTTGCTCATCAGAGCTCATTAGAAGTGCAGGCTAACACTTCGAACCCCATTACCCCCCACCACCATCACCACACGAACACACACACATGCATACACACACCAATCTCTCTCTCTTCCCCCCTCTCACAACACAAAGCCCTCTCTGTTTGTGGACATTACCGCATAAGCAGCTAGAGAAAAAGGCCTAACGACCGGAAGAAAAAGGTAGAATAGAGTGGGGGTGGAGGATCGGGGGGGAGGGATGATGAGGAGAAAGAGGAGAGAAACCCTGCCATGGGATGGTTTGGCAATGACACAGAGAAAGATCTACCCCTGTATGAAACACACACAATGGAGGGCAATTCAAGTGTCTGGAAAAATGCCCTGGTGCTTCCGATTTTACCACCTGGTGATGAATCATTTTTGTAATTATCGTTGTGATAAAAAGAAAATGAATATGATTATATGAAAGACAGGTTGTGAAATATGTTTGTAGGGGGGTCTTAAGTGTCTAGTTAACATTTGGACTGACAGTAAAACATGGATATTAGCAGAGTGCAACCTCTTCTTCATAACATCATGAACAGAAAGTAATTATAGTTTGTTAATTATAGTTGGCAATGATGGGAATTTGTGGGCAGAAAAGCTAATTTGAGGTACCAAGTAATCTGCAAATTGATTTTGCCTTTGAGGAAATTGACTCAGTCGGAAGACTTCTCATAAAAACTATACACAGCCAAATTAAATGTAATTAAAATAGTTTTGGGCTAGGGATGTTAATTTAGAACTTTGTTTTGTAAACGACAGCCAATAGCCAACCCTAGTGAACCAATCATTAACCGTTGCCCGACAGTGGGGAGGAGCTGAGCATGACTCTTTTTTTTAACTCATTAAAACGTATAAAATCTTATTTCATTTTAGAGCTGCAGGCAGCGTAATGCTTCGTTCAGTGCTCCATTCCCCCTGTGCTCTCTCTCTGATTATTATAACATTACTGCTGCGGGAGTGTGAGCTCCATTAAGATTGGCATTGACCCTGGGTTCCAACCAGAAACCCTCTTGCTGTGAGGCAACAGAGCTAAGTGTTAGCATCACACAGCTACCATTATCTAACAGGTCAAGCCGTTTCAGTGTTGGTGTGAGTTTGTTAGGGGCGTTAAACTGCTCTGTGTTGAATGTTAGCTGCTGCTGTATTAACTCATGCTAAATGGGCAACATTGTACTGACCATTCTGTGTAGCAGAAGCAACAGAATGTTTGCTGGTCTTTCCCACCAGTGAAGAGGATTGACATTTGTATCCAATAAGGAGGATAGTCTCTTGTATAGGTGTTCTCCTCTGCCTCTTCGTCATTAGCTTGTTGAGGGGTGCTGTAATGTCAGTCTTCTCCCTACAGCAACACCATGGCATTGAACTGGTGGTGTCATATGACTCCAGCCTGGGCAGCGGCAGACGTTGCTGTCTCATTATCTCACCCTGCAGCACCAGTGTACTATCCTTGATTCTTATTTTTAACTGTTTATCTGATAGTATTGGTCAAAATTTTTGGTACTTAACAGTTAAGAATAAACATCCCTATTTTGGGCCTATTAATTTAAGACACAACATCTCCAGTTTGAATCCAGCCAGGGACTTTTGTGGCATGTAATTGCCAGCTTCACTCCCTTTCTCACCATACTTCCTGTCTCTCTCTGCTGTGTTGTCCAATAAAGGAAAAATGCCAAAAATGTATATTCCAGAAAAAAAAAAAAAAATCACTACTGAAGCAACAGTGTGGGATGTGCTTATCCACCCCCTGGGCGCCTCAGTAGCCACTAAACGCCGGAAACATTTAGCTTCCTTCTGATCTCTATCTTAAGACCAAAACTGCTGTTATGAATTGTGCTCACAGACAGCAGGACTCTGTTTTGGTCTTGCCAACATTCACACAGACACAAGCATGATGAGAATAACACTATGTTCCACTTTAGTTGAACTTGAATGTGCACTATTGTTCTGTAGCCAGTTAGGCAACTGTTATCTCACTTCATGATAAAAAGATGACAAATATAGCTGCTAGAAATGCAATTCCATATATATTCATCTTAAACACAATTAAAATGAGTATAACCTTGAGCAAACCTAAGCTTTGTCTCAAGGCTTTTGACAGTGGTAACCATGATAGCAGTGTATTGTTCCTAAAATCTACTACAGCCGCAGCTGCATACTTCCTCTTTATATGTTGTACAGTAGTACTAAATAGGCATATTGTTATTGCAAAACACATGTTTCTCAAATGACTGGATAATAGGTCATTTCTTGCAGCTAAAAAGAAGGCGTAAGTAGGATTCTTGCTACAGCGTGGCCATACTGCACCCTGTCAGCTTAATATGCTATACTTCCACACCTACATGTATGGTTGCAGATATCAAACTGAGACCCTAATGTTGAGAAATTCTTTCCTATCAAAGCTGTACGCCAGCCTCCGTCCAAATCCATAAATACCAGGCTGTATACGTCTGTTGGCTCTTGCTGTATCCTGGCCTGGCTCTGTCTGCGATTGTGTGTATGTTGCCACGGTGATGCCAGAAGATTCCTTGATATGTGAGGATGTATGATGTGCATGAGGTGCTATTATTAGAGATGGATGGTGCACGTGTGGCTCAAATGTGACTGCAACAAAGTGGTCAGACTGAGCTTGAACGCTACAGTAACACTCAATACTTTGTTGGACGATGGAAGAACAGTGTGTGTGTGTGTGTGTGTGTGTGTGTGTGTGTGTGTATGTGTGTGTGTGTTAGTATGTGTGCATGCAAATTCTCCTACCTCCAGGTCATCCAGAGAGCGGGCCAGGCTGAGACGTTTGGAGCGTCCAAAGGAGCGTCTGGCTGAGGAGCGCTGGGGGAGAGGAGGGAAGCCCATGGTGAGACCACGGAACCGACCACCCTGAGGAGAGAAAATATACACAGGTTCAGTACATGCAGGTGAGGGGGGGGGCAGTAGCCTACGAGTCAGGGAAAGAAATTGGCCAACAGCAAAGGAGAAGTTGTTACGGGAAGCTGAATAAACAGCAAACAATGCTCATTTGACTTTCACATACATACAGAGACAATAGAATGCTGGTATTGTTTGACTGGAGAAGTTTTGATATTACTTGGTATTGGGTTATTTCGGTTGATACCTTTACAGTATTGAGTACCCATACCCAGCCCTATCCCTCTCCCTATCTCTCTTCATACTTTCTGTCACTCTTAACTGGTGAAATCCCACGAAAATAAACAAATTTACATAAGAATTAGAGCAATAAATCGTCCGATATTGGCTTATGGCAGATATACTGGTACAGCATATGTAAATGTAAATGTAAATGTAAATGACAGATTTCAGCATAGCAGAGATATGTTTGGGGTTAAAAGTGTCTCCATTGGATAGTTTGTTCACCAGACAGTACTGACATGTTTTATTTTCACACTGTAAAATGTCCCTTTCAGTAGATATCCTGGTCACAGTTCTTAAAAAAATATATTTATATGATACTATCTTGGGCAAAAATGTTTTTTCATATAGAAAAGAAAATGAATAACAAGTGAAATATCATATCGAATATCAATACTGGTATAAGTATCAACCTTAAACATCCTAAAATATTAAATAAAAAAAACATGCACAGTAAACATCTACTCATCTTATCTAACATATCCATATTCAATTATATTTTCATTATGAGTGCTTTTAAACTTTAGTGTTTACACTGTTGGAGGATTGTGGACAGTAGCCAAGGTTTTTGTGTGGGTGTTAATAATGCTGTCGTGCATCTCTGTCATGTAATGTCAATTTACCCATACGGGTGTTATATTAAAAACCCATGGGATAATAACATTAGAATTTCTAAACCGTAGTGATCAAAACAATTATCCGATACAGATTTTGACAGGTAAATTAACAGCCTGACCGGTGCCCGTTTGTGTGTGCTTTTGGTCCGACAGGTGTTTTAGATAATTGAATGTCTGTCAGTTAAATAAAGACTCGACATACCATGTGGACAGCTTTACATGGAAGCTTACATGAAGACATTTGCTCAGCTTTGCCTGAAGCTTCCTCTCTTACACGTGCATGGGTTTCTTCTTTTTTCCACTTAAATGTTAAATACCACATGTTATGCGCAAGCATGTACAGTCCTGTGATTTTTGCCTGCGGTACCAGATAGTACTTTAGTTCACCCCTCAACCACAGCCAGAGCACATAGACATACACACACACAGATGGGAGGGACAGGATGGCACTTGTGGAGCTGTATCTGAGAAAGTGGTATGTTGTGCTCTTGAATTGTATTGCGTAGGGTTAATTACTGTGTACATGTAATGTACTTCCACTTAATAATTATTGTAGACAAAAGCAAGATGACATAACAATTGTGGTGGAAACCAACTAAGCTAAAACTGGCCAGCTGTTACATGATGCTGAAAGTCAGTCTCTCCAGGATTTTGCTGGTATTTTTTGGAATTGTTGCAGTCTAAAATGCAGCTTTTTAAAAAGAAAACTGCAATTCATGAGCTCATGAAAGAAATCATTGGGTCATCAAAATTTACTGTGCAAAGCCATCTGACTTTGATGTAACCACACTAAGAAGTACTGTACATTTGGGGATTTTAACATGGGTGTCTATAGGGATTAACTCACTTTTAGAGCTAGCCTCAAGTGGCCATTAGAGGAACTGCAGTTTTTGGCACTTCTATTTTTCAGCCCTGGAGGTTGCTGCTTGGTGGAAACCAACTAACTGGAACAAAGGTAAAACCGGCCAGCTGTTACATGATGCTATAAACGGCTGCCTGAAATGAGTACATGAGAAAATTAGCCACTGGGTCATCAAGATTTATTGTCCAAAGCCATCTGACTATGATGTAACCACGCGGAGAAGTGCTGTAAACCCGAGAGGAGTCTACAATTAGCCTTTTAACTGTTCTTCTTTGGAGAACAACAGAAATATGCCGCTTCTTGCTCTCTTCTTCTCACCAACGACACTTTGTCAATCTCCTTATACTTCAGTTGAGAGTGAATATCAACGGACCCCAGCTAACTAATTAGTAATTAATCCATGCTGGCAGGCTCCAGAGGCCAAACTGTGACACATGTTGAATCTGACTGGCTGATTAGGAGCAGGTCTTGTCAGCATTTCATTAGGAAATGACCAGTGGTGTTGCCTGGATACTGAGGCAACCCTACGTCTGTGTGTGTACGTGTATGTGTATGTGTGTGTGAGTGTCTGATAACGCAGATCTGAACACTCGATTACACATGTGGATACACACATGCACACATGACCTCAGTTTAACGTTGTCAGTTGAAAATAAGTCTTCTATGTAATGGAAACAAAGCAGTAAGTGAACAAAAGGTTTTTTTATAAGTGAATATTTGGATTGAAAAGAAAATTATACCGTGTTGATCTTAGTCAGGGGTTGTTCTGCTCTGGGTGTGGCTGCACAAGGGCTTTTACACGCTCAGGGAAACATCCGAAAGACTATGTTTTAGTGGAAAACTCACAGCTTTTATCTGTGCTGATGATCATGTCCCCTGGTCTCCCTCCCACACATACACGCGCACACATACACACACACACACACACACACACACACACTATCACTGTCACATAAAAGAGGCATCTTTCCTGTTTACAACAACACAGCTGTCAACATAAAAACCCAAACTCACAACACTTCTTCCTCTTAAAAACAACAACTGCTCCAGTGTAACGGGCTTAATTGTACCAAAGTCTTACAAGCACAACTGACATAACTGAACAGTTATCTTTTTGATTCTACAATAAATGAAAAAATCATATCAATCACAGTATCACGTTTTAAGAGTCAGGATTCAATTGCCTGTTTGTGTCTGTATTTAGTGTATTCTGACTTTAATTCCATAATGAGGCACTCAAAGTTCAGATTTCTATCATGTAAGTAAATCAAAGACATGCGTTCTGTGGTCAGATGAACTTCAGCTACCAAGAGACTTTCAAAATAGATGTATAGCTTTTTTAAAAATAAAAATCTAAATTAGTTTCCCATGGTCTGTGATTAGAGTGCAGGGGGCTTATGGAGGTTTAGATGGTAAAACAGTGCCACCATGTGGCCAAGACTTAGGAATACGTTAAGGAAAATTGTGTATACATCTAATGCGAACATATATCAATCCAACTTAATTAGATCAAAATATAATGTATAAAATGTACATTATTTAATCATGTTTAGCAAAGCAGTCAGATAAAATCTCTTTGGGAAGAGGATACAAAGGCAACAGAAAAGATTATTTCAAAACAAGAGTCCAACTGACCCTAGATTTTTTATTTCATGGCTTTACCTGAAAGACAATAAGTATGCCAAAAGTGAACAATGATAGGTATGTGTCTCCTGCACTCCAAAATATTTATCACAATATTTTAGAAAAAGACTAATAATACAAGTGTTGCACATTGGGTTAGAAAAATGCCAATAGCTTTCCCTTTAGAAATAATGTACACACAAAAAGAGAAACAGGTTATGTTTAAAAGACTGCTTTTGTAAAATATGCAGACTTTTCAAATGATGAAGAGAAAGACTGAGTACTCTGTAACAGAGACCTGCGATAAGGCTATTCAGAACTAAATTTTTGTGACGATAATAAAATAATTTTACGTTCAACGTGCTTTTTAGGTACAAAAAATGGCTTTGTGTCTGATAAGATGATTATTTGTGTTTTGTGTTTGTGCCTCAGTGTGTGTTTTGGTTGACAAGGCACCCATTGATTTTTTACTGTATACATACGTACACATGTCTGTATGAAGAAAATTCAATGTTTGGAAAAAAATACATTTAGGATGCATAAGACACTGTATTACATGTATGCAATAATTAATAATTTAGTTCTAATACTTACGGTATAATACCATAGGGCTGGCTGACATGGAAAAAATCATTTTTGACCAAATATTTCAATATCAATATTGCGAAAATATTGTAGGGTTGACTATTGGTACTTTGACAAAATATTTACACAAGATTTTAATGAAAAATCATCAGTAATGGGGATATAATGACTAAGTGGGTTAAGGCAACAACTACAACAGTCTGGTAAGTTCAGAAAATTACACAATTTTACAGTAATGCAGCCTCTAAAACCAGGAAAAGACAACACTTACGATGATGTCCAATAAAGACAATATCTAGTCTCACGTCACAATATCTGTACAAAATCGCCATATAATACAGTTTTACTTACAGGAGACAGAAGGCTATATCAATACAGCAAAGCTACATTTGTCACAGCAGAGTCAGCATTTTATTTTGACTACCACTATACGTGGCTTACCATGAAAGTCACAGCCTCTGAAGTTAGCTGTCTCCAGTCAGAAGACATTGTTCAACCTTCCTGTCACTTTCAGCCGCTACCGTAGCCCTGGGCATGTAAACACTTCCTCCAATTGTCTCCTGGGGGTCTCTGGGACCCTGTCCACCATGCGTTTACTCAGGGAAGCACCAGTCTCCTCCACAATCAAGTAAAAAAAGACTCTATCCCCAGTATCTGTTTGGATATTTACATGTTGATGATGTTACTGTTCTCTAAATACTTCTGTAGATTCAGACGGGCTGTAGAAAGATTAATGCAGAAGGAATCCAGTCAGGCTGGATATATCTTTCACTCTTTGTCTGCATCTGTTCCTCTCTATTGTTGGGAAACAAACAGCCAATAATGTGCTGTATCTCAATGCAAAAGGAAGTTTCTTCTAACAAAATAATGCAGCCAGTGTATTCAAATGTAAATTAGTTTTCACTTACTGTTTGTCATATTACTAATGTAACAATGTGGTTGAAATGTCTTTAATAAATCATATATAAGCAAATAAATGCTTTAACTAAATCAAACAAACTCTATGCAAATACATTTACTTCATTAACACCAGTGTAAAGCCTGGTCTGCTGTTGAGTCTCATTACGGTGGGAAACAGGTGGTTTTCAGGTGAAGGCAGATGCCGGCCTGGTGCATAATACATGATCTGATACTGGAGCAGTGGGGATAAATAACTTATCAATCCACTTGTACTAAGTCTGGGGAGAGAGCCAACCACGGTGCTGGCATTATTTGACACACTATAGGGATGTTTGGTGGGGTGAACAAGGTTCAACCCAACTTTTAAAACAACCAAAAAGTTTTACATGTGAGAAAGAGACAGACTTTACTCAGGGACTGAATGAGTTAAATGCTGGGCCCTTAAAAAGAGAGGGTGAGAATGCGATGGAGAGCAGTGGGATGAACGCAGATGGATTTATAGCCTCAATAAACTGTGGTCTTGGACACACTCTAGTCAGAGTAAATTTCCACAGCAGGGGCATGTGATGGGGGATGCTACCTGCTGCCCGGGCTTCTCATCTCATGGTCAGTTTTAACACAACTCTTCCAAAAGCCCACAGCCCACAAACTGGCACAGCATAACACACGACTGAATGCAGGATTGTAGAAAGACTGACCATCTACTGGGCTGAAAATATTTAATAAAAATGAATAAAATACATGTCGGCATGATAATTAAGGCTATTACTAATTAGATTAATAACTTTATCAAAGACATACCTTTTTCTCTCCCTCCTTTACATTCCCTCGTTTCTTCTCTCTTTCACCTCTCTCTGCCCCAGCTCTCTCCCTGTCTCCACCAAACAGCTTCTTAGCCCACTCATCTTTGTGAGCAGCCAGCCGGTGGGTGTGGGGATGTGCAGGAGGAGGAGGCTGGCTCCCTCCAGGTGGTGGCAGGTGGTCCCCGGGGGCCAGTGGAGCCCGGTAGCGGTCGGCCGGGATCTTATTCATGGGTGGGGGCAGGGTGCTGCAGTTGGCTGATGACCATCCGTCGGTGGATTCGGCGTAGGACTCCTGATCGCTGCTCAGGCCCTGGAGATGGCTGTGGTGGTGCTGCTGACGCCAGTCTCTCAGCACATGGACTGGTAGCCACCGCTGCGGCTCCACCCCTGCTCCCACTCCTCCGCCCCCTCTCTTTTCTCCTCCCCCCACAGCTCCTCCCCGCTTTCCCGGTGAGTAGTGGTGTGGGTGGACCCCTCGAGAGTGCCTGCCAGGGACATCGGGGTGAGCCAAGGGGAGAGGGTGAGGGAGGTCAGCCAGGTGTGGATCATGACGGTAGTGGCCATTTCGCAGAGCTGGTGGAGGAGGAGGAGGTGGGTGAGGGGCCGCAGCTCCTAGGGTGGGGCTCCAGGCCTGCTGGGATGAGGGTGGACTGTCCCAGTGGCGTGGCCCAGAGATGTGGTTGTGGTTAGGAGGACCTCCGAGGTCTACTAAAAGCACTCTGTTGCTCTTCTCCTCTGGTAAAAAGTTGCCGATCCCGCTGTCACTGTTGCTGCTGGTGCTGTGGTTCTGCTGGGCGTCATTGTCTGGATCGTGGAAGGCCCGAGCCCGGACCCCCTCAATGTTGTCCCCCATGTCCCGGTAGAGGACGGAGACAAACTGGAGGAGAGGCTGAGAACTGGGTGGGAATTCCAGGCAGCCTCCTGTGTCAGGGTCAGGTGTGCACTCAAAGCCAAACCTCCTCGCTACACCTAAATGAACCTTCGGAAACAACAATCACCCTGAGTGTCAGTCGACAAGTAGACATTTTTTACGCTAATTATCTTTTTTTCTCAATGATAAAATTGCATACAAAAAGTCAGAACTTTTTTTCTGTGATTATTTTTCATCTTAAAAGGATTTTTTAAGTGGGATTGCATGAGGCACTTATACATAGTCAGTGTATTACCCACAGTAGATGGCAGTCAACACGCCCCCAGTTTGGAGAAGCAGGCAGGAGTGCCGACACAGAAGCTCAGCAAGATACTGCTGTGAAAAGGGGCAGCAGCAAAACATATTTTTTTAATACAGCAAATGGGGGTAGACTTTTCTATAAGAAGGCTGCTGCTGCACCTTTCCAAAGCAGTATGCCACCTGACATCTACTGTGGTTAACACACTGACCATAGACAAGTACATCATAAAAACCTGCTTCAAAAAATCGAAACTATTCCTTTAAAGAGCACCTAGCAGAGCACTAATTCAGCACCTGGCTGCTGCATTTTTTATGTTTGGAAGTCCTATCTGTTGCTGACAAAACAGTGGAAAATAAAACATCCAATACTTAGTAATTTTACAATTAAATTGGAATAACTTATGCATGTACGTAAAAACAAAATAACTCAGTTGATGTTGTGATAAAATCCAGTTATCTCCTTCAATGTGTGACTTGTAACCCCTTATTGTATCTCATCACTGTCTCTCTATTCACACCTGGTGGTGACAGAGGTCTGGGTCCACAATGAAGACGTGACAGGAAGTCCTCAGACTGCCCTCTTCATCTCGTCCGTTGCCGAAGTGAAAATCGTCGTGGTCGTCAGTGGCCTGCATCGTGACCAGTCCGAAGAATCGACGGTCATCGGGGCAGCAGGCGCTGAAGGCTAGTTTTTCTGCAGGATAGGTGGCCAGAACCTGACCTCTGTCACTGCACAGACGCACACTGTCATGCATCACCTGGCAAGATATAGTTAACACATGTTACAATTTGATACAGGGGAGGATAATGAGACAATCATAGTTACCAGACATCTTAACGATCACAGACAGACGCCCCACTGTGTTTATACCAATGAAACAAAGTAATGTTGTTGATTATTTTCTTGAATAGTGTATGCAGTATAATCAAATCTTGTCTTGCTTATTTGAGGCCTTGTGCTCAACAAGACAAAGTTTAGAGGTTTTTAAGCTTACTGCAGTCAAGGGTACACTAGTGTTGTTTTTTTTACTACATTCAAAATATATAGCTAATAAGTTATTATCATATGATGGCTGACAAAACATTCAATCGCACCTTCATCAAGACCAGTGAATGGATCTTCTGCTCGGCCCGGAGGCGTCTCATGCTGCATCTGATGGCTTGCAGGCTGTCACTCTCTAAGCTCGTCCCTATGGAGGCCAGCTCAATGGAGCCCAGATAGCCAACAATCATGCCCACATTGAGGATGCCCTCGCTGGGCTCTAGGCCCAAGTCGCCACCATCTCCTACATCCAAGTCTTGCTCTTCGTGGTGCTGAAGGTGGAGATGACGGAAGTCTACGTCCAGGAAGACTGAGTCATCATTTAGAACTTGGGCCATCTCCTCCTCAGAGAGCAGGTTGGGGTTGCTCTGTGAACGCGAGGGGTTCCGATATGGAGGGAACTCTGGATCGGACAGCGGGCGTGGCTTTGATGATGAGCTGGCCCCAGGTCTCTCCTTCTCTGAGCTGCTGGAGGACTGGCTGGAGTTCTCAAAAATCATGTTAAAAATTCCTCCGGACTGCAGCTCTGCCACAACCTTCTCTGCCCTGTTGATGCCCAGCTGCTTAGAATCCATTTTGGGTTTGTACCACCCCCCACGAGCCCCGCAGCCTGACCTGCTGTTATTGTTGTTATTTACACCGTTGTCATAAAAACCATCCAGCTCATCATCACTAGAGCATGAGTCCATGTACGATGCTGCCATTGTGTTACTGCTATGATGACGACTTCCAGCACTGCGTTGGTGGTGGTGATGGTGCCGCCTGTGGCGCTCTCCTTCAGCAATGACTAGTTTCAAGACACCAGAGCAGCGTCCTATCAGTTTGACCACATCTTCATGCGATGCCTTGGAGACATTGATGTCATTGACAGAGAGGATGTGGTCTCCTGAACGCAAACCTACATAGTCTGCAGGGCTCCCTTTCAGGATGCAGCTGAGGACACACGGACTTTGGCCTGACAGCGTAAAGCCATACCCTGTTCTCCCTCTTGCCACCTCCACAGCCCGGATGCGACCCTGCTGGATGGAGGAGGATGGCAGAGGCTGGGGCAGTCCACTTCCACCACAAGGGCGTCTTTTGGATGATGCATCCACTTGCCTGAACATTGTGCCAGGGAACGTCCTCTTGTCCATTGATTCAGTATGTATCAGTTAGTCATTATACATCCCTTGGCTCTGCTCAGGCAGGAACGCAGGGCATCTTCAACTGTCTTCTTGTCACACCGCTCTGCTGGCAAGCTGCTACGAAAAAATGAGTCGCGGTTCTAAATGCAGCAGAGGGGTGAAAGTTTATCCTCAGTACTGGCACAGCCTTGTTACTGTAGCATTCCCATCCTGGTGTCACTCTCTCCCAATTCAGAGGCTCAGTTACCTGCAGCACAACAGAAAAGAAGCCAGTCAGTCATGAGAACCTTTCAGAAGACAAGTAAGTTTCAAGATTTACACTCATGTCCCAAGTCAAGACTGAAAAGTCCAGAGTCAAGTCCCAAGTCCTAAACTTTGAATTTCAAAAGAGTAATAACATGTTAAACTTTTAAATAACTATGAGTGCTTTTAAAATGTGTGCTTATTTGTTCAAACAACCTTGTTGGAAGTTGTTGCATATGTCTGCAATTCTTTTTTGATGACCACCATGTAGTTTTTTGTACACAAACAACATAATCTTTGGCATAATTTTTTCCAACTGGCATTCAGTAATGTAACATTAGTTCTTAATGGTTCTCTCCTGCAACTTGACTGGATGCTGTCAGATTGGCTCAAGCAATGTGGATCTGGGGAATTACAATTTTGATTTGCCTGAACACGTGTCCAGTCAGAAAATAATTTTCAAAATAGTTCACAGACAAAAGGTTGCTGGAAAAATGAAGATTTTTGTTTGCAAAATGCTCTGACACTCATAAAGCATTGGAAACTTGTAACAAAACTTATTTTATAAATGGACTGCTGATTGAAGAGTTGTGCAAAGGAGTTTCAAATAGGTGCATTGGAAATTCATAATCATGCAAATAATTTTTATCAACTGTGAATAGATGTTTGCCTTTTGTTCAACACAGTTTATCCAGTAGTTTTTGGTCTTTCTGGTATTAACTTTTATGAAAAGGGTGTGAACAATGTGTGACACTGATGAAAAACTGTTCACACATATACAAGAGAAGACTTGTGCTGTACTAAGAAAACAAAGTCATGACGAAGATCAAGTGGATCCCAGTTTCAGTTATCATGTCTTAACAATGGAGAGAAACTAAGTGTCAGCTTGCTGGGAATTAATAGTCTAAGTCAAATCAGGAAATAATAAGGAACTGAGTTTTTTTATGGCTCACTTTTTAATACTTTTCAGTCTTTGGGTTTGGGGTAAGGTATCAAGTATTTTTAAGTAACAAGGCTCAAGTCTAAGTGAAGTCAAGAGTCATTGCTTTTAAAGCTGAAGTCAAGTTGCAAGTCTCTCTTGATTTTGTCAAGTCTAAAGTCACCAAACTTGTGCTAAGTCCACATTTCATGAACCTTTTCTCTCCTTAACATGCTTTACTGTTTCAACCAAAGTTTACTGGATAATTCTACTCCACATAGTACATAGGTAACTATAGTTATAAAATCATGCACAATATCAAGGCATTATACTGTCATTAATGCCAATATTGAGAGTTAATAACACGTGTTAAGAGGAAGGCACCAGACACAGACACACCTGTGCAGGGTGGAGTCACAGCAGCTCTGTCCAATGGGAGATACCTTTCACACCTGACAGGCATGCAGGTAAAATTAATTAGACCCAGCCTTCAACAAGTGAAACTTTGGGGTAACTTTTAACGTTGCTTATAGCTTACTATCAACACGGACTGAGGCTTTCGTTCGAGTTTAAAACCATTTGTCCGCAAATAGTCTAACACATTCGGTACTGAACTGTAAAGAAACTATTACCGTTAGCTGAGATTAGCTGACGCGTTACCGTTAGCTTGGTTAGCGGTACATGCTAGTAAAGTTACGTTAGCTCAAGTTGTAACGCTTGCTTTGTAAAGAAATTAAAAAACATGTGTTTGACAGTTAATACTCAGAAGTGCATGCTTTCTCTGTTAACTTCGCAAAGTTACAAATGTAAAAAGTTTCTTGCCGTTACTTGCTGTTCAAAAGTGCACACACCCGTGCTTAAACGTTAGTCCCGCCCCCCGATTTCCAGGTCTTTGGAATGTCGGTCTGTAACTATGGCAACGGCGGTGTACACAGACTTCTACATCCTGTCATTGGTTTCCCGAGTTGTCAGTCAGGCGGCGGACAGTTATGTGGATAAATTGACAAAAGTTAGTTTGAGAAATCACAAATAAAAGTATCAACAGTCGCCTGTTCCACAGGTGTCAAAAGTCAGCATCTCAAGAGCGGCCCTCCATGTCTGCTACTGTAATTAATTTTTTGGGAATATTATTAAAAAGCAGGACCCAAGTATGTATTTGTAGTTCACCCTCACGTAGCGAGACAGCAAACGACAACAGCTGGCCACAATACGTCTGAGTTGTAAAGCAGGGATAGCTAAGTAAAAGGTGGATGCAGGTCTTCTTTTTTTTATGTTCCGACAAAGATGTTGGGTGTCGCGGGTTCACTCAGCGGGAGGTTAAAAAAGACAAACGACTTACTTGTCGGTGTCCGACGGTGATGCTGCCCGGGCAGTGTCCATAGTTTAGTAGCTAAGGGTTAGTAAAGTAAACTCAGGGACGATGGGTAAACAAAAGAAAAGGCTGCACCATCTGGCGAAGTAGCCTTAAGAGGAGGAGGACTGGAGGAGAGGGAGGTGTGTTTAGAGTGGGCAGAGGAGGGGGTGGTCAGATCAGAGGGGGAGACTTCAAACACTAAAGATAATGCAAGAAAAAACACTTTAAAAGTTCATATAGGCCACATTATCTCCTCTGATACTGTGACTGGGAGAGTTTATCCAGGGTGCTGAGCAGTGGGTTTCAAACTTTTGCCAAAATATCTGTGCACAATAGCCTCTATAAGGTGTGTTATCACTCTTATCACCACATAAATGTTTGTTTTTATTTACTAATATCAAATAATAATTGACAACCAACTATTACACATGAAATGTGGCTTAAAGTGAGTCAAGAATACATGTTAAATGTTTTAAAATTACAGCAAAGCACCAATAACACATTCTTTTTACATGGAAATAATGTTAGATAATAATGTGAAACTTATTCCCACACGTGGATGGCGACAAATTGGTTTCCCCGTTTAGGTACAGTTTGCCTCTTTATTAGGAAATGGGTCTGCACAACATACTGATAAAGTCAATTAAAAATGAATCTGTTACTATTTGTATAGGCCCGGTTGAATATTGCAGCTATAATGTGTGGTTATCACAAAATACAATGGCACACCTGGATTTGCATCACGGCACACCATTTCAGAACCACTGGTCTAGGCTATATCTTGTTTTGTGGGGTCTTCAACTGTCTTTACTGCCCTTTTTCACCAAGAATCATCACCAGTTACACTCATATACCCCTGTTATCACGAGCCTTCATTGCTTACAACTGTAAACACCACTTCTGTGTATCCATTTAGTTAGGTTTGTGCATACAAGGTTACTTTACAACTAATTTTCCATATATATTTTCCCCTTCTTATGTCTGTTTTAGGGTTGCAGCAGTATACCGTAAAACCATGGTATGGAAATGTCTGTTATCATACCATATATATTTGCTAAGGTATACAGGATATTAAAAAGACTGGACAGAGAATCTCACCTGCATGTGTGCATCTCTTTCCTTCTTTTACTGCCTGTCAGACTTTAAAAAACAGTTTTAAGTCCCACTTATAATAAAACATTTGTCCAACCAAAAAACCCTTCTGTTTTAATTCCCTAAAAGGATCATTGTACCTGATGATAATAATAATAATTGCGATACCACATACCGTGATACAGTGATATTTTCTAAGATGGTTATCCTATGAAAATCTCATTGCAACCCTAGTCCTTTTTATCTTTTGTACGCTTGATTTAATGTCATATCATTACTGCCATTATTTGTTGTCTTTTTGTTACTGGAACAACAATACACACATAAATAAAGCTCAATCAAGATTTCAGTTTCCAAAAAATGCATTTCAAAGCCAATTTCTGGGGGGAAAAATGCTACAAACCGTCACAAACATAGCACAACTAAACATGAAATGAAAAAAAAAGTGCCAGTGAAGATTGGGACTACATTTATCTCTAAATATGCTATACCTGTCATATGTATATTTCAGTGTCTACCAGTAGTGTAAAGCAAATTATTTGAATTACTGAAGGAGGGATGTGTTTGTTTTATTTTGTCTTTTTTATTTGTATTAACTTTTTTCCTTTTTTGTGAGGTTATATTGTCAAGTCATCATATTGTCGTGTGTTTTATATGTATTAATTGCCTGTGTTAAATAAATAAAATAATGTTAATAAATAGGAAAAGCTCCTTAAATTGTACAGCTAACACTGTTGTACACCTCGAAAGGAATCAACACAAGACAGCAAGGAGCAGCTCCACCCAACACTTCAAAGTAAAACATTTGATTCTTTATGCCAGTGAAATAAACTAAAGAAATCTACTTTAGCAAGACACCTGCATGTCCAAGTGTCACATGTGCATGTGAAAAATGTTCACAATTGCAAACCAGAGTAAAAAAGCTTAAAAAAAGTTATTGCACTTTTGGAATATAGAGTTGAAATGAGATGATCTAAAACACTGTTGGGATGCATTTAACTTTCTTTCCCAAACTGTGACCTGTTCAACTTTATCTGATGTTCAATGTTGTAGTTTTTATCGTGTATTATGATGTAAAATTCTTAGTGTAATTCATACAGGTGACATGATAAACCTCTCAAGTATCATAAGTACCATAAAAAGCATTTGCCATGTACAGTTTGCTTAATACCTGTGCCATCATGATTTCAGCCCAGTGCTTCATGAACCATATGGCAGCTGTCTGCTAATCCTGTTAATACCTTTTAATCATGAACCACCCATCTTAATGGGCACTGTAAAACAAGTGCAACATATGTTTTTATAGTGTGTAGACTACAAAAGGGAATTACAGCCTGGCTGACAGAAGGAAATGGTACAACGTAATAATTTGATCACATCAGAGGTCAGCTAAGAGTCAGTTTAAGGTCTGATATAAAGTTTAAAATGACGCATTGGACCTTTAAATGAGCACATGTTGGTAAATTAAGTATTTTCTGTCACCTTGACCATTTGTTGCCTCTGTGGCTAATCAGAGTTGGCTGGCAACAGCTTGGAAGACAAGGCACAGCGTGGCAGAACGCTGTAATGGCCGTATCCTTACATTTAACACTTTAAATTGTGCCACTCTTAGTGGTTAAGGTGAATTTACAACTCACCTACATGAAGTCATACTATTCACAAACGTCACATAGGTTTAACATCTTTAAATAATTTATTCATTTCTACAACAGACCATATGCAGTGATTAATCTCTTTAAAATATTAAAATGAACTGAAATACACAATCTCTTCATTTTTTACAGGCAATTGTAAAAAAGGAAAAAACAAAACAAAACCAAAAATATGACAGAGGCTCCATGGTCCTGTTCAGGATCCAGAATCTAGATAAAGGGGAATCACATCATGTGCAGTCTGTACGTCTTCTATAACCACCTTCAGAATCACAGCTGTGGCGACTGTGTTTTCTAGAGAGGGGAAAAAAAGAGGTATTCTTTAGAAGCCAAGATGCTAATTGCAAACACAGTCGATGTTATAGGGCATGTAAGAGAAAATGTAACCGCAGTGATTCTCAAATCGGCAAAGGAGGAATATATTCTGAGTTGCTGATTTTTAAAGTGGAAGAAAAAATGAAGTCTTCAAGGGAAGCATGTTAAATTTGTTGAACATGACCTTTGTCCATGACCTCCACGCCCACCTCTCCAAACCACAAAAGATTTCTGGGTAATCGTATTACCCCCTGCAGGGGGCCCCAGTCAGTCTCTTGCTCTCCTCCTGCCTGGAGAAGATACTAAGCTGACATGAAAAGATTTTTTTTCTGTCCCGTATTTGAATTATTTCCTTGAACAGTAGCGCAGAAAAGCTTTTTTGTCATCCTCTTTTTTTTTCACTACACACACTGACTTAGAAAATGCTGTTGATCTTTCGAGAAAAGCAGGACTCATTTAGGCTCATTTATCTGCGAAAGGGAGGCCTCAGAATGGAATTTTAATGACAGCTGCAGAGTCATTTATTGTGTGAATGCATTATCTTTAACATGATCAAAAAGAAGCCAGTCACATTGCTCTGAAGGTTGGAAAGTGGTGACATATTTAGCATACAAATCACTGTGATGTTTTTACTTTTATGTACTGCAGGACTCATTGCATATCAAGAAAGCGCCTAACAGCAACATGAGAGGAACTTCAAGTGTTTTTAAGTGCTAGGTGTGTTTAATATTCTGCACAAACACAATGAATGATGAAATATTTATCAATCTTTAACCGAGACAAAATACTTAAAGCTCAAAAAAAAAAACAAAAAAAAAACCTCCTGCTGTCACGTGGCATCACTACGCTACACTTCCTCGTCTGTTGATTTGTCAAAGCTGCTGTTGGTCGCTAAGGTTACAAGGCTCCCTTTGGATTGTGTTGCATCTCTCCCACACAACAGTCATGGCAACTGTACCCACGGAAATACAGTATTAAGGACTATGCAAGAAAAATAGCAGTAATGCTAAGCATGCTTTCAAGCTTTCAGTGTACAGGACATACATATATTCAGTCTTTATCTAAGGCAAGTGTATGTACAGAGTAACGCCGCCCAGCACACTCCCAGGCAACTCAAGGTCAAGTCTTCAATAAAATACTATAAGCTCGGAGATTTCTGCATTCTGCGGTCTGCTGAGTCACTGATTTATCATTTTCTGATCGTGTGTATGTGTGTAGACAGACAGACTGAGAAGAAATCACATTATCTTACTGTCTATTGAGAATCTCTCATTTTTACACAGTTCTTATTTTATCATGCACCATGGCTTTCATATTACTTTACAGTTACTTTTTTTTTTTTTTTTTTTTTTTTTTTTTACAGATACGAACTCCATTTAAAGATGACTGTAAATGACTTCCAGTCTTATAACAATAGTCACATCTTACATCCTGAGAATTAAAAAAAGTACAAGAAATGGAAAGGTGGAATCGTTCAGGTGCACGGGAGAGCGTACGAGACTTGAATGCAAGTTTTTAAAAAAGGACTAGACAGATATAAGGACTGTGATAAAAATAATAAGAGGAAATGTTTCCCTCTGCTACTGGTTAAAAAAGAGAAAACAACATCACTGCAATTTTGGTATTTTTTCTTGCTTGACAGTTTACACCGTCTCACATGTTGGTATACGGGCCCTTTGACAGTTAAATGTATTGTTTTTTTTGTTTTTTACACTTCCAAGCATATACCCGTCTAATTTTTGTCCACTCAAAATAACATCCAGAACAGGCCACTGCACAGACACAGAAATTGAAGCAACTTGCTGTAATGAGTGCAATCAAGTTGCCCTTTCTGCAGCCACAAATCACAAAATCCATCCCCTGCTTCTTTGTCATTGGGGGAAAAAAAACTATATATGGCTATTAGTGATCATTCTTACACATAAAATATTTACTGTTTGACTCATGTGTGTCAGAGAACGACCACAAGTAACTTAAATATAAAAAAGGTCTTCAAAGATACTAATTCACAACATTAAGCAGGCATTTTTGACCCTTATGTGTCAGCCCATTGTCAGTGTCCTAACCAGACCTGTAGCACTCTTTAACAAAACGCACTGAAAAATAGATGCATTGAAACTTTAAATATAGTAAATACTTTGCATTTTCTATTTTTTTTTTTCCTCTATTTTACTTTACTGACATCACAATACTCAAGCAAGTCCTCACAGGAAAATAAACAAATCCAATTTTGTGTTTGATTGGTGTTTTTGTTTTTTTTTTTTTATGTGGTTTTAATCAAGGTGCTGGGTAGGAGGTGCTGAAGGTGCTGTCATTCGCCTGGAGGAATGGTCTGTAGGGGGGCAATGTGGTCGTAGGGAGAACCTCAGTTTGAAGGTTTTGCAGCCAGTGTCCTTCGTAGTCTTGGTATAATTAACACACACCCTAAATTGACATGGATTCAGATCTCCCTTTGGTTTGTTCCTTACGCTCACCCCACTGAATTCATCATTCAGTAGTTGTACTCACATCAGTGTAAAGGAGGGAAAGGGATGAGGCTACAGTAGATTTTTCTAATGACACATTCTGTTCTTCCCCTCTGTCGCAACTCAAGGGGGAGACGTACGTGGAGATCTAATTTCTCGCCCTACCACATTTCTCACTCTAATCCACTTCTCTCCCCGTGCTTCATTCCCCCCGGCCTCCCTCTCTCTCTCTCTGCCTTCATGTCCGTCTCATCCGTGGCCCTCAGAGCGATGTGTCCTGGTGGATTGACTGCAGACAGCCCAGCAGCTGGTAATAAGGGCTGCCTGGTGAGGCCACAGTCTCAAAGACAGACTGGAAAGCTCTGCGGTCCAGCTCCTCGTCAATCTGGTGCCGGTAGAAATCCATGGCCACCAGGCAGAACAGATTGACGTCCACCACCTCACTGGAGCCCATACGGCTGATCACGTGTGGTAGTCTGGTTGAGGGAAGGGGGTTAAGGACAACAGACCACGCTGTTTGGTAAGATGTACATTTAAACTGCTGTACATCCCTACATACATAAATACATATATAAACAAAGCAACTTGCAGCAAGTCAGAGTAACAACCAAACGACCAAAGGCGTAGCAGTGCAAAGCATGCAGAGGCTTCTTTGTGCACTCTCTCGGTTGCCTCACTGCTAGAGAGAAATAAAGGATTGTTGGATTCACATTACAGCTCTTGTAGCTCCAGCCTGAAGATGTGTTCGAGCAGAGACTTTACTTCCTTCATACGTATCTAATAAATCACTACAAGGAAAGGAAATATTCTTACACCTATTTTCCTTATTAAACAGAAAAATTACACCCATACACCAAACCAAATTTCTCTTTCACTGAACTAGGACTAACATTTGCATAATTGCTGTGTTAACTCATCGTAAAAGACTTTTTAAACTCAACAGAAACAAAATAAAAATCACCAAAATTATCTTGGTTAGTCTTTTAGTCATCTATTTAGTCCACTATTCCAACAACCACCAACTCTGGTTTGGTCCAAAACTAAAGTTAGATGTAAAATTAAGCTGATCTACTTGCTGTTTATCCCTGCAGTCTCTGTCTCTCACTTATCACTGTCCATCACTTAATAGTCAGCAGCAGGCCAAAACGTAGTGCTCAAACTACTGAGGGTAACACCTCACGGCAGATTTGTGCATGTTGTCACCAACAAGCACCATTTTCTGTTTAACTAGTCAAATGACCACATCAAACTATTCTATTAATGCCATTTCTATGCAAGAACCCAGTCAGTGTCCTGCTCATGGGTTTCATATCATGTAAGGATACAGGGCTGAGATCCACTGGGACGTGGAAGCCGAAACAAAGAAACAGGAGAGGCTCCACATGGCCATGGCCACTGGTGTCCTCTGAGTGAAGTTGGACAACGACAGCAGCACCCAGTCTCGCACCATGGAAGACTGGCCTGTGGCATGGAGTGTCTGGAAAACCTGAGGATGGGTGCAGAGCAGAGGGAGAGGTAGAGAGGAATCAGACAAATATATGGAGATTACTACAGGAAAAAAAGATCTAACTTGGGTTTGTTTTTGAAGCCTGGCAACAATAAATGCAGCACACAGAGGCAGACACAGAGGTGGTGTTCTCCAAAAACACAAGATCTCAAAACAACTACTAAGAATGCAAGAATCAGACACTTCAACATTTAGGTTTAAGCATTGCTGCTCATATTTTGCTGTACTCCAATTTCTACTGACTGCACAGATCTCATTTATTCTTTATTTTAGATTCCTGGACAACAACAGGAACACACTGTCTTTGCTCCAGCTTGATGTTGTCTTGACAACTTATTGTCTGTTTGGACAACAGAAGGAGCTGGCAGGGGCGGTAACAACAGAGGTACCAAGTAACAACTTCACTGAAATTCTCTGAAATGCTCCTTGCAAGAAGCAAATTGCCAGAAAGGGAATAAAAAACACCACCACAACTCTCTGCAGTCAGGGAATTTGATTTGACAAAACAAATAATGAATAAAATAATAAGATCCCCTGTGAGCCTCATGTACAGAATGCTATTAAGTTTCTAATCTTGTTATTGTTCAGCATTAAATGGCTGAGTGATTTTCTTTCTCATTTGCACGACTCATGTCCCGCTGCTGACCTTGTAGACGACAGTGGCCATGAATTGTGGGTAAGGCTGCTGATTGGACAGGAACTCTCCGATGACCTTGTTCATGACGTCCTGTGGGGGGAAGAAGTCGTCCAGAAACTGGGGCAGAATCCTGGACACCACCCGAGCCTCGCTGGGTAAACCTTTCCGGATCCTACAAACAGGAAAGCCCAAAGAGACATGATGGTGATGGGAGATAAAACACGTACTGCTACTACTTGTCAAAACGCACACTGTAAAATTATTTTGGATGCCACAAACCTGCAGAGGTCCAAGATGAATGAAGAAAGCTAAAAATGTTGGAGTCAAGTGTATGTTGTTTTTTGTTTACAGGGTTGCCACTTTTATGTTATATTTCAAGGACTTTTCAAGCACTTTGACAAATTACCTCAATGCATATGCAATAATGCATATAGTTGGTAGCATGTACCAGTTTAACCCAGCACAGTACTATACACAGGCTTGAAAGGCTTACTTAAATTAGATCGAAATAGAAATAAAAGAGCAGGCACCAACCGGGAATAAGGTGGGAAAAAAAATCTTGTTTTAAAAGTTAATGTTGAGAAACATATGATCTGTGCTGAAAAACATTTTGGCTAAATTTTCTTTTTAATGCCTGACAGTATTAAAAAAGGCTATTTCTTTGAGGAGTGGGTATGTGAGGTAGCTGTACCTATTACGAATCAGGAGATTATTTTGAGTGTAAGTAAAATGTATTTTTCAAAATGGCTGTTGGTGCACCTCTTTTTTCATCAATATTTACCACTATAAAACAAATCAGCATTTTTACATATGATATGATTACTCAGAAGAAAGGCATTTCAACCATCCTTATTACTTTATGGTTATGTCAAATATTGTGGAACTTATACATCACTCAAAAAGGGCAACATTTGATAAATTTGTGGAATTTTTGTCATATAGACTGAATGATGTCTCACTAACAACAACAAGCACTTTTGGATAGACAACTACCAACTGATCTGAATTGTGGAGATGTGTGAAAACAACACAACTATTTATTTTTGTTGCCATTTTCAGCCATAAATAACTGTTTGAAGATATATAGTTAAAAATAGTAGTCCGACCTATCTGGCTTTTCTGCTGTGCTTACTTGGTACCATGTTGCTTTGCTATCGTATTTGATAAACTAAATCTACCAATGTACACATTTTAGCCACCTAAAAAACATCCATCAGTTTGTGTGTACGCTATATTTGGAATATTTTCTCTACTCACACACTAGGTGACCAAGGCAGCTGTAGACTAGCAACTCCTGTGTTCTGCAAAGTAAAGTTACTTTGTCAATGGTTCCCAGTTGGACAGAGCTGTCTGACAGCAAGGTAAAGCATTGTAAATATTAAAATATAGTATACACGCCTTTTTTTTTTTTTTTTTAGTTGGCTGAAAACTAACCACGTGAGGCAGCGCTTGTTCAGCACCGTTTCATTTCATGTACGTGACGCAGGGGTTTTCTACCCAAAGTTATTGTAAACAAACACTGTGAGTTGGGCTACTGTGTCGTATCTATATTAAAAACAACATTTTATGATTTCATTAAGAAGACATGTTACATGAGCAAAATATCCAGAAATCTCACAATTCATGAGAAGGTCCAAATGTAGGTTTTTCCTGGTTGGTGCCTCTCATTCACAGACGCTGAGTTTATATTTGAAATGCTTCATTTTCTTGATGAACTCACCACCAGAGAGCACACAAGTTCATTGCTGTATGCTTGTAGCCTACATGGAGAGTGATATATAAAAAGAAAGTGTGGCCTGGCCCTGCCGTCCGGATGTTATCATCTTGTGAATTCTGAGATAACAGAGTGCACCACACTCAAACCCAGAGATTCCAGTAAGCTAAATCAAAGCACTTTTAAGGCCTTGATTATATATTTTTCTTAATCTAAGCACTTTCCAGACCCATGGCAACCATGTTTTACTGAATAGAACTGTGTGCATTCTTGTATAATGGAGAATGTACTGTGCAAGTGTGTGTGTTACCTGTCAAAGAGCACAGAGACCCTCTCCATGGCAACAATGATCGACTCGCTGTCTGGAGCCTGAGGGTCAGAGTGGGCGGGGCGAGTGGCAGGGCTGGCTTTCTCCTTGCCTGAGGAGAAACCAACATGACCTGCCGTGACGCCCATCGCCTCTGCTGCGGCAGAGCCAGAGTCAACCTGACCTCTAACCCCTGTCACGTCGGAACCCGACGCAAGCACCGCTGAGAGGACGAGAGGGAGGGAGGTGGCACCGGTTGAACCAGTGGGGGAGAGGTTAGAGTGGGGACACTGATATCACAAACTTCAGATCAGAATTTAGTTGACCTCAAACTGAAAAGTGGAAACTTCAGTCAAATCACTGCCTTAAGAAGTAGGTTTTCTGTAAGTGACTGGTGCTTAAAGTATTAGGGGAGATTTTCAATGCCACGTTTCCTGGGTACATTACATAGTAGATTATCCTCTCCTGTGACCTGAATGTGCTTCAGCTTGCTTTGCTGCGCCGCACATAAAGAGAGGTATGCCGAAAGTTTGAATTTTCAAGAGCCGCGGCTTACTCAAAAGATTTGCTGGCTAGCGCTTGGCAACAAAGGAGTGTTATTTAGCCAATCAGCATATGGACAACAATACGCTAAGAGCTTCTAGAGTTAGTAGGGAACGACATAGGGGTTAGAGGTAGGGTATATCAGAGGTATGTACAGAATACAGGTATCACATGCAGGGAGCAAGCAGTTCTGTTGTTGTCACAGGCATCAAGAAAGGGCTGGAGTTTTGAGAGAGGTCTGTTCTGCTGTAGAGAGATTTAATGAATGTAAATCACTAATATTGGTCATCATGACAGGGTTCAACTACATGTAGGTATAACTGACAGTGGGTGTATAGTGGGCCGATTTGTTTATGTAGCAACTGTAAGTGTTTTTAAAATACAGAGTTTTGCGTTCCCCTTGTACACTGGAAGGTTAATAACACTTATGTGTCTCATAAATAACAAAAGCTGTGCACTTTCCATGCATCGCTAAATATAAAAAATGGTTCGCAATTTGCTGTGTGTGAAAAGTATGTGCTGTAAGCTGCATGCAATGGTGGCATGCACAAACAAGCGCAAAGCTAATGAGTTAGCATTTCTGTAGGCTTAAAGACAGCAATATATTGAATTCTCACCTAATGGTATTCTAGGAATGTCCCAGTTCTGCCCCACAACACTTCCTCTTTCTTTTAGAGTCACCCTCAGCTAAGAGGTAAGCAACTCCAGTGAGTAACGGGACAGCACCAACAATTTTAACCTAATGGAGTATAACTGGAAAGGAGGACCACTCTTTTCTTGTGTTTTTAACAGGAGAACATATCTGACTCCATACTGCACTACTGCTGTCTACATCCTTATTTTTTAGCTGTTAATAATGGTGAAGGCAAATCATTTGTGGGGAGAGGTGGACGGGTCATTACAGCGGGGACATCACAACATTCTACTCTACATACTATTCGGGAGGAAGGAGTCTGGGATGAGAGTACAGGAAAGAAAATGGGACACATCCTCACTGAAGCAGCTCTGACATTAGTTAAGCTTGCAGACCATCAACTTTAACCTTAACTGAAATAACAATGCCACAGTAAAGTTGAGGTTCATGCAGGTGAGTTAGCCAGCTAGCTCAATCCCATGGTGAGTTTGCGGTGGACTGAGAAAGTCACAACAGCAGTAATGGAAGCACCAGTCCTTATACAGTGCATGCTGGTGATTTAGCCAGCATGCAGGATGCTACATTGCTTTTGTGGCGTATCACTCAGTGTTACAGCCCTTCTTACCAGTATACATGCAGGTGAGCATGAGGCCCAGGGCGGCCATGGCTCTGTGTGGCGACGGCATGTTGACTCTGTCCACGCTGAGTTTGACCAGCGCTTCTCCGTCCACACGTGACAACTGCTCTGACAACAGGAGGCGCTCCAGACCGCGCAGCACGCAGTGATAGATGACGGAGGGAGTGGAGTCCTCACTGGCCGACACCATCACGCCACACAGCTGAAGCACAGGGAGAGGCAGAAGATCATGGAGGATAGAGAGAGGAAGACATTTTTACAGAGAGGAACAAGAAAAGAGGTCTCGAGCAGACAGAATGCTGGGTGCATTTTTTAAATGCTAGACTACAGTTTGTTCAGATGTCTTGCAGCTTGCCTAGGGTGATGATGAAAGTGAGCTAATATTAATTTAACACAAACCATGCCCATGAGGTCAGTCACTTTACACTCTGAATTCAAATTTTTTCAAATCAAGACGTTCAGGGCGCTGTGTTTTATGTTATTTTTGTGCTGTAAAAGTGCTATATACCGTCAGAGTTCATGTTGCTTCACACACAGAATGTTTACCTGTATAATTCCAGCCATAAACTCAGCTCCTACATCCAGAGGATAGTTCTCCATCATGTAGAAGGCCACTGCGCACATCACCAACACATGCTGCTGGTTATGCAGGTTCACACAGCTGCAGCATACAAAAAAAGAGGACAGGTACAGAGTTAGTGGGAAAAAATTAAGAGTATATTAAAACAGAAAGTCCAGTAGTTATTTGTTTGAAATGTGAAGGGTAGCACCTAGTGGCCAATGTTTGCACTGCACTCTTGGTCCCACTGCAGACTGTGTGCTGACTTGAGGATTTTAGTCTTGGATCAAAGAAATTTGTCTGAGCAAACTAATCTGCACTAGCCCTAAGATGGATAAAACTAATTGATTCCAAGATCCACTTACAGTGCAGGGGGGGTCACATACTGACAAACACATTTGCTCACTGAGGCTCTTTCATCCTCAGCTCATTAGATGATGAAATGAGGTCAGTGTCTGCGTGTTTGTTTTTTAAAACAGAGATACTCACTGAGCAATAGCCCTAAGGTTGGACAGCAGGTACTCAGAGACAGTGGGGATGAGCTGTTTGGCTGTGTCGTCCAGCAGGTCACACTCCAACACATATAGCACTCCATGCAGAGCCCCCATGCGGCTGGGCAGGTGTGTGCTGCGCAGGGTCGTCTCCAGCAGGCGACACACAGGCTCCGCTATCGCTTTGTCCTAGAAATATACATTTTAGATTGTTCATATACCGTAGAGGGTAATGGTACACTACTACAACCAATCACAAACACACTCTTCGGCCATAAAAAGGTTCCCCTGAGCCACACACAGCCACTCACCATGCCCAGTACAGCAGCAGCTTTGCAGATGGCAGGCACCAGGTACTGATTGAGGATCTCGTCCTCTGGCGGGTGGAGCTTCTGCAGTTCCATCAGGGTGGAGAACATCATGTCAAACTGGTTCCTTTCTGTGAAGAGGTCCGACACTGCCAGCAGCTACAGAGAATTACAAGAGGGGGAACACGGTGGAGAGGGTGAGAGGTGGTCATTGACTCATTTCTGTTGGATCCCCACAAATGTTTCTTTTCCCAGAGCAGACAAGAAGGTGTGAATTTGTATTGTCTATTATGTTGTTTCCAGAGTGAGTGCCTACTGTTCAAGAATAACCTGGAAACTCTAAAACAGTTTTAGGCAATCCATTACTGATACAAATGAAGATGCCTGGCTGAACATGTAGAATGAACACCAAGACTGTGCATCGTAGCTCACCGATCGGACCACTTCACTGACGAGTATGGTCGGGGTCCTCCTGTTACTCGGGGAGCCAGGGATCAGCCACTGGCTGTAGAGCTCCAGAAGAAACTGGGAACATGAGTGAATGTCCACACCTGCACGATGCTTCCTGAAAACACAGAGACAGTGATCAGTCCCATTCTTGTTTCAGTGCATGTGTACTGAAGAAATGTGAGTGCATGTCTGACCTTGAGTTGATGGGAGATATGGGTGGAGAGGTGGGGGCTGGAGTGTCTGCTTCATCTTCTTCATCTTCACCCCATTCTTCTTCTCTCAGTGGGGTGATGTTGTTACCTAGCCACACTGAGTGGATGGAGACCTAGAAAGGGAAGAAAACTAGATTGACTGCCTTGTAGTTGTATGCCTTTGCAAGTTTTGTCATAAGTTTTACTATACTGACATTTATGACTGCAGAGAATAATTTCCACTGAAAAATATACTGTCTTCACTTGGGGACTATATTTAGTGAGGACTGATAGAGAACTTGGTCACACGGTGCAAAACAAAGAAACTCAGTATCAGCAAAATAAGCTTGTGGTGGACTACCAGAAGAACAAGGCAGATTGTGCCAAATCTGAAGAAATTCCCTTCAGGAATTCCTAAAATATCACATTCACAAGAAAGGGACTGATGGACAGCCCTGAAAACAAAATGCTTCTGGCATAAGTTAAAAACATTTAACATTGTTTTAGAAAATGTATGTATCAAAATTAAGAACTTAAACTGCAGGGCGTCGGTGGCTCTCCCTTTCACACTTGTCTGTCCTATCCATTTAAGGCTAAAAAATGCCCCAAAAATATCTTAAACACACACACAAAAAAGAACTTAAACTGAAACACACTCTTCCTCAAGCTTCATTTTATCCACCACATTCTCTCTTCTTTTAATGCATCTCTGACCTGTCCCAGTTTGTAGTCCATGTTGCCCATCTCCCTCTCTGTGTTGATCTGAAGCAGCAGCTTCTCATGGCTGATCAGCGTGCCTGCTGAAACAAAATTAAACAAGAAATCAGAGTAGGAGGAGGTCCAGCAGCTGTGGGTCTAGTGAGAGACGATGAATTACCAGCTGAGGCTGCCGACAACGAGGGTACAGGGTCCCAGGCGTGGTACGGGTGGTGTGTGTGGACATTGTCTCTCTTCGACACAAGAGCCTGAATCTCTCTCTCCACCTCGCCCCTGATCACTGCAAGTTTCCTTCCAAACCTGGGAGAACACACACAAACTTTAGAAATCTTTGCATATTTATTCTGGGCACTACTACGGTGTAAATAGAAGACGGATGTGCAGCTACCGTGTTTCCAGGGCTTTCAGGCTCTTGTTGCGGGGCTGCTGTTCCAGACAGCTGACTGCAGGGTTGCCAGCAGTGGGCAGGGTCATGGCACTCAGCACCAGGCTGGTGATGGCCTGCACTGCTAAGACATTCAACTGGGTACGCTCCAAGTCCTCCTGGAGACAAAAGGATAAACAAAACATTGACGAAGGTGGGAAGGATGAAGAAAGGGAACTATAGGCTTTAGAATTATATCCCACAATTTATTCCAATGTATCATGACAACCAGACTATGTGTTGCACTGTGAATGCTTGCATCTTTCTAATTAAAGTAAGCATCTGTGTGAGTTATGTTACAGGTATACTATACCTCCTGCTGTGTCTCCTCCTCCTGGTCCATAGTGATGGGTTGGGTGACCAGCACCCCCAACAGTGTGGCCCAGGTCTCCTCAAACTGAGTCCTGCTGCTCCAGCCTAAACATACAGCAACAAATCCAGTCACATGACATGCATTCAAGAGTTTACTCTACTGAATCATTCCATATATTTGTGTTTCAATACCCAGTGTGTTGATGCGATAGAGGAACTCTCTGAAGACATCCTTTTCCTGCAGGAAGTCCACAGGGATCTCGGGCAGCGTTGTGCCGTACTCTCCTCCTGGCTGAGGGGACCAGCCCAGTTTCCAAACCTAAACACATAGATGTTTAATGGACTAATACATTCACGTATACAAATACTAAAGTCATAATATCTTTCGCACACTGACCAGTGGAGGTACTCGGGTGTAGCTGTTGACCAGAGGCAGTCGGGACAGACTGATGACAATGTTGCGCAAGGTTGGTGTGAGGAAAGCAGGGAATGCACTGTTTCTATGGTGACCCAGGGCAAGAATGCTCTGCAGGCCTTCCACAAGCTCTGCCATGATCTCACATGCTTGCCACTCGCACATGTCTGCAACACACAGGTGAAAGCTTTAAGGGATACATGATGGCAAATACCCTCCGGGATCCAACTCAGAGGAAATGACTGAGCCCGTTAGCTTTACTGAATCACTACATATGTGCTCACGGTCAGCATGTGGCGAGTCCACTTCATCTCCTTCAGCATCTCTTTCTGCCTTTGTCTTTTTCTTCTCTGGATGCAGAAGCTGGTCACCAGGACTCACAGCCACTGGAGGGGGGCAAGACCAAACATTTAACCAGTATTGAAATGGCATGAAAACATGTTGGGTCTTAAGGCAGTCATGACATGTGACCGTACTACAATTTAAAAGCGAATGCACAAACGAGTCCCAGCAGCCTTCTCACCTGCAACAATGATGAGGCGTAGGCAGTAGATAAGGGAGCAGGTGTGTGTGGTGTACTCTTGGGTGGAGAGCTTGTTCCAGACGCAGGGCTGCTGCAGGGCCAGACACAGACAGGACAGAGCCCATTGCAGGTCCACACTCAGGGGCAACTTGTTCTGGAGGAGACGCCACACCACCACCTGGACAGAGAGAGACATACAAGGGTGGAGGAGAGAGTAACCACTTCTGTCTAATGTATCTGGGACCCCATAATTTCATCCCTATTTGTTATAGACTATTAAATTCTTGTGTCAGATGATTGAGACTGAAGCCTGGAAATCTCACCAAACAGGAGAAACAAAGATCTTAAATGTGATTAAATTAATCAAATGATAACAAACAAGTGACTAAACAAAACATTTAATAAGTGGTCTTTTACCTCAGTTGCAGTACAAGTGAAAGTGGTGATGAGGTGCTCCTTGTCAGAGGGAATATGTAGTGAGGAAGGCAGCTGGCTCACATTCAACAGGTACTGGGACAGAGCTCTGCAGAGCGACAGAACCCTGGAGTAGAAACCTGGCTCATCTGAAAACAGACAGCAGACAGAGAAGAATATTTTTCTTCAGCATTTTTCCCCTTAGATTTAGGTATCAAACCAGCATTTCTTCTACTCCTAATACAAAATGCAACCTCAATGCTTTACAGAAGAAGTCATGGTCAATTAAGTCAGTTCAACTTAACTTAAAGTTGTACAAGCGGTCAAAATTTAGCAGACTTAGAAACGACTGATCTAGTATGAGATATTACGGAGCTCTGACTTTATATTTTCATACACCAATCTCTCCCTCCCACTCACCATACACATCAGCTAGTTGCTTCCAATATGGCAGTGGCTGGGCGGGTGGCAGGAAGGACTGGTGTGGGGAAGGGAGGGAGCCGGTGACTCCCGCAAGCCGTTCTAGGGTCACCTGCAAGGCTGTCTCCAACAAGAGTGACCCCTGACCCCGTGCTAACCGCTGCATCCCCATACTTAGGCATGGACACAGCAGGCTTAGGTTGAAGTCCTGGAAGGAAAAAAAAGGCAGGTTCAGATGCAATATACTCAATTATTAAAATAATCAGTATGGTCAAGAATATTTATCCCTGATATCTGGGCACTGCAGTCTGTCACCTTGCAGCTCATGGTGTTAAAGAGGTCAGTGGGAGGAAGTTTGGTGAGGAGTTCTGTTGTCTCCAGCAGCGAAACATCTCCACGAAGACAACACTGAGACTTCACCAGAGCCACGTACCACTCCTAAAAACAAAATTAAATCATGTGCAAAAAAACATTAATACCTCCTATTCTGGGTTTCTTTACTTTGCAGGACCAAGACAGACAGTAAAAAAATGAAATACAGACTCAGACACTGATTCTCTAATCTCTCACCTTATCTGCAATGACGAGCTCAGGGGCTGGTGGTGGATCCCCATCCAAGGGGTGTGATGTCACAGGAGGTGTGGGGCTGCTGGTGTCCGCAACAGTGGCTCTGAACCTGTCCAGCAGGGAGTAGAACCTCTGATGCCTGAGAAAGAGAAATGCAGGGAGAATATAATGCATTTTTCCAGATAGATGTTCTGTTTAAGTTTAGCTTGACTGGTGTGTTTTATTTCTGTTTTTTGTTGTTTCTTCTGCTTTTTACAATACAAATATAAATTAATATGCAACAGATTGCTAAAACTACAAACCTCAAATTGCAATACAAAAGAGTTACCTCTGAGCCAGGCCACTGGTCTGAAGGTATTCCTGTATCCTGTCCAGTTCCTCCACAGGCAGCTGAGCTATACTGTTCTGCAGGACGGAGGGTCAGAATAACAACTTCAGAGAAATTTTAAGTTCAAAAACTTTTTACCCTAAGTGAGAAATCTACTTCTATCAATATATTCATGAGTCTTATATAGGTTGGGTACTCCTATGGAACCATGACACTAAAATAAAATTTGGCACACATTGAGCTGACAAGCCAACTCCCCTGTGACAACAAGTTACAAGCCCACACACAAGCTGTACCTGTAGTGTCTCAGCCAGCAGCATCTCTACCCTGCGACACGCCAGTGTGTCGACCATGCGGGCCAGAACCCTGAAGGGTGTACTGAGCAGCTTGTCCACATACAGCATCAGCAGGGAGCCGGACTGACTCAGGTGGATGCCTTCCAAACACTGCAGGGTCTTCTTCAACATGGTAGGCTGCAAGAGGAAAGGAGGACTCAATTAGTAAAGGTAGAAAAGGGGTGACAGAATAAGAGCAAAGAGAAAGAGAGGTGAAGAAGAAGGCAAGTGGATGAAAAGAGGGCAGGAAAGAAGGAAAAGTTAAAATTACTCCTGTGATGATAAACTGAAAAACCAAAAAAGAATGTTGCCTGAAAAGAAAAATCAAGATATATTTGATCAAGACTGGTCGTTTTTAAATGTGCTTTATGAATACAATGACTTGGCTGCGCAGGAGTTAAAAAGGGTGTGATCTCACAGTGCTGAGGTTGTCACAGCGGGACTGGATGGCCTGGATGAAGAGACCACTGGCAGCTGAGTTGCGGTGCACAGCGCTGATGAAATCCTGCACTGGAGGCTCATGGGACAGGCTGATGAGGTCACGCACATGGTTGACTATCAGCCAGGTCAGATGCTCTGAGTCATGAAGGTTCTGACACTATTATTCCAAGAGAAAAATCAAAATGAACACGTTAACTTAAAGTTTTGTGTAATCAAAATATTTTTACGATCATCATCTATTTGTGACTTACTACAAAATATGTTAACACTATTGTTATGAGTCTCACCACATAGTCACAGAAAAGGATGAGGGCCCCCCTGCGTACGATCTCTCGGTTGACCATGGCTAACCGAGTCTCAGGCTTGTCCTCTTCTCCTTCCCCAGAGGAGTGAGGGCTCAACAGCTTTGTGCAAGAGAGGCTATGTCTCCTGAGAGAAGGATGGAGACAGGGTAGGTTGTCACAAGATTCTGTGCCGTGCTCATGCTCAAACAGGGATTCATTTTGGACAATATGTTGCACTACAAATTCATTTTTTGATGCCTTGTAGTCTTACAATTCAGGATACCTCATTGTGTTTTTTTATGATATGACACACATGAACGATTAAGGTCTAAACACAAACATATGACATCCATGAGTAACCTACAACATCCATTCTTACTTGGGTGTCTGGTGCACCTCAGCCCACCAGGAGTAGTTGGTGTAGTCGATGATGAGGAGGACCTGGCACCACAGCAACACCAGGGAGGGGTGGGTGGTGATCAGACACTGCACCATGCTGTTCAGGCCTTCCAAAGGGTAAAACAGGCCGGCCTCAGTGCCTGTCTGTCCACCTCCACCCTCGCCCTTCAGGAGACGGCTAGCTGCAGCTGTGATCCTGCGAAACATTCCTGGAAGGAGAAGGAAAGCAAAGAGGGAAAGGACTGTCAGTGTCCTTATATTTAAAGTGCATCACTTCCTAAGAGCATCATGCATTTCATTGTAAAGCTTAACATCTACTGTATTAGCCAGACTCTCAACAAAAATGACAATTAAATTTCAACAAGCTCACCACTTTTGAAGACATGTATGAGGCACATGAGCAGTGTGCCCAGCTGCTGGCAGTAAAAGGTGTGTTGCTGCTCTGTAATGTCCACTTTAACCTGCCTGGAGGAAATGTCATCCAGCAACACTCCTACCAGCTGCAGCAGGAACCTGGAAAGAGGGATTACAGGGACAGATGTCAATGAAAGTGAGAAGGAAAAAAGGAAAGACACATGGAAGCAAAGTAATGGTTGCAAAAATGATCAGACTGAGTAAAAATATTCCTCAGTCCTTACATCAAAAATATCCTATAACTACAGATAGCAAACACGCTCACTAACCTGGCAAAGGTTTCCTCAGGCAGGGCTTTTTGGGCCTCACCATTAGGTTCCTGGTTACCTAGAGTGTCAGCAGGGGGAGGGTCACTTGGGGACGGGCTCTGCTGATGCAGGCGACGGATTGTATGGCAGGAGAGGAGATGTGGGGTGAGGGACAGCTCATGGACCCGCGACAGGACAATGTCCTCAGTGGACTGGGAGACGAGTACCCTGAGCACCGCCAGGATGCCAGACACCCACAGCTGGACTGTAGCTACTGATGCCTGGGAGGAGCAGAGGTTTGAATTTAAGTCAATTAAAAATCTATATTTTGCAAGGTGTGTTAAGGTACATTCGACAGGCAAGTTAAAAGTCTGTCCAGGTTTTTGTGCATACTAACTAATGAGATGTCTCACCATGGTGGCCGGGGTGGTAAACATACTCTTGAGCAGCATGTCTACAGGTCGGAGAGAGGAGGGCGCCACAGTCTCAAAGAGAGTGTTCAACACTCCCAACGCCTCTGGAGAGTCTAGGTGCATCTGTGAGGATCAACATACAAATATCTTTACTGATGACAATATAAGGGTTTTTCATTACATATGTTGTAGCCTAAATGTCTTATATTTGTCACTGTGCACCAACACACACACACACACACACACACACACACACACACACACACACACACACACACACACACACACACACACACACACACATTTTCCTACCTGCTGCCTAGCAATCATTGGAAGTATGACGTCAGCGATCTGTCTGGACAATCTCTTCCACTTGTCCTCATTCTCTTTGTGACACTGCTGCAGTACAAGAATGAACATCTCCAACACCTGCAACACACCATGGAACAGAGATCATCAGGCAGAGAAAAGACTGACTGGAATGTTTTCACATTAACATTTTGGGTCTGTTTGTATCCATTTGTGACCGTACCTGATGGTATTGCACAAGTCTGAGCAGCATGGACACCACCACTTCTTTCTGGGTATCTAACTCTTTGCCTGCATCTGCTTTGTTTGAGCCCCTCAACACAAACAGGTCATGGACAATTGGCTGCAAGGCTGGGATGGCTGTGGAGGGAAAATTTAATTACTTAGACTACAGCTATGGTAAGAATGTGCTTTTGAAGTAATGCGCTAGTGTGAAGTAAAGTTTAGAAATGTAAGCGAGAGTAAACTTCAGTGAATGTGTTTAAAAGTAGAGAAAATGGTTGTGTGTTGCATGTGTTCCCTCTCACCGTGTGTGACAGCTTTCCTGCCGCTCGCCATGATGCCATCACACAGCTGGATGATCTTGGGGATGCTGATTATCTGCTTGGAGTGGTAACGCTCATAAGACAGCAGCACCAAGAAGAAAAAGATGTTGGGAATGATGGCCTCCGAATCTCTGCGTAAGAACAGGTATTATTTTAGTTCACAGGACGGCACTGAATAGATGGGCTAATCTACAGTTCAGTGGGAGAAAGGTTTTATCACTACTGTAACCACACATAAAAAAAACGCCTGGGAGAGACATGGGTTTGTGAAAATGCATGACTCATGGATGAGAGAAAAAAAAAAAAAAACTCACCTGAACTGTCCAACCTCAATGTACTCAAACTGCTTCAGGACAAATCCTATGAACACCTAAAACATAGAATACATCTTCCTGAGTGAGCTTAATTCAACAGACTGAAGATGAACTCACACAGTGTGTGTGTTTTTTTGTTTATGTTTAACCTGATCTGAGTCCAGCAAGCAGTAGTTGACTCTGAGCTGCACAAGTTGGGCGAGCAGGTCCAGTACTTGTCTCTGCAGGGCCACAGAGGTGCTGGTAGTGTACTGCTTCAAAGCTTTGATCACCAGCGGCTCAAACAGACGAATGTGGTTGTGGATTGCGTTCTGGCAAAAAACAACAGGGGAGGCCACAACTATTAGAGGAGCAGCACCTTGCTCAAGCTAATGAGCAATGAAAATTATACTTGAATATCTATTCACAATCGCAACTCAAAAAACAGCACAACAGGTTACCTTGTCTCCTCTGTGCCGTGTTGCATTTGCAATATTGGACCTCAGCTGGTTCGAAGCCTTTTGCATTACATCAAACCATCTAAAAGAGGACAGAGAAGGCAGTTTCTTAAATGTTGTTATGTTTATTTATCTGAAAGCATGTCATTTTCTCCTCCTGTGCCTCATCTGTATGTTGCTACAACCCACCCAGAGGTGTCCTGCTCCTGTTCAGCCTGCACCATGTTCCGGAGACTGGCATCAGCGAGAGCCTGGGTGAAGTGAGTGTACGGTGCCATGAAGCAGTAGTGGTAAAGGCCCGGTCTCAGGCTGGACGAGCCAAGACGGAGAGCCTTGCCCTGGGAACGGCTTGGTCCACTGAGGTAACCCTCATATTGAGAGGCCAGGTTGGTGCCAAACAGGGTCTTCAGCAGCTAAAGAAAGATAGGTCTTCAGTTAATAAATAAAACAAGCAATAGTTTGGAGTCCACATTTGTTTAGATGAGTTTAATTTTCAAATAGACTTGTGTAAATAAACTGGCTTACACATTTTAAAAAGGATTCATTTCATTAAGGCACATTTCTTCTAACTAGATTAAATCTGCTATTCTCAAGTGGGCCCTGAAACACCAAGCCATCAGTCAATGATGGGCTGCCAGTGAATGTCTGCTGACCTAGTTTTTGCTTAGTATCTGGCACCGTTGGCAGTAGTCGGCCACCTTGTCAGTGTTTTGTCAGGGTGAGCTTGACACAAACTTCTTAAATTAGTAAAGATTATGATTTTAGCCACTGAGCTCTTTAGCAGAAACAGTTCGTATTTGGCAACATGAGGCGACGAAACAGTCAGCCTCCGTCGCCACTAGTCCTTTGATGTAGATTAGGTGTATCTGGACCTTTGATTAGAAAATATTTAGTATCAACCAAGTCAGTATTTTTTCTTTGCACCTAATCATAATTAAGTCGTGGGGGTGTCTTACAGGATATTCCCCATTTCAGGCGACCTCATGTTTATGGTGTTGGATTAGATTTTTCCATCCTTAAATTTATCTTAAGTTTATTTGTTCCCCTGTGATTTACTGACTTTGGTCTTGCATAGGACATTTTTCTTCGCAAGGGCTGATGTCCCTGCAGGAGTAAATACCAAAGGGACACATCTTTGTTATCTCCGTCAGATTTGCTGGCTGCGCTTACTAACAGTGATCTATCTGTTTTGTTTTGTTCTTTTAGGAAAGAAATTCCTCCAATTTCTGAATTAATTCAGTGCAAACTAGATTGACTGTTATGCAATGCAGACTATCATATAATCCTTCTTCATCATACTTTGCTAACAGTTACGAAATTTGCTGCATCTAAAAAGGCACAGGCAAGACGACATTAGGCTAATATATGACTATGTGTGTATTAAGATGTATGGAACCATCGCACAGGGAAACCAATGCCTTTACAGGCCCTGTCGGCAGGAACCAGCCTCACTCTGTGTGGAGTCGCACCGGTTGCAGCACACTGCTCAGTGTTGGAACCATAAAGACTGCCACACAAAATACAGCCAACAATACAGACAACTTGCTCTACAATGACAGACAAACTACACAGATTACTGACCTGTTGTACACACACAGTAGCCATGGTTGGTTCTCTGGAGAAGCAGGATTTGAGGTAGCCCAAGATTTCCTCCACACACTGACAGAGAATATAGTTCATCAATTTATTCAACTGATTGATACATTGGCTTATATTACTGAAACAAACTAAATTATTTTTAATGAAATAAAAATCATCCAGAATCTCGTTCCTGCTCACAGAGGTGATGTCATATCTTTACCTTGCTGATGTCATGTAGTGTGGCCAGCTCCAGGAGCTGTGACAGAACATCAAGAGTGGAACGCAGGAAACTTCCAAACTTCTCCTGGTTGCTGTGGAGGTCCAGCGTCACCTAGGATGCAACACACACAATTAACACCACTTAAGATACTAAAACTTGTTTGTATTTTGATAAAAAGTGGGGTAAAACGGAGGCATGCCCTGACCTTGTAGTTGGCATGTGTAGCTTTGAGGACATCGTAGAGCTTGAGGTAGGGTGGCAGGTGGTAGAAGTTGCCAAGGGTGGTAGATTTGTTAACGGTTGTTGACCCAGTGCTCTCTGCTGGCCTGGCTGCTCACAAAAAGCACAAAATCAAACTTTTAAGTATTCACAGACAATTCAGAGAGATTATATGAAGCTGTGCTTGTGCATGGCCAGGTGTGCATTTACCTGTGTTGACCTCATTGCTTTTCTTTGGGCTCATAGGTGCAGCACTGGGCTCAGTGGCATCCTTCTCCTTGCCTTTTCTCCGAATGGGACTGAGGGAGGGGGTGTTGCTCAGGGAGGGGAGGGTAGCCTAAAACAAGAAGTGAACTCAATACAATGACCTTCCTGTGGATACAACTTGTAGTCATAAGCAGATGCCAGTGAAATGTGACTTAAGCCTGGCCCACGCTAAACGTTTTTCAAATTTCAAACCAAACCAACCGACATGTCATGATAAATAGATAATTGTTCTAAAGTGTGTGGAGAGCAAGGATTTGCCCAAAACAGCATACAACACACTAACAGATTCCATTCACGAACAACCAGAGTCCTGACTCCCAAACTGTGAATCTTGTGACTTTAGAGTAAACAAACATGGGAGAGGACAGGCAGGAAGAAGGTTTTGCACCACTTTTTTACAGGAAATCAACAAAGAAAAATTTGGATAAAGTCAAGGATACCACAGAGTAAATTCTGAGTTGAAACCCAATTGATATTGCATTAAAACCCTCTGAAACCCACAGGGCCGCTGACGATCCTTGAGTTCCGCTCACACAGAATTTCAAATCGTAAATATTTAACATTTGATACTTGCATTTTGAAATTGTTGTGGCAAAGATAGACTTCCTTGCAGATCAGAGGATATAAAAAACACTCTTTACATGACTCGCACCACAGGAAAATCTGGCAAGATGATCTTTAGAAGCATCAAAAAAAAATCCGGGCTTTGCTGATGATTGTCAGGAGAGGGAATCAGGCACAAAAAAATCCGCCTGATTCTTGCGTAGTGTGTACCTCGCACTACAAATGATGACCAAACACAGAGAGTCTATGAACAGTTACCTTAACTGCCGGTCCAGGTGGTGTGTCCTCTAGCACATGGGCACAGATGTTGAGGATCTTTAGTAGGTGAGAAAAGACTTGCTCCACCATGGCCACCAGGGAGCGCTCTGACAGCCCTGCCCAGGGTTCCTCCATCTTATTTGGGCCTCCACTGGTGTTGGTGCTACCACTGCTGCCTTCCTCCTCTCCAGCCCATGGGTTGCGCATGCATTTAGGAGCCACAGCTGGGCACACGATCAAGAGACAGTTAATGATAACAGTTATCGATAACAAGTTATTGTTTTTGCCTCAAAGTTTGAGTGAATAGTGGTATGTTTGCAATGTAGTATAATTTCAAGCTCCATAAACAGCATGGTCTCATGAATCTTTGTATGCACATTACCCACCAGCGATCAAATTGCCAGAGAGCAAAAGTGCATCCTGGTGTGAAGAGAGATCCAGTGGAAACCAGGCGGAGGAGAGTAAGGAAAGGACCATGTTAGCCATTCCCACTGTCAGAGTCCTCCGCTCAGTCTCTGGTGCAGACGAGGTGGTGTTTGAAGAGGCTGGAGCACTGCTGGGCTGTGACACACTACAGAACAGAGGGACAAGGACATAAGATGATCAGGTGTGTGTGGAGAAAGAGGAGCACGTTGGCTGGCAAGAAATTGTGTGGAAGATAATACAAATAGGATGGCATTAAATGTACAGGAAAATATTAATCAACAAGAGAGAGTGCACAAACCTGAGGGCCCTGCCCCTGCTGCGGTTGAGACTAGAGCGGGAAGAAAAGCTGCTACTGGAGCTAACATAGCCACAGTGCCAGCCTGTGCTCCAATTGCACACAGGAAAATTTGAAGCCAGGAGGCACAAGGCCTCACAGCAGCCGAACTGCAGAGAAATAAGACAAACGGATGGTATTTAAAAACAATGTCAAGCTTTTCATAGAGCAGGCAAAAAAGGTAAAATGTTATGCATGTCTTAAAAGCTCACCGTCAGGGCTCTGGAGGTAGAGGAGGTGAAAGCATGGGAGACGGCAGTAACAACTCTGGACAAATTGTTCTCGATTGTGACATCAGACACATTGTTGGACAAGTTGTAGCCTCTGTATGTCCTGGAAGACATAGAAAAGGGAAGAGCAGAGTTTCTCAGGTTGTGCTCTAATTTTTTTCATGAGCTTTGTAATTAAACCACTCAATTTCAAAGCTCTTGTAGAGTGAACAACACAACAAACTGTATGTACCATAAAAAGGAACACATGACAATGATCTTGAGAATCATTTTTAGGAATAGGATGGCACTGAGAGCCTGTGAGACGACTGCACATACCTTGTGATTGTACTAACTGTGAACTGGGAGGGGGGTTGTGTCTCATGCATCAGCAACTGCAAATAGACTGAACTCTGGTCTCGGGCGATAGCCACTACCGGGTCCACTTGACCTTGGTCACAGTCATAGAACAACCTGGGAACCAGCCTGGTAGAGAGAAAGCCGCAGAGACATGCGGGAAGGATTAGAGGAGACATTAGGAAGAAGACACCTAGGGGGGAAAATAATACAAAAAGTGCGCTTGTCAGCAGTAAAGAAGAGATAGTATACCTGCTGACAGCAGAGGCTGCTACATGCCGGACTCTGGGGTCATCATCTCCCAACAAACAGATGACCACATCGTTCAGGACTCTGTCCTGCAGCTGCAGCCGCTAGATAGAGAGAAATGTGGACTAATTAGGGACCACAGTCTCAGCAACTCAAGCAGGGTCAATTAAAAACGGATAATAAAAATAGTTGCCATTGAATTTCATAATCGATTAGTTGGGTCTATGCTATGATGCATGGCGCACTGGGCAGCGTCTCCTAAGGTGGAGGCAAAGACTTAGTGGAGCAGTAAGTCAGCCAATTCCACATCTTGTGTAGCTCGTATTGCATTACAAGAAATGATGCCATCTCCTTTGTCTTTGGAGTAAGCATTTGATCCAGTGTAGCCAGGCATCCCTTAGCTGAGCCCCCAAATATTTTGAAGCTAACACTTCATAAAGCTAACAAATAGCTTTATCAAAAGGGCCTGGCTACACTGATCATCACAAAACAGAGAAAACAAGACAGAAGGTATTTCTGTGAGTGAACACTAATTTGTTGAAATTAGGTCAGAGAGACACTGGAGTGTAACGTGATGTTATGGAGTTTTTGGAAAATTTCACAGCATCAGTGAGAGACAGTCTCAAGTGAATCCTTCATTTCTTCACCACAGAAACTTCAGCAATGTCTGATCAAATATATGCTTGTCCCATTTCCCATTTTCCCAAATTCATTTCTTATTGAAGAGGCCTTTTCTGTACTTAGTCTTGATGTAGCATACATTTGGTGGATTTTTATTTGAAGTTGTTTGAAAGAGCACTGTCGAGAAGATGAGGAATAAGTTGTTGTTTTTTCAAATAAAATACTAATATAAAATAGCTTTTTTTCCCCTCTTTATTTGATCAACAACTGATAAAGCAAAGTAAAACAGATTAATCCAATATCAAACTAATAGTTAGTTGTAGCACTAAACTCAAGTTGAACAGGACACACTGAATGTCTTTGTGTCTTAAAAACATTTGAAGATTTGAATTTTCAAAGCAAGACTACAATAAAGGTAGAACGGAGAACTTACCCCAGTGTAGTGATGATCCCCTTTGTGCAAAGTCTCCGTTTTCCTCTCGAGGAAATGTACTAACCTTAAAGAGGAAAGAGTAAATATCTTTAAAAGGCAGTTGAGTGACATGATTAGACATGCTATCTAACAGACATTGATAATGTGAAGAACAGTGATGCTGAAAGTACAGTCCACCCCTAACAGCTTGAGCAGGTAGCTCCAGTAATACAAAAAACGACAACTGCTCTTACCGGAAGTCCATCTCAGCCAGGGTCTCCAAGAGCTCAGTGCGAACAAGCCAATAGGAGGAGTCCCTCAGAGCGAGAAGGTTTATCAACAACTGCAGGCCGAGCTCACTCAACGTACTGCTACACACAGTCATGAGGCAGTGCTGAAATATGCATAAAAGTAGTCAGACACAAACTTGCACGCAGAGCACCGATTACTGACACACTTGCACAGAAGTGCCTTACCCTCACTGCAGAGCAAGCCATCTTACAGGTGACGGATGATTCATCTTTCAGAGTTTTTTGGAGCAAAGGCACCAAGTCCACCAGGGACAGGGGGTTACCTGGACCAGACAGGCGAGAGAGAACCATTATGATACTGTTCAGATTTTTTTTGTCCAATAACTTAATTTTGTGCTCAAAGTTAAAAATAGAAGGTTGTTGCTAAAACAGGAAGATGATGTATGACCATAGTAGAATCTCTAAGTCATATGTTGTCCTCAGGCAGGTGCACCGTCTGAACAATGTAAACATCATAATAAGATAGCTTGTCTAGTTATCTTGTATTTTACCCGAATTGTGGCACCATAACCTTAGTAACATCTCTGTGTAGCTGCCCTCCATCTTAGTTTAGTGTGTTGTTTATTGTAATAATGGCATTTGTTGCCAGTGTGAAGTGAATGGCGTCAATCAACACCACGAATATCACCAAATACCCCCGGCTAAAATAGCACAACACACCAAATGTCTCTCACTTGCTCTCTTCCTTACCGTCTCTTGGCCACAGGGCACCGCAGGATGGATAGAGAAGTCCATTGTCTGAAATGCAGTTCCGGGATGTGTTTAAAGTTTGTACTGCCCACCAGCATCGGCCTCTAACAGGTCCAGACACTGGGAAGCACATAATTTTCAGTGCCATTAGAAAAAATAAAAAGAGTGACACTACTGTTGATCGGGGCAGCATCGGTGCTGTGCGCTGAGGCGAAAGCAGCCTATGCTAGTAGACAATGCCCCTCCTAAACATCCCATAGCTCCATTTCAAACAGCAGACCTTGGCAACAAATCTATCCTTCCTTTGAGGGACTCTGGCTGCTGCTGCACCACAGAGCTGCACATCAGCCAAAGAGCACCTCATCACTACACAACCAACAGCTGCAGCAGGAGGAGATGGTGAAGAGGAGAGCAAGTGAAGGAGAGAAGAAAGTCGCCATGTTGTGCCAAGTGTTGTCTCACTTGTGCTCTGTTAACAGCAAATTAACCAAAGTAATGCCATATTGATGTTTTCCAAACTTTTGTAGATGCCATCTTTTTGCTATAGTTATGGATTAATGTTACATCTGACCATTAAACACACTCCCTGTTCTGATTTAAAAAAAAAAGAATGTTAACTATTAAACAGGAAGTAAAACTGACTGGAGGGGGTTTTTAAATACTATCCAAACTTTAAAAATGTCAGCATCAAGAGAAACACACCACACACACACCTGTTGCACTCTGCACACTGGCCAGCCAGGTGTGAATGTTGTAACGTGTTTTGGTGAGTGCAGCTTGTATGATGGCTGCACAGAGGATGGCAGTGGCTCCTCTGATCTGGGGGTCCCCATGGTCAATGAAGCCCAGGATGTCACTGATATACTGCTGCTCTGCAAGGGGACAGAGAAAGAGAGCAGGGTCAAAGGCAGAGCTGAAGACGGTGGAGTGTGAATAATAATATCCGTTACGGCTGAATTTCATTTAGTTGCTTTAGTTTTAGGGTCCTGTCATGGTGCACGCTGGCTCACCATCACACTGTCATTGCAAACTGGAAGACAGTTAACGTTATTAGTGATGCCTTTGCTTTTCCTACAATGACAAGTCAAAATGTCTGTTGTGTAAAAGCCCCATTGTGCTCCATAAAACAGCGGCAATTATATTCACTAAGATAAGTGAATGCAAAAGGCCACAGACCAACAAAAACATCTGCTGTTTCAATAAAGATATCCACATTAACAATGAGCTTCAATGAACAAAAGCCAATTTTACCTGCAATATCTCACCAAAAGTCTAACATTTTGCTCATCCTGGAGATTCAGTGAGGCAATCCAAAACTCTTGCCACAGCTACACTCATTCCTCAGGCTTCAAACTTCAGTAATATTGCTTATTGTGCATCCATATAATCATATCATGACAAATTCTCAGTATCATGGTTCTCAGTTGTACAAGTTCAGAGCCAGCATGCACACCATCAGCAACCTGAAACGAAAGCAACTAAATGGAATTCAGCCATCATGGATTTCATTACTTACACCTGTGCTTTTCCTACTGTGACAAGTCAAAATGTCTGCCAGCATAGCTCCACCCACCTGAGCAGAGGCCTAACAAGCCTGAATAAGTGGAAACACCTGTGTGGGTGTGCAAGGCCCCTAAATATGTGAATTCTTTTCCATGTGAAAATAGTATGATGATGTTCTAGTAAATTAATAATAAAAGCCCTTAGACTTTAGGATCTGAGTGATGACTGTCACAATATTCCATCCATCCATTTTCATCTGCTCACCACAACGGTCCAGCATAGTGCCCACATCACTGTCGACACCACACCAAACCACATATCCACCCCACACTCCATCTTACCCTCACTTGTGAACAAGTGCCCGAGATACTTGAACCCCTTCGCTTGGGGCAGTAACTCTCTCCCAACCCACAATATTAGTTTTGTCCATTAATCCCCAATATAGGCCTTTTGTCAAAAGGGACCTCTTGAGGCATCAAGCATCATCTGAATAGGATTCTCTTAAAATTTTTATGCCCTTACCTTCTACTGGAATGCCGTCCAGCGGCTCCAGGTAGAGGGAATTAAAGAAGGCTTCAGGATGCAGTGCTGCTGCCGCCCCGACACAGCTGAGCGCCAGAGCCTTCACGCTCACTCGCACCTCCTTATCAGGGGTCAGACCTGGAAAAACATAGCACAGCAAAAATTTATATGCAAATGAAACAAAAAAGGAAGCCAGATAAACCTAAAAGTAAAAGCTCATAGTGCTGCAGTTCACAGATGCTCCAACTTGAGCACCTTTTAAAAAACAGGGTAAATGTCACTGGTACTTATTTGGACTTATATCAGTCTATTTGTAGGAAAATAGGATGACATCTTTAAACACACCTATGGCATATTTTAAGAAGTTCTGATAACACTTACCATTTTTTTGTCCTGTCAGCAAGAAGGAAGCAGCAAGAAGCCGTACACAGTGCACCAGCGGCTCGGCCCCTTGGTCTGTATAATGCCCGATCGGACCCTTTATCCGAGATGGCTGAGAAGCAGGCATTTTAAGTTAAGGACAGATACACAATAATTTTGCCTTCTTTACCTTCAGGTACAAAAAATTGGCATGGATGTTGGTGCGTGGATTACCTTGTTGTCAGGTTCGGGTTCAGCAGGTTCGTCCTTTGGTATGAAGCGGTCCACGCTGCTGTCTGAACCCTGCCGGTTGTGACCTCGGCCTTCAAACAGATGAGGCTTGCTCAGAGCTGCACATAGAAACAAAAAGCATGATTAAAACTTCATATCAATGAAAAGGAACCTGTTCCCACTGTCAACCCATTTATGTGTGTGCATATTTGTGTACACAAGCATACCCAGCGCTGACTGCAGGAAGGGTTCTGGAGGTTCTTCTTGGGAGGCAGGTGCTGCTCCTTCGTCTTCTTCATCCTGTAACGTCCCGATCTGCATCCCAGAGTACTGGCTCTCACTGCCATCCAGCACCTTATGCACAGAAACACAGAGCAAACATTGTCAGTAAGAAACTAAAGTTAGATTACAGAAACATTTAATGCAACACATCTGCAATGCACCCACATGCAAAGGATACTGAAGTAGTTCTGACTCATTCATTTTTGAGTTAGATTTGCTGGATTGAGGAGACATTGAGACACAGCATAACAAACAACTGAAACTGCAAGTCAAACATTCCCTTTATTAAACTCTGCTGGGTCATGCTTGAGTCACTTAATTTACAGCAAATCAACTACACACAGACAAAAAAAAAGCACAGGCTTGAGAACTCTGCAATTGTGGTTGTCACAATCCAGAGGAAGACCAAGCTTTTGATCCAAACTAGTATTAGTATTTCGACTACATGGGGAACACACATGACATTTTACAGAGAACTAACTGGGAAGATGTATAAAGAACTCTCAATCCGAGAATTTTAAATAATTGTTTTCCCAGGTTTGGCCTCCGCAGGAACAAAAGCCTGTCACAGTCTCTCTGAAAGGTAAAGGGAATCAAATCTGAGGGTGAACGGTTAAAGGAACAGATGGCCTTCATGCTTCAACTTTGAACTCTTCAATGCAAGCCATCGGCATGGGATGTTGGGGTTGCTTGCTTTTACAAAGGTCTTTCAAAAGCATCTCATTTTTGAGAGGAAATCACTGGAAACGAGGAAGAGGAGGAGGAGGAGGAGACAGGGATTAATATATTGTCAATGACAACAAGAAGGGAAAGGAAGCAATAAGCAGGGTAAGTTCTGTGCATGGGTTGTGACGAACAAGCGAACGAAAGGGGAAAGAATGGAGGAAGCCAAAAGTTTCCAGACAAGCAAGCCCCTCCCACTGCGTTCAAAGTGTCCAATTGGCTGACCTTGTCACTAGTGCTAGAGGAAGAGGTGGCATAGAAGGAGGAAGAGGAGGAGAAAGAGAAAGAAGAGGACGAAGAGGAAGCAGTGTAGACAGAAGAGTCGCTGTCTGTGGCATCAGGACCCTCGGTGGAAGTTGGCGAGGGAGGGGATGGTTCAATCACCCGTGGCAATGGAGTGCGCGACTGCGACGAAGCGGGGAGAAGGGTAAGGTGGAGGGGGGAAGGCCATAGAGGTAGAATTGTTAGAGTGGACAAACTCACACCAAAATGTCTCTGAAGGGGAGCAGCAAAACCCAAATAACTGAACCAAATCTGTGATGTCACATCTCACCTATGTACTCCAAAGAGCATTTATTATTATAAAATTCTGCATACACCATACATTACCATACAAGTGGTTTGCATGTTGTGCTCCATTACTGCTTATCAAATGTACTAAACATAACTACCAACAAGTTCCCAAACAGGGAAGACAGTTTTTCCACTATAATTGTAAGCCCTGCCAAATAAGCCAAATATCCATCTATTCGAAAATCAATGATTTACCTCTGTGGGGCCCTCTGGTCAGTGCTTTTCTGAAACAATTTAGGTGCACTCTTTCATTTCAGCTCAGTGGAAGTGTCTTTACTGCATTTTGCTGTCATTTAGGGAGTCCTCACTATGCTTTATAGAGGGCAAGGTTTTGCCCATCCACACATACAGGTGTTATGTTACGTGCACTAATGTCTAAAAATTAGATGCGCCGCCCAACCTGAATCTGGGCAACAGTGGTGAGGATGCAAGCAGCTCTGCTACTGATGGGAAGGAAGCTACCGTTAGTCCTAGCCAGAGCACTAGCACCTCTCCTGTTGATACAGCTGCACCCTTCAACAAACACAGAAAGATCCATCTTGGCTATCAGAGAGGAAATACCTCTCCTGGCTCAACAGGACTGATATTGGCAAGGTTAGGTGCGAGACTAAATAAAAATGTGTTAATGTGGCTATAAATGTTCTTGTTAGGCCATGTTTTATCTGTGTTAGTGGAGTCATTTTAATATTACCAATAATAAAGTCATCAACTGAAAGCATTATACTATGATTTGGGAAATGATTTAAATTAGATTTACGTATATGCAATTTGTAGGTAAAGGGCTAAAACATTTAAAACCACCTTATGCTGATTTCAGTGCTTAATATTTTGTCCATTCTACAAATCCTAACTCCATAAAGTGTAGCATCATTCTTAACGTGGAAACTCTGCCATTAGGGACATTAATGTTCATAGTTAATTTTAGCACTTCATGGTAATTAAGTCTTTTAGTGTCCAGGGAAGCAGGCTGTCCTCTGGATTTCACACATATATGCACAGAAGTGAAGCACTGTGTGTTTAAGCTGTATTCACCAACTAAATTAAATCTCACTTGCACGCCCATTCAGTCACACTGACCAGTTCTGCTACATCTGAAGGGGTGACAGCTGAATCTGGTCCCTCTGTGGTGGTCTGCGAGGAGTCGCTGGGTGGAAGTGAGCGGTCATTAGTGCTTAGCAGAGTCCCGCCTTCTCCTAAGGGTCCTCCCTCCGGTGTGACATTCTCTGGTGTGGTGTAGTCAGCCGTCTCTGGAGTAATGTTGGCCCCGCCACTGGAGCTCCGACTCAGCATTTCCTCCTCGTTGTCGTTGGGTGACTCAGGCGTGTCGGATGCAGATGTTCCACCCCCGCCGCCGCCCTGCTCTGAAGAGGCACTGAGGTCCACAGAATCGCCAGGCTGCAGGGTGTGCTGGGAGGAGCGCGGCTGCTCGGTGATGATGTCAACCTGGGCCGCCGTGGAGCCTTCTGCACCAACGACCGATGCTGCAAGAAAGACGCACACAAAGCTTATTTTTCACTGCAGCATGGGGCTTTATCAATTAGTTTTAAAAATGAAATATAGCCGGTAAGACTGCCACTGTTGCATAATACTTCACATTCTGCCTCCTGGTGGTTGTATCTCACCTGTGAAGGCACCAGTGGTGACCTCTGTTCTCTCAGCGTCGTCCTCCAACCCATCCTCCTCCCCAGAGAGCATTTTACCTGAGAACAACAACTTTAGTGTCAATATAACATCAACAGTTACACCAGATGAAGAGAGGGAAAGAGACTTAAACCTGGGTGGTGCAAATTTACTTTTAACTGAGTGTATTAAAAACACGACAACAAAGGAATCTGCCTTAGATTTTCTTGGATTCGTACATTAAAAAATAAATACTGTGCATCATTAACAACGTATCCACAATTCAGAGGAAAATCAACCGCCACAGGTGACTCAGTCAAAGGTAAATTTGCCCAAACTTTGACAGAAACATCACTTAGAGGGTAGAGGTGAGCAGAGGAGATAAATAGACTAGTCACCTCTCTGTTTCCTGAGAATGAGTGGACTGCAGGAAGACCCTCCCCCCGCTGCAAATGGTAGGAAACAGGATATAGAAACAGGAGGTGAGGAAGAGAAAAGCAGCAAAAGCTCAGAGAAACTCATAGGAAACCGAACGATTATTTACAGACAACAGGGAAAGAGTTAGCAAGCAAAGAAAAAAGTTGCGAACACAGACCAAAGCAGGAACTAGAGCAGAGCAAAAACACGGTTTGATTGAGTAATTATTACCTGGCAAAATCAGCAAGGGTTAATGAATTAAAAGCTACCTGAAGCTGAGGCATCCCAAGTGCCTTGCGACTATGTAAAACACTGCAGAGCCAACACTACATCGTACAAAGGGGATAACAAGCTTTATGAACACAGTCCCAACTGATTTATGTGTTTACCAATGAGCTCGAGGATGCTGCCGGAGCGTGCACGGCTCTCGGTGTCCTGGCGGAATACAGTGCCGCGTGCGATGCTGCCTGCGGTGATGAGCATATGCAGCAGCTCTGGCGGGGGAGTCCTGAACATCTGCTGCAGGAGCTCCAGAGCCGCCGTGACTACATTGTGATCCCAGTGCTGTGTGTAGTGTAAGGTCAGCTCGTACACCTTGAGACACACAAATGTGAAATTTAGCCAAACCTTGATACTTAACATACAAACACAGACATCCACACAGTCACTCTCTACTCTCTACCTGTAGCAGTTGTTCAGGTGTTGGCTGTACATCAGCCTCCTTCCTCATGACTCCAAAGCTTCCTTTGAGGCTGGTGGTGTTGACTTGCTGCTGCAGCAGAGGCATCAGGTAGCGAAGGGTTAACAGCACGCCCAGAATTAGGTGGCTGGGGTGCTCCTCATCCACTGGAACCAGAAGACCTAGAAAAGGATATATATTGTATGTATTCTGGATTTGCACCATGCTGTTTTATATTTGCTCTCATTCAACTTTGTATTGCAACTGCTGCACAGCAATTTGCCTCTGGATAAATAAAGTTTTATCTTATCTTAGCACAGAAGGTCAGGATGTGTGTTTATTTGTCCTATTTGAATGTCTGTAGCTACAGTGCTGTAGCTAAAAGCAGTTCAATACTAAAATAGGTCACAAATGTAATTAATTAAAACTAATTAATTTAAAACTAGGCAGGTGAGAAAGTGAATGTCTTGAGTATTTCTATGAGTGTGTGCCTCTGTGTGTGTCTTACCCAGCAGCACATTAAGGAGCCAGGTGTAGAAGTAGCTGGTGCGTCTGGAGTGTTGGCACACGCTGACGGCTGAGCTGGCTGCTGTCCGTCTGATGGTGGGGGAGCTGGACTTCAGGTTGGCCACGAATGACTTCAGCAGCACCTGGGACAAAGATGGTTGGACTACTATGAATTCAAGCTTTCAGGATGTACATGTAGGCATATGTCCTCGTGCACATGGTGTCCAGTTTTTGGCAGTAATTTCTGTTAAATTAGTTACATCTAAAACATTTTAAAATGACAGCATTTTGACACTGCCGGTAGGAAGCAAGCCTTTAAAATTAAATGTAGGCATGGGTACAGAAACACGGTATTAAATTCTAAAAGACAACAGATGAAGCAATTGAAAGCAAAAATTCAATTTCCATTATCAACACTTTCAACATTTTTGCTTTGTCTGGATACCTTGATCTCGCCATCATTGGCGAAGTGTCCCAAGGCGGCCATGATCTTGGGCATTGCAGCAGCCAGAGTCTCCTGTACTGTCTCCTCCTGTCGCTTGGTGATTCGGCTGAGGCATGGCAACAGGTTGACCAGGTAGGGTCTGGACCACAGAGATGGAGGGAAGGATAAGAATGCAAATAGAACAAAGCAGCAAAAAACCCTTTTCAAAGTGTGTTAGACAGTGATGTTTCTTCCTCTAACAACAAAAGGCTTTTTTTTTTTAAATAGCTGTTTTAGTAACCTAAAACTCTATTTGCATAGATGAGAGGCCAAATGTGAGGACAATATGAATTTACAAAAATATCTGTATATGTGTAGACAGGGCCTTAACCAACTAGTTAGTACGTTTGCAATGTACACCAAAATTTGCTATTTTTCAGGTGGGATTTTCAGGCATTGTGTGTGCATACCTGCATTTCTGTGGTCTGATGAGGTGAGCGAGCTCAGCAAACCTCCACAAAGCCGCCCTCAGACTCCGAGAGGCACCATTCTACAGAGATGCCCAAAAATCATTAATGTCACTCAGCACACAAGGTGTTTGCATTTTCGCACTTTACATGAAACAAATGTCAAACATTTGTCATTGGTCTGAGGATAACACTGTGGCATAAAAAAACAACTCACAGCACAAACATATACTTCATACCTTTTTAATTTCTTTGTATAGCTCCAGCTGCAGCCTAGGTAGGTTGGAGTCCATCAGTGCCTGAAAATAAATATCAAAAATTATTCTCCAAACCAAGGCTAATTATTCTGTAAGTGTACTGTGTCCTCATTGGGTGCTAACAGAAAATTAATTGATGATCAACATACTGTCCTAGTCATATAAGCAGCATATTCCATCTGGATACGTCCATCAGGCCTTTTTCCAAATTAAGCATTTGCTGATTAAGACATGTGGGATATGCAAATATTATTCAGGTTTTAGGAGCATTCTTTGGACATGTATACAACACATTTGGAATATGTGTCTCAGCTTTTTACCACAGTTTGCAACACACGGTCTCTGGCTTGTTTATGGTCAGCCCTGTGTTTTGTCATGAATGCATTGTGCAACCAACTAGCCAACAGTTTGAAAGGCTGTGGGGTTGACATGCATACTCATTTAAAATCACACATTTTGGGTGGGAGGAAGAAACACACCTCCTTTTAAACATTATGAAAAACTTTGATATCAACATTGATGTTTTTGGATATGCGCAAATATTTCATCGCTGACCTTTTCAAGGTGGTTGAAGGAATGAAAGAGAAAGGCTCCAGAATAAGGGCAAAAAAACAGAATAAGTTGTGCATGTAAACGTAGTCAAAGTTGAAAATAGGAGAAAAGAAAGCAGTGTGGGGTCCTGCTCACTTTGATGATTTTGTTCAGGCACTCATCGGCTACCATCCGGACATCTGATTCGCTGTCATCGCTGCAGAGCAGGAACATCTCCATGGCGATGCCCAGCAGTTTCTGAAACTCTGGAGATGTTCTGCTCCCAGGACCATAGAGAGGAAAGGTGAGGCAAATGTCATTACACACACAGACTATCAACTTTCAGCAGACATTGCTTGTATATGTAAAAAACACTTTTCTGAATTGTTTACACATGAAACACTCAAAAATATCATGAAATCAGAGGGGGTAAAATGTCATAACCTCTCAATGCAATCCGACTCAAACTGGCAAATATTAAGCTTAGGTCACTGTTGTCACACACTCTCTGAAGTTCATTCAGGAAGGCCTACCTCAGAGATTGAGCCACTATGTTTTCACATATTGTCAGGCAGTGGGTGACCCTATCCTTCTTTGTGGTAGCCTGTTCTTTTTTCCTGTGAAAGAGAAAAGATGGCGAGGATGAGAAAAGGGACAAATAAAAAACAAGAGTCAGCAAAAGACAAGAAGCGATAGAGGCAGAGGAGGAGACATATTGGACAGAAGAATTGGGTCCAGACTGAGAAAGTACCTCAAAGAAATTAAACTCCTGGTAGTCATTATATCTCTAAACATGAATCAGGATTACAATTAAATTTATTGCTGATGGAATACTGAATGTAACACGTCAGTACCACCCCACCCATAAAACACTGCAACGCTGGCCAATTCTATAGGTATCACTGAAAAGACAACAACCAAAGAAATCCCTGTGCATACATAAAAAGGAACCACAGTGTACATTCAAACTCAAGTCAAATATAAGCATCCCTTGAATTAAAGGGAGAAATGTCCATAACAAAACTGGCAAGCCACTTAAGTGGAAACTCACAAGACCACAATTTCAGACTGATTTACTCTGCATCTAATTATAAAGCATATATCAGCAGCAGTGACAGAGTAGCATAAACCCTGCTCTCTAACTGGGTAAATGGCACTCTCTACATAGCTGGAAGACTGCATATACTGTATATTCCATCATTTACACCATTAGTGATGCCATTTATAATCACCATAATGTTGTGTATAACAAGTACAGGACGTAGAGCTTAAAGAGTAGCCTAATACTAACTGTGCAGCTTATTCAACGTAGCTGCTGTTTTACATTACGTCATGTGAAAATATGTAGCAATGTTCTCTATGGATACTCAACTGATAAAAAATGGTGACCTCCTTGTGTGAACCTTCCAAACACTACACCCATCACGCAAACATAACAGCGCATGTTGTTAATATGGTAGACTCCCTAGAGATGAGCCAGGCCCACACCATAATTAACATCTGCAATCATAACAACATGCATGCCAGTTATGATTTCGTCTGACTTGCTCATGATTTTCTGTGGCATCAGAGAGAATGATAATCATGTGAGAGCTAAGCAGCTGCAGTTTTTGGAGCCAGGCACCGCAGCTGCTTTCCAGCAACTGCAGAAGCTCAAAGCATGATTGCAGAGACTTGGCTTTCCCCTGAGTTAAGTCCTTATTGGCTCATCAGATTTAAACATATTGAGTTTCAAGATTTAATTCTATCCAGGATAATAGCTTTGAGATGTTGCATGGACTAGAAGTTGATACTCATTTAATACATCAAAAGTATGATTGTTTATGGCAGTCTAAACTGTCTAGCTACAGTATATTACCTTTATAAATTGGTTATACTGTATACTAATCATAAAGGAGAAACCATTCTGTGGAGTGTATTGCTGACAACAGGTGAAAACAGACATTTTTGGGCACTGCTGGACTGCAAGATGAGCCAGATAAATCTGATGGTGCGGTACTAACACCAAACCATTTTGAAACTTGGCAGATGAAATTACTGACTAAGGTGAATAATATATTTGAAAAGATGGAAAAGATGATACTGTCATTATGGAAGGTGTCTGGCATGTGTTTCTTGAATGAAAAGGCTTGGTTCTTTGAGCAGAGGCAAAACAAAAACTAAGGGTCCATTTCAGAAAGCAGGTTTATCAAAATCTGAGTCCAATCCTGAACTCTGAGTTGATGAACCCTGAGGTGGAAAACACTGAGTTTTCGGGATCAGGGTCAGTTTAATCAACTCTGAATATGTTCAATCTGAGTTAAGCTTGTGTGCGGTGAATGAAAAAAAGCCATCATCAATGGAGCTCTACAAGATACTACAATCCACCATTGCAACAGGTAAATTGTACAGATAACAATAACTGGGATGGCAAACTACGCCACTGGAGCTTGGCAGGGTGGACCTTTTCACAGCATACATTTTGACTTGTCATAGTAGAAAAAAACAGACCAAACTTATAACATTACTAATGGCTCAGTTCCATTAAGTGCCCCAGTAAGCTACTGCAGTGAGCCAGCATGCACAATACCAGGGCTTCACCTAAGAGGAATGCAGCTATCATTAATGTTATTAAATACACCTGTGCTATTTCTACTATTACATATTAAAATGTCTGCCATAAAAAAGGTCTATTTTGATAAATCTATGATATATTTGAAGACCTGTATGTGGACTGTGCACATTTATCTTTTTTTAAAGAGCCTGAGTCAGGGTAATAGTGTACTAAATTAGCACCATGAAGTTTCATTCGAGGTTGTCCATTCATTCATCATTTAGGTTATAGTCTATATTAGCCAACATTTTACATCTATTTGTTCAGCTTTAGTCTGACGGACATAAAACACAGGGGCCAGCAACTGAAGATGGAAAATAGAGTTGAAGATTTAAAAAACATAAATCAAGGACAAAGGCATTGAGACATGATTGTAACTGGATCCAGTAATAATGTGGTTGGTTGGGGATTTGCACTGGAGTAGAGAAATAAGCTACAGTAGAGCACCCACCTATATCAACAAACGTAGTACACTCAGACATTTTCATTCAAAAGCTGTTGTTCAGACTATATGCAGCCTATTAAAAAAACCCTCACATGCTCACATATTGCAGCAGCACCACCATGCACTTCTCTCAGAAATATTAACATAGCCTTATCTCAAATATTAGAGGAATTATGTTCCCAGTCACATCATGGGGATTATTATTCATTGATCTTAAGAGTCTAAACCGTGCAATAAACATTTTAATGGGAGTGCTCTAGCCCTGTAAAAATAGGACATGCAGACGTGTGATTGTGAAATAAGGGTGACTTGATGCTGCGTTATATCTGAATCAGGGCAAAAACCGTTGATCAAAGAACTGACTGGCAGGGCATAAATGTTTCTTTAGATAGTCTGGATAACAAGCTGATACCCAACCAAAATTTTGATCCAGACATTCAGTAAATCTCCCTTAAATAATGTGCTTTGATCCATGCTTTGATATGACTGAATCAATAAAGAAATGAAACAGTGTGTTTAGTTCTGTTAGAGGGAGGAGACAGACAGAAACTCAGGGTTTGTTTAGAAAACCTGGCAGCAGGTGAGCTTCCCAGAGTCAGTGACCACAGTAACTGACCCAGAGTTTCAGTTACCTCTCTTTCTGTAACTCAAAGACCCAGAGTTTCCCTCATCTCAGGGTTCACTAACAAAACCTGCTTTCTGGATCACACCCCCAGTCACTACAGCACCTCTGGCTCTACTGATCAGGATGGGGTGCGATGGACAGGCGTAAGTGACGTCACTCCAGGAGGCTGCCGTATTAATGCACCAGGTCATCGGCAGAAGTTACATCTGCCCTCCTGTACAATTAACTGCACCATGTTACACTCGAATTTAACATTTACATTGCAAACAGAATTGGTCCACCGAGATCAACTTATTAAGCAGACTGTGAGTCATTTAACTGATCCCTGACCCTTTGAGCAGGTGCGTGGGCATCAATTAGCGGATGCCTTCTGTGTTAGCTATCATTCAGCTAGCCTGACCCCAAAAATCTCCCTTGCTGGCACTGAGATAATGTCAGGCAGCAAATCCTCGCTAAGCATTGGTGCAACAGCTGGCAACAAGTAGATAGACAGCGGAGAAGTTTCAATAATGGGTCTGGTTACTGGCTTGCATGTTGGCGTAACTGGCTTCAGGCTAGCTATTAACCCTTGGTGCCGTTACCTGACAGGCACCAACGTTAGCTCACGAGCTAAGCTACCTGTCTAGCTGTTAGCTTGCTATGCAATCGCCGTAAGACCAAACAGTCCACTTACTGCCTCTGGACAAGCTCCTCGGCGGTTGGTGGTCCCTGTTGCTGCTGGAATGACTTCAGAGACTCAAAGGCCTTCATCAATTTCTCCATGGTGGCCATTTTAGCAATCAACAGTAAGGAAGCTAACGGTAGCTAGGCTAGCTAATATTTACTATGTGAGCTAACTAGCTAGCACAGTGGGGACAAGTTAGCGCACAGAGAGAGCAAGCGGTGCGTAGTGCGACGAGAGTGTTAACACTGCTCGCGACAGCTACCACCGGCTCTCCGCCTTCCCTTCGTGCAAGATATCTCTTATTCTTTCACAATATTATTCCTAAATGGACAAAATGTTGGTTGATAATAAGCCATCTTTGATGCAGCGTTGCGATCCCCCGACAATCACACCAGGAAGTGGCATATGTGACAGTTGCACAGAAAGGGGAGGGGTGAAATGTCAGCGGCCAATCAGACTGTGACTATATGTTGAGTGACTTGAGAAAGGGCCAATGAGTGACTAAGGTTTTTTTTTCCTTTTGTTGTTATTGTTGCTGTCACGGGACCGCTGTAATCCAGATTGTAATAACACATTTGAGCGACACACATGCTGTAGCTGTGGCTCTTATCCGTGTGCAAGGATAGATGAGTGGGCGGTGTGTCAGTGAGGAGGTTAATAGAGCTTTCTATGTATCAAAAGCAAGGAATAAAAACACATGCATGGAAATCTAACTTATCTAGCTCTCATCCTCACATGGACAATTATATTACTGAGGTTAAACCCCTGACTAAGTGGAAGATAATTAAAGCTCTAGATGGTAATGCTATATTTGTTGTCACTATAATTTGACAGTAGTACACGAAACAGATAACGTGGAAAAAAAATGTGTTCCTCTGCCTCCTTGTAGTGCTACTAATGGTACTTTGTGGCCCAGAGCCATGTTGAAAACAGTCAACAACGCACCGCCCATTGTCAGGAGCAAACTTTCTCATTTTAGCCAAGTCAGTTTTACTTTGAGAGTCAATTTAAAAACAACAAATATTGACCAAAGTGCTTCACAAAGAAATTAAAAAACACAGGAATGATCCAACAAAACCGCCATTAATAGGAGAGTGTAAGTACAATTAATAAGACCATACAATAACTGCACAAGCAACAAAATAAAACAGTGAAAATACACGTGTTAAGCAGTGTTCCTCCTAGTGATAATTAAAGGCTAAAGAAAAGAGATGGGTCTTAAGAAAGGTAGAAGGGGAAGGTCAAACTGTAAGTGGGAGATTATTCCACACTTTAGGACCAACAACTGAAAATGCTCAATCACCTTTAGTTTTTAACTCGGTACGTGAAATGGAGGGCAGTGATTGGTCACCAGATCTGAGGGGTCGGGAGGTGGAATAGGGGATAAGCAGTTCAGAGATGTAAGCAGCTGTGTGTCCATGCAGCACTTTAAAAACAAATAAAATAATTTTGAAATCATTTCAGTATTTCACAGGTAACCAGTGAAGAGAGGCCAGTACCGGTGTGACATGATCTCTCTTCCTGGTACCACTGAGTCTTACTGCTGCATTTTGGGCAAGCCGCAGGGGGGATAGGGCTAATCAGTAGCTAAGCAGTACTCTAAAATGTTTCTGAAAACATCTGAGGTGAGAAAAAGGAAATGCAGTAACAAGATCTGTACTCATATTTGATCACTGCGGGCTTGACAGTGTGACTGCAGTTCATGAGCAGTTTTGATTGACTGCTGCAACTGAGACTCCTCGGCTCTGATTGGTTGTTTTCGTTCAGGTGTGGTGGATTCTAGAAAATGCCATTATAAGCACCACAAGGAAGAGAAAGAACATGATTGTTTTTCCACAGATCATCTGTCTCATGCATTACTGTCTGGATTTAGTGACAGTTTCAGCCAAAATGACAAAAAAGTTATTCTAATGTAAGTTAGCAACGGTAGCTTTAATGAAGAAAAGACAACAGAAAGAAATCTAAAACTTTGAAAGGAATATTTTCTAATGCAATGACTGGAAGGAATGAAAGGAAGTAGTAGAAAAGGCTGTATTAAAGTCTTACCTGCAGGAAATAGCCTGTAATACCAGCAGTGCAAATTCATATTATGGCTTGGATGTAACACAGGTCTTACCGCATGACACTATTTTTTATTATTTCCTATTTTTTTTTCTGTTTGTGTGTATTTATTCATAAAAAATATATTAACATACGACACAAATAAGTCAAGACACAAGTATTTTTATACAAATGGCAGTGTATTATTTCATAATTACAAATGTCAGATATGGTACAACAACCAGTGATACAACTTGTACAAGAATTAACAATGACTGCAGTGGTTGAACAACATGACTGTACAGATACAAAAAAAAGAAGAAAAATCAAGAAGTCCCAGGCCCCATCTGAATGCCAATAATGCATTTGTCATTCCTCCCTTCCTCGAAAATATCACTTATCTGACATATCTGGACAGAAGAATGTGAAACCCTGGTGAACCTCCAGGCATTTATCGGTGGTTATCCCAAAACTCAAGTGACATCAAGAAACTAAACGTTGCTGGTGAGTGCCATCCCAGTTTTCAGGGACAGGCTCGCCATCGAGGAAAGGAGGAATGCATGTCCTGAATTCAAACGGGGCCAACTCAGCTGGTCACCTTGCCATTTATAAAGTTGTCCTCAGATACCAGTGAGATATGTTGGCACTAGAAGGTCATCATTTACATATACAAGGAACCTGAAGTATTACAAACCGATACATGCTTGAGTAATAAAACATATGTATTTTTTTTAAAACAGGCATTACAATGCACTTAGTGCGGACATTCAAAACTGTTGAGCTGTTTAAAGTTCCTTTATGTGAAGGAATTTCTCTCAGAATGGACGGAATGATAAAGAGGTTGAAAAAAGGCGGGATGTCAGAACTTAGATCGGTAATTGGCACATACAATAAAGGCTGTCAGTCTTTAGTAAATTATTCCGATAACAAGACAAGTTCGCTTTACTTAATGTTGCTTTTGGTATCATTGGCAAAAAAGTTAAAGACACTTCCTATAGTCATTGTCAAAACACACCATAGTGCAATGAAACTAAACAGAATTTCTTTACTGCTATATGGATGGTATCAGAGTAAATTCAAACAATGACAGAGGCATGGGTGGCAAACACAGTTTCATTTCCCTGTGAGAGTGAGTGAATGTGTGTTAGAGCTTAGTTACATGTTAGAAATACATCATTTACAAGGTTTTTGAGGCTAAAGAGCAAAAAGGCTAAAATCTACATAGGCAAGAAAAATCAGCTTTAAAATGTGCCTGAGAGCAAAAAAAAAAAATAAAATAAAACAAAATAAAATTAAAAAAAGACAAAGACACTCAGAAACTCAAGTGACAACAAGCCAGCAACAGATGCATTTGATTCCTAATTTTTGATAATGGAATGTGCAACAGGGGACATTTTTTTAGAACAAGCCAACTCTCCAAATTAGTTAACCACATGGGGAATTATATGCGTACCATTTCAAATGTAAGCAGTCTTGAATGGTTTGAAATCCAACTGAGTGACATCCAAGTCCCTACGTGACTTGTAACTATTGTATTGTTGTACTTCAATGCATTAGATTGAACAAAAGCTGCATTTGCATACAATGTAATACACACGCACACACACATGCACACACACAAAGCTAACATGTTCAGATTGGGTATTCACAGCATTAAACCAGGTGGTGGGGAGTAAACAGCAACTGCCTCAAAAACAAAATTCAAAAGCAAAAAAAGGCATCAAATGCCCAAAAAATGCCAAACAATCAGAACATGTTGGAAAATGTACAGAAAATGCATTTGTACACAGTTTGAGTAACTTGGAAGGAAACATTTCTTTTATGATGAAACAAAAGTGCAAAACAGCTGTGGTTCTGCAAGTGTTCCTGTACACAGATGATGGTAGCTCTGCAGGTAGGATACTAATAAACATTATTCCCATGTTCCTCCCTGTCAACACACTGTCTCACATCATTCCTACGATAGAACAACATACAGGATTTCAATGGGATTGTTAAAGGCGGGTGCTATTAAGAAATGTTATTTTGATCTAGTACATACAGCTAAAGCCACTGGATCTAACTGGAGATCTACTAGCAGGATATGTGGCCAACAGGCATCGTACTATCTATGATCAACAGAGGCCAAAGCAGGCTGTATCTTGACTCAGCGCAGAGGCTAATAGCTGCTGACAGCTGAATCAATGGAAGCTAGTTTAATGCAATGGCAATTTGTTATCTAGATGAAGCCCTTGTCAGCTGCAGGTCAGATCTCTGATACAGTGCCATCATCATCCTCATCGTCTGTCTCTGTGTTCCAACTCATTCTTCAGTTAACTTTCTGGTACACTAAAAAATAGGGGTGGCAAATTACTAGGGTATTTCAGGGGGAAGGATTTCTTTACTGGAGACGTCAGGAAAAACAAAGCAAAGAAAAGCCAGGTAGCACAACAAAAGAAAAAAAGATGAGGAATAAAGATAAAAAAAAGTGTTTTGCCTGAGTGAAAAATGTAACAGACATTTACTTAAAAGGGATAGTTCAGATTCTTTGAAGTGGGGTTGTATGGGGTTCTTACTATTAACCATTAACAGTAGAAGCTATGCAGGGCATTGCTGTGGTTTGGGGTCAGCAACAAAAAGGTATTTTAGCAACCTAAAAAAAAGTCTGACATAAAAAAATTTGACATTAGTTTAAGTGTATGTTATATTGAGAGTATTTTAAACTGCTTTACCTTTTTTGTCAGATAGCCCAGTCCAACGGACAAGCCGTTAACAAATTCAGTTCCCCATCTATGCTCCTGTCAAAGCCACCAGACTCCACTGACAAAAACAGTCATTTTAGCTCACTGAATATGGGATCTACTTGTTTACCGCTGCTTCGATCACTTAGTTTGGGTTATTGTGCCACTTTGGTGTTTAAACAGGTTAGTTCAGATTCACCAAAGTCACACAATAACACAAACAAACCACCTGATTGAGGCAGCAGTAGATCAGCAGCTCCTGTGTTCAGCAATATTAAATCATTGTTTTTCTCAATGGAGTCTGGCTTTGAAGAGAGCTTCATTTTGCGGTTAGAAATCTCTCTTTAGGTGGCTAAGATAAGTTTTGTTGCAGACACCTCCACAGCAATAGATTGCTTTGCTTCTGTGTTGGACTCCAGCCTGCTTCTCCAAACTGGGGGCACACCGACTGACATCTACTGTAAGTAATATACTGTCTAAGGATAAATACCCTATACAACCCCACTTCAAAATATCAGAACCATCCCTTTAACAGCTGTGCTCCCAAAAGGAAACACACTCTGACATTGTTGATCTGAGCCTTCTGCAGCTCATGAGAGATTTTCAGAGAGGTCCAGGAGCGGTAATTATCAGGCCTTGTATTACCCAGAAATGCTTTTGTAATAGTTCCTTAAAATATACTAACCGTTGCACATGCTGACTTAAAGATTGTCAGAAATAAATCCATGCCATCTCTGCTAGAATTGAGTCGCTACAGGCACCTAGAAGACGGTTTACCACACATGCTGTCCAGTCCAGTGCAACCTGCCTGGCTGGGCTGAGGGAAGGGTGTGGATTATCACTCCCAAACTCGAATCAAAGGGGCAAGTGGAGATGTGGTAAACATATGGGAAGGCTTAAGCAGCATGGCATCAACACAGCTCTGTTAGACTGGATTTATTTTCCCCTATATCATTTGGATTTATGCGGTTCATTTAGATCTACCTGAGCCTAGAGGGGTGCAGAGGCTAAGGGTTAGTTTGAGAACCGGGTGGATCTGATGTGCTAACAGCACGTCACCAAATTAATGACAAACATACAGCACATATAAAAACAAAAAAAGGCCTTATGCTACATTGAGAAAATACAAACAAAACTACTGGTACTGTGCTTCTTAAAAAAAACTCCCCAATACACATTATCCATACTCATTCCAAAAGAAAATAAAAAGGAAATAAAAATGTAATGTATGCATTCAAGTGGTACTTTTATGGCTTTTTGTACAATACAACCTTTAGTGAAAATATACATCTAGACATAAATTCAAGTACAAATGTACAAAATCTTTAAACTCATACTTTTTTCTTTAATTATAATACACTTTTAATACAGCTCATAAATACAGGTCAACATTCACTGAGTTCCTAAGATTTGCGCTCGGTTGGAGTTTGTGGTGAAGTTCAGCGGCGAGGGGGGCGGGGCAGGTGGAGGGAGTGGTTTAAAGTCGCGAGGGCTCTTCGATCTCGTCGTCACTGTAACCGCTCTTAAAACAGACCTGGGAAGAACCAGAAGTGAGGATATATCACTAAAATTAGCAACTATCTTCTCTACACCATCTCCCATGAGCGAGATGATGTCACACTCTCCTCAAACGCCAACCTTGATTTAACCACATCACAAGTAGTACTTCTGTAGAGCCCAAGCTGGTGTGCAGCAGTTAGAGGATAACATAAGATATGCAACTGAAGCAAAGGTGCACGTTTGGTAGCAGTTAACAAAATGTGATTATTCTGTGCTTCCTAGAATAATGATAGTATAACAAAACTGAAACTGCTATATAAATCAGTTTTTAATGCATTATCTCCACTTAAAATGATATGCAGTTGCCTTGCTAGAGACCTGATGCTGTATTTGCATCTTATCTACAAAGAGCTGCCTACTGTTTACTGTTACTGTTTTTCATCTCTAAGAATCATGCAGAGGTTGGCAGTGCCTTCAAACTTTTTCTCACGCTAAATACAACTGCAACAACCTTTACCAATAAGATAAGGCAGACTGTATGTAGCCTGAGTGGCAAACCGCAGGGTGAAAAAACATCCACAAAGCATTTACTACAACCTTAAAGATTGTTGCAGTGAGCACATGGTGGTATCTGAAGGCATCTCAGATGAGCATACTGACATTTTAATTGTTTATCTTCTCCGCATTTTCCACGTAGGAGATCACTGTTCAGAGTGCTTTAATAAGAAAACCAAACTGAAACTACAAAAGACAGATTTTGAGAAGTGATGAGGATGTGTCATCCCCTTGTTCCCAGTGGTAGCTACACCCTTGAATTCCAGGAAAGTTCAAGCAAGTACAGAACAAAATGAAAGATCCCTCTGATAAAGGACAAGTGAAAGTTAGTGGAAATAACGTGGTAGTTGAGAAGCCCTCTACAACCAGTAAAATATTGAATATATTTTATCTCTGACAAACATTTTGTGATATGTGTCTCTGTATCTTAAAGGTCCGGTGTGTAGGATTTAGGAGGATATATTGACAGAAATTAAATAAAAATATAAGTAGTATGTTACCTTTACTTATAATCACCTGCAAATAAGGACTGTTGTGTTTTTGTTCCCTTAGAATGAGCCGCTTATATCTGCATAGGGAGCAAGTCCTCACCTACAGAGATCACCAAGTTACACCTACAGGTTTCTACAGTAGCCTGGAATGGACAAACCAAACACTGGCTCTAGATAGGACCATTCTCTGTGTCACATCAGCCACAGTAGCTAGCAGTTCCTCTGCTATAAGCAATGTCAAATAAACAGATTTTTAAAATGTGAAACTGCTATGTTTAGTATTTTTCATTGGCTTAAATCACCAGGTCCCTTTTTTTTGGAGAGGAGGAGACCTATGGTGATGACTGACCTCCTGGTAAAAACATCTTGATCGGTGAAAGGGTGAGCACACTAGCAGGTGCTGGGCTAGCATCCTGTCTGTGACATGCTGAGCTGCATAGGAGAAACACAGATTTGTAACAGTAATGCTCCCGGTAAAAGCCTCTTGATCAATGAACAGTGACTGAAATCTGACCGGGAGAAGTTTCAGTTGACTGCAACAAAACCCTCCTAAATCTTACACAATGGACCTTTAAAGGCAAAGCTTGATATCAAGACTCCCCACAACCAAAAATCAGCTTCTCTCAAGAAAAAAAAATTCTTGTTAGACCTTCGGAGACAAAGCCGCATAGCAACAAATACAGAAAATAAAATGCAAAGGGAAAGAAAAGGAAAAAAGAGAGGCCTTATTCCAACCAACTTGAACTAGGACTGATTTCACTGGAAACAAATTCAACATTCAAATTTCCCAAATTTCAGAGGTACCGTTTTCACATGTTGAGTTTGGACAAGGCCTGGAGAAAAAAAAAAAGAATAAAGGAAAGAAGGAAGAGAAGAAGTACCTTAGCCCCCACCCCCTCGGACAGTTGCCGGAGCACTAGCACTTGCCTCTCTTCTGAACAGGCGGTAAAAGAAGCCTCTCTTTGGTGGAGGATTAGGCCGGTTCATGTCCAGATCTGAGCACAGCGTCCCATCAGTCTCATAGACGTTGATTTCTTTGAAGCACTCCATCTCAATCATCTACAAAGGATGAGAGGTCGAGTTATCTACCCTGGTTACAAAAGGTCTGTGCGTCAGCATTGGGGTGGGTGCAATTTATTTATAACACAAGCCTCTCTACAGGTAGCTGCTTAAGAATCCATCTGGATTTGGCATTTAGGAAGTTAATGAACACCTCCACACCTTCACTCATAAATATTCAATCACTTGAGTCATTCACAGGCAATGGCATATTCATATTTAAAAGCATTTTCACGGGCTCATTGTTTTATAATACTCCTAAAGGAAGGCATTCATCATTAATACAGATATTCCTATGCCATCAGTGCTGTACTGCGTTGTATGTCTGTTGTGAGACTGAATGGTGACATCATTTCAGCTGCCTGTGCCTGCAGTACCTCATTCTGCCACGGGATGGAGACACTGCCTGTGACAAACTTGTGGTAGAAGTCGTCATCTGTGGGGTCAAGGTTCACGCCTTTGACAGTGGAGAACTGCTCAATGTCCAGGACATCTTTACAGTACACGGCCCGAGGCTGAGAGAGACAGAGAATGACAGAGAGAAATGAGACGACTGTGAAAAATGTCTTTACTTTGGATCAAAGGGGGAATCCTGAAATACTTAAAGTCTCATGGTTACTTTAATATAAGTCATCACACGCCTGAGGACTCGTTGCTGCTCTGTTTTCCTCAGCAAGGCCCTACTGACCTGAATAGCCCAAAAATAGAAACACAGATAGCACTATGTACTTTCAACTATTGATTTAACCTCGGGGGTCAGTCACTCTCCCTCACCCCAGCTATTTATGACACTGAAAATGTCATGATTCTCTCTGTGAGCAGCTTTGTTATCGCAGGCAAAAATCTATGAGTGCACCACACAATAATATCTTACAGTGTTTTTGGTTAACTACATTTATCCAGGAAAGGTAGTGGATGATATTACACTCTACATATCCACACTTTCCTAATATGACCACAGCAATCTACTGTTCACACGCTTCACTTTAACAGGGTAAGGTGGCACACTTTTCAATTTGTGACACATGGCATTAGGTGATTTGTGATTAAAGCCACGTTTTGCCTTTGTGCCAACCAGCCTTGTCAAAGGGTTTGTTGGCACAACGTGCAATATGAAGCACCCAATAAAAACAATTCATTAATTAAGTTAACAAAAAACAGAAAACATGAACAGATACATGAAAATCTGTCCATTTTAAAACATCAAACAACATTTTTCAGCAAAGTGTGTGCTGAAATGTCTAGTTACTTTTGTCATGTACCATTCAAATTAATAATAATATATATAAATAAAGTTTTAATCTCTCAAAACACAGTTTCAACTTTTAATTTGACAATTAGTGGGCCAACCAAAATTTGACTTGAGTTTGTGATGAAATTCTGTTAGCCAGCTACCATCACTCATCAGAGACTTTCAGATCTTACATCAAAATGTAGATGATTTCTTTACCTTTTAAACAGTGGAAAATACGAGCACTCTCGGAGATAAAAAAAACTGTGGAGGTGCACGGCTCTGTTAACGATATGAAAGTCTTTAAAAAGCCAGCAGCACTCAAGTGTCCATCAAACGTTCTCGTTCATTTTACTCACAGGCAGTTTACAGGTAGCACAGACGCGTTTCGACACTAGGTCTTCATCAGTGTGTCAAAACGCATCTGTGCTACCTGTAAACTGCCTGTGAGTAAAATAAACGAGAAAGTTTGATGGAAACTTGAGTGCTGCTGGCTTTTTAAAGACCTTCTTTATCTTTTAACCAGAAGTAACACATTTCCAATATCTCTATCTAACAGTCTCATAATACATTTAGTCCCATTTAGTTACTTTCAATACTATAAAACTAAAATGTCACCCTCACCAAAACAGCTAGTGACTTGCAGATGTTCTAACACTGTAGATTAGTGCAGGTAAAGAAAGCAAACTTTATCTATGTTACATTTTTGTGTCTGTGACCTTCAAAGGACCAGAAAATAGCTGCGTGCCAACCAACCCCGTCTCCCCCTATTAGTGACAATTACCATAAAACGGGGCAACTCTGCTGTATTCGCTCCAGAAAGCATGTTTTCCCATTTTGTCAGCCAGTTTGGGATCTCAACACTGAAATCACACGCCTGCCTCTCACCACCCCCACTAGCTAGCATGATAACTAGCTTATACTGGAAGTGTTTGTTTACTTGTGACAATGGTATTTCCTGTATGCTGATTTGCAGCTCGCTGGAGTCTCAGGCTGCAAGCTGTGAATCGGGCCTGTATGCACTGTGAGTGTGTGTGTGTGTGTGTGTGTGTGTGTGTGTGTGTGTGTGTGTGTGTGTGTGCGCGCTGTTCTTACATCGGGGCTGAAGGGAGGGTCCAGCATGTTGGCCTCCAGTCGTTTGAAGTTGATGTTTCTGAAGATGGGGTGCTGCTTGACCTCTATGGCCCCTCCACCCTGACAACCCAGCCGGTCTTTGGGGTCCTTAGCCAGGAGCTGACACGCAGCAGGAGGAAGAGGAAGAAGCAGGAGTTCTTTAAACACTGCAACTCTCTAATGATGTGCATGTCAGCCCAAATGGCTTTGGAAGATAAATTACAGATTAATGTATTTCAAATTATTAAAAATAACATAAACTAAACCTCTATTTAAGCTCGGTTCTTAATCATAAATAACAAAAAAGGGGAGGGAGGGTTACTGTAATGTTGGATAACTCCTGACAGTTTGACTAATCCCTCTAGTGCAATGTATACAAACACACATGGTTATAGTTTGCATGTAATCCTCTTGCCTATATGTATCCAACCCACTGTAATCTAATAAAGACAAACACAAATCCATGCACTCAGGGGTTAATGCAGCGCCATCATGGACAGAATTAGATAGCGCCATCACCGTCTCTACGAGAGCTTCTGGATAATATTACCACCACACCACCTACAGTACAGCAGGCTTATGAAGTGGATGAGTGCTGTTTAGTGGTTCGGCTACTAGTGGACACTCTCACTGGCCCTGTTGTCACCCAAAAAGCTGGTGGCTTTCACAATCAACGCACCAGTGGCTTCTCCCTTTTTCATCACATCTCTCACTCTCTCTCTAGTTCCCCATTGTTTCTTGTCTTTGCGCAACTCTTGCCCAATTTACAGCAGGGTTCAAAGCAGGCTATCGCTCTCACTTTCTGCTCTTGGATCACTTGTCTATTTTGAGCTGTGGTAATAGCCATCTCTCTTGCGTGGCAGAGACTGTTCTCCCCCTTTTCACATTCTCTCCCCTTCCTTATTATCTTTCTCCCATTTCTTGCTGAAACCTTTCTTCTCTTTGCCCCCTCCTGTCCTCTGCTCCCTGGGGAGTCTTTGATTCTGCTGAACCTCGGGTCAGAATGTTCCACGGCGTCACACAAATAAACGTCCGGTCCCCTCCTGCTCAGAGGCAAAGCAGCTCAGTGGCTCCCTCTTGCAAAATGGTGGGATTGTGGAAGACAGGAGGGGAAACACAGATGGAAACATTTCAAGCTAAGTTATCATAAGTTATCTCCTTAAAAGGGACAGTTCACCCTCATATCAAAATACGTATTTTTCTTATTTATCAATCTAGATTGTTTTGATGTGAGTAACTGAGTGTTGCTGTAGAGATGTCTGCCTTCTTTCCAATATAATAAAACTAGACAGCGCTTGGCTTTTTGTGCTCAAAGCACTGAAAAAATACGTTTGAAACTCAACAGCAATGTGTCTTTCCAGAAATCATGACCCGGTTACTTTAGATAATCCACAGACCTTGTTGTGAGCAGTTTCATTGTTTTAGTTTTACAGCCTGCAAATTAACCATTTGGATTTTGTCTCAGTGTTCTCATCAGTGCTGTTTTCACCCCTGATCAACTCATTTTGTATGGTACCTGTCGAGCACCGAAGGACAAGCAGAGAATTTAGCTACATGGCAGAGCATTTGGTAGCTAAAGAGCCAACCAGTTCTCTCAGGAGGTGGTGGAGACCAAAACAGTGCCAGAAAAGTTGAGGATTCGTCGGGTCACTAGAAATACGAACACACGGTAATTTTGCTCCTCATCAGCTGGATGTATAAATATGCAACTGTGCCAACAACTTTAAAAGATGATAATTGTCAGTGTTGTGTTTAAAGCTTGTTCTACTGTCTCTGGGTGGCCAAAAAAAATCAAATAATACAGGTGTAAAGTAAATCTGTTCAGAAATAAGGTATATTTTTAAACAGCACATTCGTAGTGGAGGGAAATTTTCATTTTTTAACACTCTCCTGAACCAAACAGGCATTTTCAATATTATTATCTAATCTTGAATTAGAACATGTAGTTCTTCAGTGATATAAAAATGAAATTTGGGCTGCCAGACACCTCATGCCTTATTTTGAAAATCTGCATCTTAGGATAAGCGAAATAAAAAGAGTATGGCTTTTGTAGATTTTTTTTTTTTTTTAAACAAAATACAGTTTAAGGAACTCTGCTTCTTCGAAAACAGGAAAAAGATCACATTCTTTGGAATGAAATGCTGCCAGTTAAACGGTGTTGTTTTTAATATGTCACTGTGAAACTTCCTCTTTTCACGTGTCACTATGTCCACTCAGTGACTGGCAGAACATAAAAAGAGCTCACCTATTAAGGCCACGGCTACTTATTATATTAATAAAGGCAGTTATTGCAGTACTATAAATCTGTTGATGTAATTTATGAAGACATGAACTTTAAAGCTTATGCCTATATTGAACTGATATCATCACCATGTGCTCTAACAATGTTTTTCTGCATACTCCTCTCATTCCGCTGTCCCCTCAGCCACATCCATCCATGTCTTCATGTGTACTGAGTCTCAAAGAATGATTTTAACATGCTCCCTTTGTCCCATTTCCTAAACCCACAGTCATCTGCCACCTCCATCTCCTCACTCTCACCTGTCTACAGATGTCCTTCGCCTCCTCTGCAAACTTATCAGAGTACTCCTCCTGGTCCTCGCGTACTCGTCTGTCCACCTCCTCCCGCTTGACGCGCTCTTTGCGCTTGCGGAAGGGGGACTGGCCCTGTATCATCTCAAAGATCAGACAGCCCAGCCCCCACCAGTCTGGGCTGAAGGTGTAGCTCTCGTTCTGGATCACCTCGGGAGCTGAGGAAAGGAAGAAGTGGTGGGAACGAAGAGTGAGAAAAGAGAGGTCAGTTCAAGTGGCAAACAGGAAACCTAAGAAAGGGGTTCAAAATCTGAATCAAGTGGAATGGATACAATTAAAGGGACAGTTCACCCAAAAATCAAAAGCATTCTTCCTTTTTCCTGTAGTGCTGTTTATTAATCTAGACTGTTTTGGTGTGAGTTGCAGAGTGTTGGAGATATTGGCTGTAGAGATGTCTGTCTTCTCTCCAGTATAATGGAACTAGATGGCACTCAGCTCGTGGTGCTCAAAGGGACAAAAAAATACATTTGAAAAACTTGCATGCGTGCATCTACTCATGGACGAGCAGCTCATGCTTGTGACAGTGCAAGATGTAAAACACTGATAGCTTCCTCCTCAGCTGAGCTGTAAGGTTAGCTAGCTCAGTGGTGCTAAGTGAGCCAGCAGTAGATGCAGGCTTCCTTCTGTGCGGTAATACGAGTGGTGGGTAGTAGAAAGAAAAGTTTCTACATCAAACTGCTGACAACAAGGTCTGCAGATTATTTTGAGTAACCAGGTCATGATTTCTGGAAAGAGACATAGCTGTTGAGTTTTTCAAATGTATTTTTTGAGCGCTTTGAGCACCACAAGCCGAGTGCCATCCATCTCTCTTATATTGGAGAGAAGGCAGACATCTCTAGAGCAGATATCTCCAACACTCTGCAACTCACTGCAAAACAATGTACACTGATTAACAGCAATATATGTAAGAGGAAAAATATGTATTTTTGATTTTGGGGTTAACTGTGCCTTTAATTAAGTTCATAAGAAGTGGTAGAGAGCTGATATCTCTACAGATAAGGTAAAGGAATGGTTTCAGCCGTTTCCAGTTAAGACGGATGAAATGTCTGACTAAAGAAGGAGGTAGGAGAGGGCATCAGAGTTACCCAGATCCTTACCCATGTATCCAACAGTGCCTACTCTCCCTCGTATCGTCTCTCCTTCAGGGATTTGAACAGCAAGGCCCAGGTCTGAAATTCGGATGTGTCCTGAGAAAGAACCACTGATTATTAACTGAGATGATGTTGGAAGGACATACTTAAATCAAATGTACACCAAAGAGGAATACATTTCATTGTCTAGATATCAAGAGTCACAAAAAACAATATTAATGAGTGCAAAGGTCGAAGCCATAGCCCCCTCACAATACTCATTACACTGAAATGATCTTTAATGATAGAAGTGTGAAAGAAAGAGAACAGGAAAAGTACAAGCGTGAGAGACATGAAGGAGATTCCTCTTTTTCAAGATAACACTGTGTTACAGAGAATAGATAATATGGGAGTATGACTCAGAGGAAGAGGAGAGAGCGTGATGTGAAGAACTTGGAGAGATGGCTTTTCAGCCTGTGAAAGACGGGGAAACATTCTGCTGCTGTGCTTACGCATCATAAAGCACCAAGTTATAAACTGTGTGTCTTGTACCTTGTGAGGTATGGGTTACATCAAGGGAAGAAGAAAAAAAGGAACATACCACGATCATCCAGAAGGATGTTTTCAGGTTTCAAATCCCTATGGGGAAAAAAAGAGTTGATATAGTGCTTGTGTAATAATAGAATTTACGTTTGAGGATATAACAATAAAACCCTGGATAAATATTTGTAACCTTTATTAACTTGTCACTTTGTTGACATTTCATTGTCTTTTATTGCGCGGGTGCTTCTACAATCTTTCATGTGGATTAATACATGGCTTATCTGCCCAGATAACTGTATTTGCTTTATTTGTTATCATGTGTTTTATTTTACTGAGCCTGTTTTCAACAGTTACAACAGCCTGACTGAGGATTTGTGGCTTATAAAGTCAGTGTCTTTTCATAAATATCATCTCAAAACTCATTCATATGTTAAGGCCTTTTCCGTTAACCTAAAGCCACGTCTTTATTTAACTTTACGTCAACCATTTTAAAGCCGAATCGTTGTCTTAAAAAAAGTTTCTTATTCATTATAATTGCTGTAAAATGTGAAATCTCGGACACTCTGCTAACCGATGCCAAGTTCCACCACAGTGCCATCTGCGAAGTTTACTGTAACACATGCAGAGATCAGGGAACACTGTGTTTATATGACGATGTGGGCCATGTGCATGTGGGTGCGAGCGTCCACTAAGAACATCAGTGTTTATCTTAGCATTACTCTGAGGCTCCACTGAGTGTGACAGGTGCATGACACCTCAGTGAAATCAGTACACCATTAATCCAGTGACACTTCATCATCCAGGACTTTCCATTTGCACTCTTCCCAAATCTTGCACTACCGCAAACACTCTTGCTCTTCATAACACCAGAGCCGGGATAAATAGCCAGACCTGGAGTTTGCTTATGAGTTGTTTTGGACCTCTTGGACTGGTTGGCTTTGTCGATTGTCTTAGAGTTAAATGAGTATTCCACTGATTTGTTAACACTTCTATAAAGTTTGGTCATGTGTAAGAGACTGGTAATGGAAGCAGGAGAGGCTGATATATAACGACTTTTAGCTCTTAGTATTGGTCAAGCTTCTAAATCTGAGATCCTACATTTCCCATGATGCAACTGAATAGCATCTAAATTGGACCCTTATGTTATATTTAAAAAAAAAAAAAAATCAGGTGTGGATGCAAGTGGACGTGCTGCTCCTCTCAACTGGCTGCTAGATGGGCTTCACACTAGTGTACCCTATCGTGGGATTCACTTGACTGGATAAACGCGCTGCTAGTTGGGCGGTCCCTGGTTCTCTGCTAGCTGAAAACAACATGGCGGCCAGCTCATACAGTTTTTGTTATTCTGTCTAAACAATCCAACAGAATTTATTTCGGAAAAACATTTGAGGAGAAAAATAGGCAATGCAAGTGCTGAGTCTTGTTTTGTTTTAGAATTACATCGCAGAGTCTGAAAGTTCGGTCCAAGTTTCGTAGGCCAGGGGTGACGTGCTGGGCAGACTCATTTGCTTATGCTTGAATCTAGTCTACTTTATGCAACTGTGAAACAGCGAACTCACCGCAACCCTTCCTTCAGACTTGCCGCAACACTGTCATCATGCCCTGCACAACTGTTTCTCCTGCTCTCCATAGGAAATGAACAGAAAGATGCACTCTGTTACCACAGTCAGTGCCTGGTAAAAATCTTCTTCGTTTAAACTCCCCACTCCCACTCCCCAGTTTGTCTTTAAAGTTCTCTTTAAAGAGGACATCATACAACTATATTTGCTGCTTCTTGTGACAAGCTATTTTACCAAAGGCTGATATTTTTTTGGGAATCCAGTGGGTCATGGGATTCCTGTGGCACTCCCGCAGGATGGGAATCAATTTCAATAGCAGGTGCGAGAGGAATAACAACAATACAGAGCTAACAATGTGAAGTCTGCCTGCAAGTATGAGCACACGTTGTTTTATGTTAAGCATGTGAAGTAAAATGGATCGTTTGTTAACATAATATTATCGTGATCGCGATACTAACTTCTGTGCATCGATGGTCATTGCCATTATGTGTTAATGTTGAGCTAACGGACTAAGCGCTAGTTACTTGACATGTGGTTGTAGCAGTTAGAATCAGAATAAGGTTTATTACCAAGTAAGTTTTCACTTACAAGGAATTTGTCTTCATGTTTGGTGCATACGAAAAACATATTAAGAGGAAATAAAGATTAAAGGCAAAGGTTTGTTTTGTGGGTGTGCGATGGGACAGGAGTGAAAATCCTCTCACCCTCTCATCTAAACTTCCTGTGTAAAATCAGTAGAGTGCCCCTTTAAAGGCCAGGACATTCAGCCAGTTTTAGGCAAAGTCTATTGTATAACAACAAGCTTACATAATGTTGTTCTGGGGCTGTAAACCTCACAACATTGGTCCTCAGAGACAGAGATCCTTAAAATACCACTAAAAAATGTTCCTAAAGCCTCTACGCTTACTGTAGTCTTTAACATGTGAAGGCACGAGGGGCTAGACAGGAAACATGATCCGCCTACAGTAATCTCTGAAACAGAAATCCTATGATGAAAAAAAAAAAAAATCTCCTAGTCTTCTTGTTTCACTTAATCCCCCATCTACAACTGCCCCAGGACTGTTTCTGACCTGTAGACTATCCTCTCACGGTGCAGGTCCTCAAGGCCACAGCAGATCTCAGCAGCGTAGAAGATGGCCCTCTGCTCGTCGAAGCCCGAGTTGCCCATGTTGTAGATGTGGAACTTTAAGTCTCCGCCATTCATTATGGTCAACACCAGACACAGCGCATCCTTGGTCTCATAGGCATATGCTAGACTAACCTGAAGAGGGAGGCAAATTTTGGGGAACGAGGAAGGTGAGGGAGCGAGTCAAGGAGTCAGTGTAGAAGAGGGCATGAAGAGAGAAGGAAGGGGGGAGGAGGAGGAAGAGGGAAGAGCAGTGGTAAGAGACAGAGTGCCTAGAGGAACATGATTGTTTAATTTGGTTTATTTAATGCCCGAAATAATCATCCATTATTCAAGATGGAATGTCAGGAATGTATACAAAGAGAAACAAAGAGAGATATATCACAGAAAACCAGAAACTTCTTTTCCACTTCTTACTCCATCACCTCGTGTCCCTTCCTTCTAATCCCACCATCTATCTCTCTTCTCTCCCTTCATTCCCACCAGCCCCCCCCCCCTCTCCCCTCCTCCCTGTAGGTCAGTGACACGCAGGGTATAGCATGTGTGCATGTGCTGTTGTGTACAAGCAGGATGTTGCTGCCATTGGGAAGAATCCCATCTGCTTCAAACTACACAGTCGAAGAGGGACCACAAGAGGGGATGGGAAAAATTCTTATGGGCAAGCACATACACATACACATATACATACCGTACCTAAACAAACACGCAAATATGAACCAAAAGCCAAAGCAAACAGTCTTGTGCACACTTCCAAAAACCATGTTTATTCATTAGCAGTGGACAAATCTATTGAACTTGGCACCGCAAAACAATGCCTCTCACACTGGGCTTGGTGTCAGGAAGCTTCCCAGTAATAAAAGAAGCTAAATGTATTTCAATTGTGCCATCAAAATGTCCGCTACTGCCAAACATCTATGCTAATGCAATAAAATCACAGAACTGGCAACCCAAAGCAATCGGCTTACTGAAAATTACTCACTCTCAAATGAGGTTAATCATCATAAGCTTCTTAGACAGGAAAGTAAGAGAAGGGTTAGTCTTTACCTGTTCTTTGATCAGATATTTTAAAGGTCCAGTGTGTAAGATTTAGGGGGATTTAGTGGCATCTATTGGTGAGAATTGCAGATTGCAACTAGCTGAAACTTTCCCCAGTTGGAATCCCTTCAGTGTTCAATGCTCAGGAGGTTTTTACCAGGAGTCAAATTATCTACAGAGGTCTCTCCCTCTCAAAAACAAATTTACTAGGTGACTGAAACTGGTAAAATCACTAAACATGGCAGTTTCACATTACAAATCTGTGCCTCTCCAATGCGGTTTGGCAAACCACCGACAGGCTGCTCGCGCAGTAACTGCTATGTGCGCTCACTGTTTTCTCTGATAACTCACAACTTATTTCTGATCCAGATGCTGAGGGGGTTTTTACCATGAGCTGAATTATCTGCAGAGGGCTCTTCCTCTCCAAAACAAACAGACCCCGTCATTTAAACCGATAAAAACTCTGAATAAAGCAGTTTCATGTTACAAATCAGTGTTCCTCTAATGCTATTTGGTATGTTGGAAAAAGCTACTAGCCTAGCTCCTGCTAATGTGTGCTCACTGTTTTTCTCCGATAATTGCTTTTCCTCTCTGAAACACACAGACCTGGTGATTTAAACTGGTAAAAACACTGAATAAAGCAGTTTCACATTTAAAAAAAATCCCTGCATTCCCAAACACTATACAAATGCTATTGTCTTTGCCTCCTTAATTGCTAGATGCCTTACACTTACAAAGCAGAAGCAGGAGGTGGGACGGTGATCTTATGAGTTTACTATACTTTGAGAAAATAAGGTGTAAGCTGGGTGGCTCTACAGGTTAATTTTACAGGACATGGCGACAATTTCTGACATATGAAAACACTAAAACTGTGTGATGTTCAATAACTGAAATTACAAAGTAGACTGGCTATAGACAACTGTGACTGATGTGTAAATCTATTTGTATGAATGCATGTGGGTACTTATGTTTACATTTTGATTTACTTTGATTTACTCTGCTTATGTATGTCTGAAATATGTATCTGCCCATGTATACATGTATGTATACTGTCATTTTAGTTTAATACAACTTGTTTTTCCTGGGGCTGGGGGGAATAAAGATGGACAACATGCAAGTTTTTGTATTTAGGTATTTCACTCTGAATGTAGCGCAGGTGTTATATTGTTGAAAACAAGATCACCATTTTTCCCATGCTCTCATTGTGGAGGGGCGGCTAACCACGGTTACCGATGCAAAAACCACTGTAGAAATGTGGTGCAATATGATGATATACGTAGATGTAAACGGCTCATTCTAAAGTAATGAAAACACAATGATTCTTGCGTTCAGCTCATTATACATTAAAGACAACACACTTATTATATTTCATTTCTGCTAATATATACCCCTAAATCCTACACACTGGACCTTTAAATTTTACTGATATCACACTTTGTGTAATTCTGTGGTCGAACAATTACGATGTAAACCTTTTAGATTTTAGGAAGGTTGTATAAGACATTAAAGAACGACCTCTGACTTGTGTAGAGGGAAAAGTGCTGCAAATCTGTAACAACTTGTCATATTGGCACCAGTATCAAAACATTTCAAGTGATAGCGTCAGAACAATGCAGCTCTACCTCAGTTTCACCTGCTGGAGACTTTAGAACAGGGTCATCCTGCCCTGCGTCTCACATACACATGATATGCACACCCACACACTGAATATGTGGATGGGTTACTGGTTAAAACGTACAGTAAGGCAGCAGTATGTATCGACTAATAGTATGATGCACTGATCAAAAAAAGGTAAAGAAGAAAAACGCTGGAGAGAGAGAGAGAGAGAAATGAGGGGTTTGAGAGAGCACTTGACTCTTCTCCTTGCTACTGCTGTTTGGTCAGTGTTGCTAGGCAACAGAGCTGCTCTCGTAGGTAGAGAGGCATATGAAGAGTCATCAGTTCTGCCTGCAGCACAGAGAACGAACGCACACACACACAGAATCATGTGCCAATCCCAGGTGACAAGAGCTGCAAGTCTGAGGTTCTGTAACAAGCCCACTCCAGCCTCTGTGTGCGTGTGTGTATGTGTGTGTGCATGCCCATACACATGCTCCTGCCATGACTCACTCAAAACAAGGACGTGCAACATAGCTCACACTGCATCAGAAACCGACTAATCCAAAACGTAGTACAACTCAAACACATCCATTAGCTTCAAATGGAGAACATGGAGAGGCTGTGAGACTCTGCTGCTCCCTTCCAGTCCAGCTTACTGTACAAAAGATCAATATCTCCATTCTGTACAATTAAATAGCAGAACATTGTGTTCTACAGTAGGTACACATATACAAAGTACACACTGCACACAGACCAGAAATTAACATGCTCATCTCTCTAGCAGCTCCTCGCCATGTTTCAAGAATGTAAAACGAGCACTTGCTGTAATTTTCTTGTCTTCGGAACAATAATAACACAGAGCCAAAGCTAAGTTTTCTTTTCCTGCCGGAGCACCTGAGAGGTTTTGTGTGTGTAGAGTTGGACGAAATGGAAAGAGAAGCACACATTACTGGTTTTCCAGCAGCGTTTGACTCCTGATGTCAACATGCATTAAAATTCAGGCATTTCATTTTCATGTAAAAGGACTGATGATAGCAAAATTAAAAAACAGAGACATATACACACATCCACTGCATCAAATGCACACACTGAGGTAGAAGGAGTGAGGGTGGTTCATATTTTAAGTTTGTGAGCTGACAAATTGCTACTTGTCCTAGTCATATTTTATTTAAGAAAATATCCACTAATAAAGTCAATCTCCCTTATTTTAGTTGTATTTTATGCACTTCCATCACAGTAATTAAATGAAAATAACTTGTCACATCTCTTTTATATTCAATATATCACCTATAGAAATTACTGCCATCTCATTTTAAGGTCTTTAACTGTTCCTATAATGTATCATCTTACATGTTAATGGACTGTCAACTGTAAATTTCTGCCCTTCAGTACTTTGGTACGGCATGGAAGAAATGAAAAGCTAGGTGACTCCCCAAAAAGCGTTCAGGCTTGGCATTACAGCGCCAGCCAAAAACCACCGCTTACTCATGACTATGGCTCAATTTATAAAAATCCTCCATAGGAAAATCAGCCAAGAGCTACGCCACCATTAAGAGCTTGAGGCATGATGGTACAGTGGCAGGGTAATGATTTCTTTTTTTGTGCTGGCTCACATGCTCGGAGCAGGACACTGCACTGCTCTCTCCTACATGCTGTTGTTCTGTTATGAAACTTCAGCACCATACAGGATTTTACAAATGTTAGTAAGGTGCCGCTTTGGTGGAGCAAAAAAGAAGAGCAGTTTTAATACTGTTCCCTAATGATTGGACCTGCAATGCTTTGATGAAGTTTTTTGGAAGTTGTTTTCATATTGTTCTAAACATTGTGCTTCCGTAGCATTGTCTTTGAAATTCGGCAGTTCCTTAAAAATACAGTTGGAAACAAGGTGGTGACACAGAAGCATATGAGACAGATAGTCTGCGAAAAAAATCACGTTTCTTCTCTCACCTAATTTTGCTGCTAATGGCATTCACTAGAATCAGACTGTGACTCACCAATAACAACCAATCAGAGTCGAGGAGTCTCTAACGCAGCTGTCAATCATGTCAATCATTGTTTGTGAACTACTGTAAAACTGTCAAGCTCACCAGCGTTTTGTTACTGCATTGCCTATTTCTTGTCTCAAATGTTTTAGGAACATATTTCAGTGTACTGTTTAGCTGTAAAATGAGAAAGCTGGGCTGAATCCAAATGTCCACCCTCTGGATTTGCAGATTGAGCCCTTGTGGACTTCAGTTGTACATACTAGTGTGACATATTCACTGTCATTACGTAAAGTCTGCGAGGGCAAAGATTGCAAGCGGTTGATAGACAGCCCTTGACACTGTTTTACTCGCTGCTGTGGAGATGGTCAACTATTCCTGCTGTCATATTAATATATATTTCATAAAAGTTGATGAATAGTGCTTACTCATCTGTCCCTGCAGATAACAAGATATAAATACCATATATAGCCTTTTTTGGGACTGAACAAAAATGTACAGGACTATAACTCAGCCCTCAGCACTCCCAGACTTTCTGGGAATGCATCCGCAAAGTCTGCCAGTCTGCAAGTGAGGTGAAGTCCGGACATTTGGATTCAACCTCTGTGACCTTGCCGCCATGTTGAAAACAGTGGAGCGATGCACCAAGCACTGCCCACCGGCTGGACCAACTTTCTCATTTTACAGCTGAATAGTACACTGAAATATGTTTCTGAAAACATCTGAGGTGAGAAATAGACAACACAGTGGCAGAATCTTGATCTTATTTGATCAGCACTGCCTACTTTGACAGTTTCACTGCAGTTCACAAGCAGTGATTGACATGACTGACAGCTGTGTCCAAGACTCCTTGGCTCTGATTGGTTGCTGTCCTTCAGGTGCTGTAAGGCCATTAGAAGCACTACAGTGGGCAGAGTATTTTTTTTCCACAGATTATCTGTCTCATGTACTGCTCTCTGAATACAGTGACTTTTTAACAATTATAACAAAAAGTTAATTCTACAAAAGTTACCAACTACAGCTTTGAATGTAACGCTCAGGCTTCTGCTCTGACATGAACATTTCCGTTGATTAGAGACGTGTTTCGATCTAAATCATGTCCAATAATTGATTTGGCCCCAAATGAACTCAAGCTGAGAGGACATTTGGACACTTAAAGGAATCTAGATGAACTGTGACTCAGTTTCGAGGGTCACTGCAAATAAGATTGATGAAGTAATTATCCTTATCGTGTCCCTGGTCTAGTTTTTAGCTGAGTGTGCTTAGTGACATCCATCATTGTATTCAGGCTATAGCACAAACTTAAAATTAGACAGTTAAAATGTGTGTGACCAGAGTAGGTGCAGAGTCATGTTTGTTGTTTTTCCTCACAATCAATGACATGCACGTGTAAAAGGTCACAAATATAAAACCATCACTCTGTATAAGTGTCAAACACCACTGCATCAAGAACACATGAAAACATTAAGAATCACATGGCATTAAATAGATTTCAATCAAATTGCACAATACATTCACAGATGATTAAAGGCAGACAGAAAGCTCCAAATAAAATCTAATTCGACATGTTTGCACAGGCAAAATCTCAGGTTTGCTGCAACAATGAATTTGCATTTGGTTTTGATTAAAACTGTGTCTGCAAGCTGGTTACAGCTGAACTCGTCGACCTTTTTGCAAACCCTCGCAGTATGCAGTCACCTGCAACTGGTCAATAATCACAATATCATGTGCCTTATTTTCCCCCCTTTTGTACTTTATCCCATCGTGTTTCTTTCCACAGCGACTCCCTAGCTCTTCCACCTGGTGCGGACGTCATTAAACAAACAAAGCTGGAGTCACAGCGACTGTCTTTAACAGCTGATGGACAGCCTTTGCAAACACGCCATTCAATTTCATTTGCAGGATCCTGGAGCCATAACAAACAATGCTCTCACTCACTCACTCACTCACTCACTCACTCACACAGATACAATTCTGTTGAAAGGTTGAATAAGAAAAAAGTAGTACTTACTACAAAACTACTGTTAACTTTTTCTAAAATGCGTTTTTCGTTTAGTGCCATTGCTTCACCTTTTCTTTTCTTCACTCGTTTCTTTTCCAGCTTTTTACAGGCGTACATCTTACCGGTGGCACGTACTTGGCAGGCACAAACCTGGAAAAAAGGAAGCGGGGAAACACGATCACACACAGATGCAAGTAAAAAAAACACACATACCTTAAAAACTATAACTAATGGAAGTTAATATGTCACACCACCCATTTCCCCACCCAACATCAACTTCTAAAGGTTGCTTGTAGTAATGTAAATCATTAACGTCTCATTCCCAAACTTGCCAAGTCAGTAAACATAATGTTGGCTCTGTATCCATCACAAAAACTTTAACAACCCCTCATGTATTACTTTCTGATTGCAGTGACACTCACCTCACCAAATCCACCTTTTCCTAATACTCTGTAATGTCTGAAGGTATTTTTGGTTACTGGTTGCCTGCAGGGACAGAAAGAAAAGAGAAATGATAAAGAGAGAGACAAAAAGAGATATAAAATAACAGATAGGTTATGTCATTCTCTCAGACCATGTGATGTCGCAGACAGAGTAATGCTCTAATATATTATTAATCCTCTCTGATGACTGCTGTTTCCACCCTGCTTCTGTTACCCAGCCATTATGCAAAGCATCATCAATTATTTACCAAGACACACAAAAAACGCTGATTGGCAGCACCACCTTTGTGTTTTAATGCAAACATCTTTCCTGTGACTAGTCCCTATGTACAGTATCCTGTTCTGTTTGTTTTCTGTTTGTTGTGAGCAGTTTTTTTTTGCCTTAGATAAGGTTTTCATCAGGGCTGCACGATATGAGGAGAATATGCGATTTGCGATAACAATGTTGAATATCGCAATGACGATATTACTAGCAATACATAAACAGATATTAAAATGTAGTTAGTTCTTGAATCAGACTTGCACAGTACTTCGTATTTCCTGTACCCAAAATATTGCCAGATGGCTGGCGGGCATTTGCACTTTTGTCTGCACTCATCTTGTCACACTTTGCTCCTTCAACCATGCAGGGTTGTACAGCAGCACTAGTCTAATAAACCTCATTTGCATGCATGCAGATTCTGGCCAATTGGACTATGCCTAGCGGAGAGGGTTGCACCTACTGACAGAATGTTATTACTGGAGCTGCAGGAATTGCCAAAAAAAAGATATTGCAATTATTTTGACAGATATTGCAATTGCGATATGAATCATGATTTTTGTGGAAATGGTAATTTTTGAATTTTGTTTTTATTTAGAAATTATTTTCTTTTAATGACAATGGTTTGATTTTTTGCTGTCGTCTGTACCAAACTAACAAGAATGTTCCCTTACATCTTGATTATGAGTTGAAGGCAGAGACATCCCTGTACCACCAGATTTTACATTTCTTAAACATTGCAGATCCTGCAATCTAGTTATTGCATTTACCTATATTGCAATTTTGATAATATTTTGATTAACTGTGCAGCCCTTGTTGTTACTATATTCAACTACGCAATATTAGACGAGAAGGAGTCCTGTCATAGAGCACGGAATATCATTATGGCTGTGATTCGGTCGTAGGCACGAGGCTGCAGGTCGAATGCCTGAGATAGTAAGTCTGACATTGTTTTTATACAACAGTTCTACAAGTGCTTTTCATAACGTAACAGTAATAAGTGAAAATAGATTATGATTTATTTGTTTATTAAATGATTTTTTGCTCCGCCAATCCAAATACTTCCTCAGCTGGACTGAGACTGAACGGTGCCAAGCAACACATAAACATTCCTGCACACTAGCGTGCTACTTTGTGTAGGTCTACACATTACCGCAGGCCAGCTAATTTGTATCGTGTATATTTATCTGTGTGTTTCTATTTATTGTTCAGCTAGTGACATAACAGTCTGTTGACAGTCAGTATGGTGTGATTTCAATTAGTTAACAGCGTGAACAAACAGTAGCCGGTAGGATGATGTCATGTGGGCACACCTGGAGATTCGCAGTGCAGTATCCAGGTCTATTTTGTTCCCTCCGTGCTCTTCTGACAACTAGTCATGATTTAACTCAAATGTTTTTTGTGGAAATATGTTCATCTTTGCAGTGCAAAATTTGTTCTGACACTAGTCATGTAATAAACTGTTACTGATACATGTATGATTAAAGGTCTCACTGCTGTTACACTCTATATCAGCACTCTTGTCTAATGTAATTACTTGGTCAGAGCTAACTGCTGTATAAAGTGCAATACTGCAGTGTTTTGCAATGTGATGACCTTCATAATTTCTTTAAATCATATTCATTAATATTCACCTTAATTATCTGTAGTTTTTTCCCCTCTAGAAATGATGATTCCCCCAAAAATAAAAAGTCTGAATATGTCAGATGTCATTTTTATGTAGAAAAAGGGAATGGTTTGCATGTCTGCTTCACCAAGTGCATAATCTGCAGTGACTACCCACCTCTCCAACCATTTCCACTGCAGGAAGCGAGAGAAGTACATGGACTCCTGGTAGGAGGAAAATGGAGCTCCACTCAGATAATCACGAACTATTCTGTAAGGAGGGAGGGAGAGAGAGCGTTGGTGATCATTTAATAATAAGGTTATAAAGATGTAACAGTGTACATGTCACCAGAAAACAACAGCAAAAAAACAAGCACGTGTAAAATTTCTTGCCAAATCTTCCACACAGATGAACAGACATCTGGCCTGTGTTCCCCAGAGAACGCCTTTTAACCTTTACAATGACTACAAACACACACATCCTCTTTATCTGACTACCCCCTGAATCACACACGTGTGTGTTTGTGTAGATCTGTGTGTTTGTGTGTGTGTTCAGGCATTGCCGGCTGTGTTCCGGTTCAAAGCCGTTCTCAGTGGAAAGACTGAAAAAACTCAGCGCCGGTACACCACCGTGAAAAATGAAAAATGCCTTTGAACGAAGACATTCCACTCAACTCAACCAGGAAACAGGGGATTTTGGGGAAACCGGTTTTCTCTGAGCAGGAGGTTGAGCGGAACATCTAATCTCACTTTCCTTCGCACGTGAATGTGGGTGTGAGTCTTTCTGAATCTATGCGATTATGTCATATATTCAGACATAACCACCCCCTCTGAAATTTGGAAAAGTCCTGCCGTAGGTTAAAGGAGTGAGGCAACTGACACCCACCATAACGCAGAGTTAAAGTTCTTTGAGGGAAGAAAAGGTTACCAAAGGTCACAGCCTCATCGTCTCCTGACCATACGTCAAACGTCACTCCCCTGAGAGTTGTAAGAACATGACTCTTTGACATGACCCTGCCAGCCTCTCATATCAGTGTCCTCTTTCACTGCTTTGACTACAGATGTTGTTTGACTTAAACACCATGTCCTCTTTGATACTGCTGCACCAAACAGACATGAAGTGAACAGTATGACACAGCTACTTCAAGGCTTGTGGAGGGAAACAATGCAGGTCAGCAAAAATGTTGTGGTTACTATATCTACTGTCCCTGCTGTCTGTGATGCCAACAGATAACATTTTTAAAGGGACAGTTCATCTTGAAACCCAAAACATGTTTTCCTCTTACCCCCAGTGCCATTTATCAACCTAAATTGTTTTGTTACGAGTTGTCAAGTGTTAATGACATAAGCCGTGGAGATGTCTGCATTCTCTCCAGTGTAGTGGAACTAGATGGCCCTCTGCTTGTGGTTCCCCATAGACTAGCGTTATAAGAGACATGTCTGTAAAACTGTTGACAGCACACCTCGAACTGTAAACAAGGTCAATTATGACTCTTTCTAGTGTAAATGTTTGATACATGGGGGTTTTGTAATTGTAAAATATTCTTTGAGCCAAAATAATCGATTTAAAAATCCATGATGTCATCACAATGTTAAGTCCTTGAGTTGAGCTGGAACTCACAGGTGGGGCCAGCGGAAGAGACACTACTGTGCATATTCAGCGGACTGCATACCACAGAAGTTAACCCACCCAGAAGCTAGAAACTTTTTTTTTGGCATATGCGCCAGACAAGCAACTCCACTGAAATGAATTGACGCAACCTTGGGGTGTGATATGTAGTTATCATCTATGGTTAACTCAAGATAATCAAGCATAATCAAGCAACGGGTCCTGCTCAATCTTTCACTTCCCAGCTGATGAACAGACCAGGAGTTGCTGGATAAAACACATCAGGCAAGACAACGTTACGCTAAGTTACCTAGCTAACAAGCTAGCTAGCGTTGGTGACGTACGTCGTGTTAGACGAGTGATGTAGTTAACTGAGCAGTTTCACACAAAACTAAATGGTACCATGACAAACTTATGATAAACTCGACTTTCTTGCAAAATGATCGATTAAATTGACAAACGTGAAAATCATGGCACAATTCAAACAAGATCAAAAAATTGCGTAATTCAAAGCAAGAAATTTAGCTAACTTGATTAAAACAGAAACATCTGGTAAAAATGCATGATCCAAAAAACACAAAGTATAATTCCACTTTTGCCATTTGCCTTACATGAACAGCCTTCAAAGGTGAAATAAATTCTAAAGAACCTTGATATCTGGCCAAACAATTGTCTAATCATTGGTACTAAACAACAGCCCCATCACATTCCCAAAGATTCATTGCACAACATCAAATGTCTTGATTACATTTCTGTAAGTGAAAAAGACTTGAGACTTGCGATCAATATTATTAGTTTGGGGTTCAATCAAATGTAAAAAAGAACTGCCCCAACAGTGTGCATAAACATTAACTCCAGGACCACAGAAAGGTTCTGTGCAGAGCGTTTCAGAGGTGAGCTGTACTCCTCCTGAACCACAGCAAACAACAACTGTTTCACCAGCAGCACTTTCTCTCCTGCTGACCTGTGTGCTAAAAAATCTCTCCTGCCAGCCTTCAGCACATGACTGAAAACCAAAGTTACAGCAGATATCCGTCGTCTACCACCCAAAACGTTGAAGAGATGCTCATATTTGGCAAGCATATTTTCCTTGACCATATTTTAAAATTACTTCATCACTAAGGAGGATGAGGAAAGCTGCCTGTGGTTACCAACAGCGCTGGGGTGGCTGTTCTTGGCACAAGGCTCGAGAGTAGAGAGTTTCCACAAGGGAAGCACCCTCTGCTGTGTAAAAGAAAACTGAATTATGTCATCATGGGACCCAGTTGCTTTGTACATGAGATTCCACCTATTCGGACTAGTTGTCTTTGCAGGAGAAGTTCAGCGTCTACGAGATGTTATTGGTCTCTATTCTGCTGTTCCTGAGCTCACAAGGGTTTGTAATGAAAGCATGTTTATCAAAGATAAATTAAAACTAATTAAAACACCCTCCAAAGTGCTGGTTTGCTCTGTAACCTCAACGGATACAATAACATGTTTTCAATACAGTCGTAAGCGGGCAGTGTGTAGAATTTAGTGGCATCTAGCGGTGCGGATTGCAGATTGCAACCCATGTGCCTAGCGTGATCTCCCAGGTAGGAATCCTTTTCAGTGTTCATTGTTCAGGAGTTTTTTACTGGGAGTCAAATTATATGCAGAGGTCTCCTCCTCTCTGAAACAAATGAACCAGCAGTAAAGCAATTTCACTTCACACATTAGTGTATCTCCTACGCTGTTAAGTTTGTCATAGACAGGCTGCTAGCCCAGCTCCTGCTAATGTGCACTCACATTTTCTCTCTGATAACTTAAGATCCAGACATTCAGGAGGTTTTTAAATGGGAGCTGAACTATCCGTAAAGGTCTCTTTCTTTCAAAAACAAACAGATGCAGTGAATTAAACTGGTAAAAACACTACATAAAGCAGTTTCATATTAAAAAGCAGTATTTTTCTGATGCCGTTTGGCTCGTTGCGTAGGGGCTGCTTACTGCAGTGGCGATGCTAAAATGGAAAGAAGTAGAAACATTGCTGTGCAACTTGGCAGACTCTGTGAAAGAGTACCTGCTCCTTATGTAGATATAAACGGCTCATTCTAAAATAACGAAAACACAATGATTCTTATTTTCAGGTGATTATACACTAAAGAAAACATACATATTTTATGTTGTATACCATTTCTGCTGATATATCCCCCTAAATCTTACACACTGGACTTTCAAAGAAAGCATACTTTTTTTCCCCCTGCATCTAGTTCTGTCTTAAATCTCAGACCATGGCCTGAATAACTTAACTTTCTCAGCCCAGACTCTCATTAGCGTTCACTTATCACGTCCACTGGCTTCCCTCAGTCTTACAAGACAAAACCGGTCCCGGACACTTAAAGAAAGGGGCTCCAGAAAGGCAGGAGCCTAGCAGTGCCTGGCTTGGAGTCCAGCCTCAGACAGACACCACTGGCAGTAGAAATAAACACAGCTACAATATGGCTTTTGTTACTCGAAGGAGAGAGGGAGAAGAAAAGAGAAAGGGGAGAAATATCAGCATACAGACCTTTGTCAAGATCAGCGATACACAAAACACTGAGATACACATGTACTGAAGGGCCACGCTTTACTCCTGGTATGACATAACCGTATGTTCCACTGCAGCAGAAGAAAATCCGTGAGTGAGCTAATACATTTCTGCTAGTGGGTGTGAGGCTCTGCCAAAAGTCACATTTCCACGTGCAGCCCCATGCTTTCCTACAGGCTTTCCCTCTGAGAAAAAGACTGAATAAGCCCCGGGTCAGGATTACATATCGGAATAAGAAAATTAAAGAAAATAAAAATTCCACAACCGGGTACAAATAATAATGATAGTGGAAGAAGTGATGACCGAACTTGAACAGGAATCCCATTCAAAAACATTTGAACTGCCGCAGCAGCGAGGCTTTCAGTAACACAAACATGTGCCTGTGTTGTTCTATGTTTGTACACTCTGCTGTTTTGCCCCGCTCTCCTTAACACTTTCTTTCCATTTCTCCTCACTTTTCCCAAGTTCTCCTTTTTGCTCTCCTGTCATTTCTCTCTGTGGGTCTTTCTAACTTCGCCCCTCATGCTGTGCTTTCTGCCTGTCTATTTATCACTTTCTCACTGGCTCCAATCCGGTCAAGAAGTCTGAATGGAGTGGATGCTTCCCACAGCACCAAGTGTGAAACTTCAGTGTTATAATTCTGTGGCCTCTCGCTTTCTCTCACCATTTCTCTGCCCTCGCCAGAGCCCTTTTGACTACACAAGACGTGTTAAAATAGAGATGCATGCAGAGGGGAAGGAAACAGGGCCAACAGACCATGACCTGAGATGCCAAAGAGAGAAGACAGGTGTGCTGTGGTCATCTTAACCTCACACTGATGTTTCCAGCTTCAGTCACACATAAGCCACCACCTCACCCAGCTCAAGGTCCCGCTACATTGCCTTTCCTTGCAAACGCACACACACACAAGGAACTGAAAATTAAAGATTTGCACCATAATGAGTAATTTCATTTTCTTTTTTAAAGTATTGTTCAGGAACCCGTATGTAAGTCAAGGTATCAGCACTGGCATCAACACTTCTAAACACTGCCCAGCCCTACCCACATTACTGCATTGCACAAAACTAGATAACATAGAAAGGAAAGAAAATCACAAAAACACCGCCATCAGTGTATCTGTCCTTCGCAGTCAGCATGACCAGCTTCTCACCCGTATGGGTTACTCATTTTATAAATCCAACAGCTCTCCACGTGTTTTGCCAGAACAGGCGAACAGGCTGGGAACATAACTGAGTGTATTCCCGATCATAATTCCCACTTCTCTGGAGTTCCTTCTCGCAGATTCCGGTATTCCCCGAGGAAGCTCAGTGAATCAGAGGCTGGACGCAGCATTTCCAACCCAAGTCTGTCTGCCTGTGTGGCTACAAGTTGGGACTTCACAGAAATTCAGCTTTTGCCAGGGAACATGGGAACATGGGTCTGTTTTCCTGAAGCTCTCTGATTTAGTGAGGGGTGGACTGTACTGTGATCTGCTTCTTATTTAATGATGTGATATATTTATGTACGTTTTTGTACATGGTTTTATATAATAAATTGTGTTGTATGGCAGTAAACCTGGGTCACGTCTTTTTCTGCCAAGTCACTGCCGGATTGATTACACAATCCTGCAACATTTTGGTTCCTACTTGTCTATGGAAAGCACTTTTTATGTTTCCTGGTTAGGGCAGGACAATAAACAAAATTTATTGTGTTACCAGCTTTATGACTTTCTCACCAATCTCGATTTACTCACATCAATTTACTGTAATTAAACTGAAAAAAGCTACAAAAAACAAGCAGAACTTCAACAAACCAATCATCACACACTTCAGTTTAGACATCAACAAACTCTAACTGCTCATACTACTATTAACCAATACAGACATATCTGAAGTGAGCCAAAATAAGAAATGTGGAAAATAAAAATAATGCACTGGAGAAAGAAACTAGTTGTTTTAACTTGAAAACGTTAATGTCTGGGATGCCTTAACATTTTAAGATGACTGAATTTGTGAAGACAAGTTGAGGTAATTTTGTAATAATTCAAAAGAAATAATTTTTTTCTTAATTTAGTTGTAGTATTTAAATCCTTTAGTTCAATCAAGCTGTCACTTGATCAATCATTTGTCACATAAAATCATACTAATACAAGGCTTTGACAGGGTCTTCTATTATCAATCACAAAGAGTATAGCTTATATTTGTAAGTAACTGAAACAGCATAAGTTAGTATAAGTTTTGTGGGGCTGATAGAACTGTGCTTGGAGAGGTCTGTAAACTGAAGGATTTAATGTCAGGGTAAAGTAAGAGTTTCATATCTAAACACTTTATACATGTTAGAAAACACTTGTTGAAACGTGAAAACACTATATAGTACTGAAATGTGGAGTTAAGACTGTTTTTCACCATTTCTGTGTCGAGGATTTTTTGGTGAGGCTAAAGTCTTCTCTGTGACGCAATGGAGCTTAGCACAAGCCCCGCCCCTACACTATATAAGAACTAAAGCTGTTAAGGTTTGTTGTTTGAAAAAATAAATAAAATTACCATTCTGTCGCAGACTTAGAAGAGCCATGTTTATTTTCGGGGAGCTCAGTGTACCCTGGCTCCGAATCTGATTCTGGCTCTGGTGGCTCAAACATGTACGGCTGACAAAAGTCTGACAAAGCTGCTATATGGAGTATCCATTGTAGTGCTACACTTTAAAGAGGCTGCAGCTTTCCTGTGGGTGGGTGTGGCAAGATTTTGAAACACATTAGCATCTTTTTTAATCATTCAAATGTGGCTGGGTGCTTAATAACACAACTATAACTCATCACACATATTTATTTTAGCTTTACCCGAACTGTAAGTACAACTGAATTAAGTTTATTGGACTAGAAAAGTTTATTTGATTTTAATTATTGCAAAATAACCTCAACTTGTCTTCTCAAATTCAGCAAACTTAAAATTTTATGGCAGCCTGGACACTAACTTCAAGCAGCAACTTTTTAGCCTTAAGTTAAAACAACTAGTTTCCTTCTACAGTGTAACTATCATATTTATTGTCACAGAGGTCAATGTGACAACTTATGATATACATTTCACAATACATCATTCAGCTGACGTCCCGGCAACAGAAACTAACTGTGACAGAGTTAAATTATTGGGCTACGTTGAGGTGTGTGAATGTGTGTGAGTCTGTGCAATGTGAAGTACATTCGGGGTAATAATCCCCGGTCTGTTTGCTTCTCCTGGCTCTCAGAGCAGGAAGCAGAAACACCTGCAAGAGTGTGTGTGTGTGCGAGTGTGTGTATGTGTTTGTAAATCTGTGTTTGTGTGTATATGCATGTGTGTGTGTACGGGGAACACTGAGGTGGCTGTTGTTTTCATGCCAGCCATCCGGATGCTCTCTCTGCCCACTGCTCTTTTTTCTTCGCCTCCACTGTGCGTGTGTTTGCAAGTCTGTGTGTGTGCGTGCGTAATACTGCACTCCAGGTGCCAGCTGCCTCATCATCACTAGTGACATGGTGCACTAGTCCACACAGTCTACAAACACACACACGCTTTCTGAAGGAACAGGACTCTATTGGTGCCGCCGCACTTTGATGGCCAGACTCAATCATACTGAATAACAGAAACACTAAATCTATATGCTGGAGGGAGACTTACTTGGTGCAGTCATTGAAGAGATCCTTACATGGACTCTGCTCCAGCCTCTCCCGACACCCAGCCACCACATCCTGGGGTACGTCTGGCAGATGGGCTGCCGACTTCAGGGTTACAAAGAGAAGACAGAGGGTGAGGCAGGCAGATACACAGACAGGGGGACAGGAACAAAGAGAGATGATGGGGTGTAATTTGGCTGCAAGGGCTAAGAAAACAGATCAAAACATAAACAGTCAGCTTGTCCCTTGCTGTTTGCGAACGTGCATAGTCTGGCTAGGAGTGCATGGCATCACAGCTGTGGTCAAACCTCACCTCACCTTTGTTTCATTTGTCAGTTCATTTAGGATGGCGAGAATGCTGTAAACTCTACGACGGACCAAAGTGCTCTAAGCATGAAAATAAAGATCTCGTTGTGGTTTTGGTGAGAACACAACAAGGAAAAACCAGAGTGTGACATGGGTGTGTGACACATGTATACATTCAAAAGCTAAACTGATTAATAGCCAAAACTTTAGAAATGTACCCAACCCATTTCCTGTGATTTGCACTATATGACAGCCCATTTCCTGTACATTATTTCTAGGTGTGTCTCACCGTTTTTAATCAGAAATGACATCCAGTTAGAGTCTCCACCAATGATGCTAATAAACCAACCAAGAGAACCAGAATAGAGATGTAAACACCGCCTAATACCGCTGCAGCCACATCTCTGGCTTCATACACTTTGGATAAAGTCCAAAGTCGATACAGTTCACAGCAGATCATACATTAAACATCACTGGCAAAAATGTGTTAAGTCTAGAGATGCACCAATTATGAAATTCAGGGCTGTTACCCATGTTTTTGTTGTCGTCGTGTTTGACTTTTTTTGGTCTCTGTAGCTAATTTCAACATTCATGACAACTGTACAGGTGTGATTTTTTTTTATAACTCATCTGTTTACATTTTAATAAGGCATTCAGTTATGCATAATTAAGGGCAGGTTGCTAGGAGTGACAGGCTGTCTGCCGATAGTGTCCTTGACTTCCCAGTCAGATCCACCCATCGCTCCACCACAGCACCAGCCTCTCGCCTAAATACCGTCTTCTGGCTCCAAAAAATTAAGATGGCGACATGCCGGAGTCCACAAACCACTGGGTGATGTCACAGTAGCTACGTTTATTATTTTTACAGTTCATGGACACAATAGAAAAACTGACTGTTATCTTATTGCTGATTGGCTGATGGCAGTCAACGAGGCGAATATCAGCCCATAAATCAGTGTATCCCTGGTTTAGTCATTACTAAGTGAAGATGTAATGTTGACATATTTAAAGAAAGCAATAAATCACATGAAGATCAAAAACAAACAGTTCTAAAATTGCTGTTTTGATTAATGAAATCATGCAGTTCAATAACTGGAAGATTTATTCTGCACATTTGTAAATGTGAGCAAACATCATCTTGTCCATATCGACCAGCTCTGTCATTAAGTGAGTGTGTGTGCAGCGTACCCCGTTATTAAAGTATGTGTCTAAAACATTCAGTCCATAGTCCCTCCTCTTCTCGTCAGGAGCTAGCTGGTACATGGCCTGTCAGAGAAGAACAGACGTGTGAGCAACCACAACAGCACAGGAAGCTGTACTCATTCAGCCATCTTTAATATCTCTCCAAATAAGGTCAGAGAGAGACGGGCACCAGAAGGCAGAGAGGAAGGCTGAGATGGGGGTGGAGAGAGAGAGAAAAGGGTGGAGGGGTTAATGAGGAACAAGCAAGAGGAAGAAATTAAAGTCAGCATCATTTCATCAGGTGAAAATAGAAACGAGTGTGAGACCGCAGACAAATAGAGAGATGGCACTGGTGACAAAACATCTCACCTTAGTCAAAGCGGCAAACTAGCAAACATGTTCATCTTCACGCTTCGCTCATTATATCCGTCACCTATCAGGATGAAGCCTCAGCTCTCACCGCATCGCAGATTGTGTTTTTGGTCAAATATGGCTGTAGGCAGGGAGATGGTCTGGAGTTTGACTGCTTTGAGCTGTGTGTTTTGTTTAAAAACAAGCTCGGTGGAGAGGAATGGGACCGAGCAATGCGACTGTGCATCACAGCCAAAGCATGACGCCCTCAGTGGGACTAACGGCACATGTTCAGCACTAAAATGGTGCTTGTTTCATTTATTGCATTTTTGTCAGTCAGTGTAAGTGTGTGTCACCCCCAGCGCAGTTACACATGTGCCTGTCTACTTTCCTTAAAAAAGACTGATGTAGGTTCTTATTAAATAAGCATGATTCCCCCCTGTTTTCCTTTCTCGCATACCTCCAGGGGCCGAGACACAAGCTCGGGCCTGTGTTTGCCTGCTCACCCAGGGGACCTGCCTCTGACGTGGGCTTGACCTCATGGAGGAGTGCATGGAGGAAGGGGAGGGGTCTGCTCTCTGACAGCCTGTCTAAATCGCTAATCACCCCCTACGCCCACCCCACCCACCACCTTGTGCTACTGCCAAGAGCAGGCAAAGAACCAAGGACTAACTTGCCTCTCCTATTTGTTGCTCTGCAGAGCCCGATTCAGGCCGAGTCTCACGGGAGAAATCAAAGAGAGACAAAGAAGATGAGAGAGTGAGACAGAGAAACAGGGACAGAAAAGTAAAAGAGTGAGAGAGGGGAGAGCTAAGAATAAGCAGAATGATGGTAAAAAAGTTCAATGAAAGTCTTACCACAGCATCCATAAATTCAATGCAGCGCTTCAGCTCTGGCCTGGTGTCACAGTACTGACGGAATAACAGCCGACCAATGGGCTGCTTCTCACATAGACTGGTGTAGTCCCTCTCTGCAGGGAGGAGAGGAGGGGGAGATAGATGGAGAAACGTTAATACACTACAAAATACACCAAAACAATTGTTCTAAACCGGGCGATTGAGACCCCACAAGCAGCCCTGGGATGAGTCTAGAAAGTCTGAGGGCCCTATCTTACACCTGGAGAAAAGCGGCGCACAGCACAGCGAACTGTCTTTGCTAGTTTGAGAACAATGCAGTTGCAATTTTCACAGCCAGTGCCCATGCTGTGTAAGTAGCAAATGAGCCCATCTGTGTGCCCATGGGCGTACTGGTCTTAAAATGAAGTTGTGGTCAAGCCCATTGTTATCGCATTTCTACTTTAAGGCAGCAGAAAGTGACTGCGCCATTGATCAACGTCTTAAGTTAACGGTGCAGTATTTTTTTGCCGTTTAAAGGGTGCATTATTCAGATATTAAGATGTGCCTACATCGGCAGGTTCACAACACATATACACGTGGCTTGCTACACACAAAGGGCCACGAGGATGCGTTGTGGTTAGGGCTGAGTACTATTTTAATATCATATCAATGACATGCGCCTAGATATTGTCTTTGATAAAGGATGTTGTAAAACTGTTGTCTTTTTAAAGAATGCATTGCAGTAAAGTGTACTTTTCTAAACTTACCAGACTAGCTGTTTTCTATCATGTGCCATTACCCACTTGGTCATTATATTCACATTTACTGATGATGACTTATTATCATTGTGTTAATATTTTGTGAAGGCATCAAAAGTCAGCCTTTCAGTATTGTCCCATATTGAGGTATCTGGTCAAAAATATTGTGATATTTGATTTTCTCTGTGTCGCCCAGCCCGAGTTGTGGGTGGTTAAATACTACATCATTGATAAGGAAAATATTAATTGCCTTCTCTAAAGTGAGAACATGGCAGACAGCAGAGCAGAGCAGAGCTGCTGTCCAACTCCCCATCAAGAGAGACGCAGTGCACATATATCCACGAGAAGCAGCATAACATCATCGATTATTTTAGATAACATCATTGCTCTTAATGCATTACTCTCAGCTTAAAACTGCTCACTTCTCCAATTTGTGAAATCTGCCATGTGAGAAGCAGTGTGCCAGGTGCCAAATGGTAAAAGACAACCTGCTTTCATTTAAGATAAAATGATAAGATGATAAGATGAAAAATGAGCTCCTCAGAGAAGTCTTTGGGAATAAAAGGTTTTTCAATATCGTCATTTAAAATAAAATAAAAAATCCCAATGCGCAAATGGGCCGTTTTTACATTTTTTGAACCTCTAACACAAATGTCCATATCTTAGCAACTTTATAAACATGTACATTACGTTACAATGTGTATTTTTGTTAAGTGGACTTTAAAGATATATTCCCCATCCTTTAAAAGAAACTACTGCATCATGCACATCCAGTAACTTTGTAACTGCAGATACAGCCTACTGCAAGCATGAAGGAGAGAGAAAAGGAATGTAAAATTCATCTACAAAGCGAGCTGTCCCTTAAAGGAGCAGTGTGTGAGATTTAGGGGGATTTAGTGGCATCTAGGGGTAAGGATTACAGATTGCAACCATCTGAAACTTCTCACGGTTAGATTTCCTTCAGTGTTACAGCAGTGAAATCATACATAGAGGTCCCTTACTCTCCATAACACACAAACCAGGAGATTAAAACCGGTAAAAACACTTAATAAAGCAGCTTCATGGTACAAAACAGTGTTTCTTGGATGCTGTTCCGCACGACATAGATGGGCAGTTATACCAGCACTTGCTTATGTGTGCCCACTTTTTTTTCTGATAACTTATCATGGAGGGGCTTCTGACTAGGGTGGCCATGCCAAATCCTAAATGGCCCTGTCTAGAGCCAGTATTTGGTTTGTCCCTTCTGGGCTACTGTAGAAACATGACGGTGCAACATGGCGGACCTCATAGATGAAAACATACTACCTGTGTACACATAAACAACTCATTCTAATGTACTAAAAGCAGGATGATTATTAACTAATGAAAACATACTTATATTAGATTCCACTACATCCTACACACCTTTAATTAGTATTTGCTCATGCAACAATATGCCAAAAAAAAAAAAAAAAAAAAAAACCACACACACACAAAAATCCCACTGCATTTCTGTGCTTTCTGTATGTGTGTTTTCTATGTGTGTGCGTGTCTCCTGTGCAGCTGGCCCCAGCCTATTAGGACTAATGGCGTCCATTTGAGTCATATTTCCTCTGGCACCAAATGAGGAAGAAGACCCAGGACGTTTTCCATCACTGGTTGACAGAAAGGACACACATACACACACACAAGATAAACATACAAACAAAAATAGGCCACACACATTCACGTACACATGTGCACTTGTGACTAGAGGAGGAGGAGGAGGAGGAGGGATGCACGGGATGAACATTTCTGAGTGCTGACAGCTACAGGACAACCTCCAACAGTAAATCAAATCTTCACAACAGCCCTCCCAGCTGCACTGTTTATTACACAGCATTCCCCTCCGCTCTGCAGCTCTGAGCTTCTCATTCAAACTCACCACTTATACGACCACAAAACCTAAGTTATCGCTTTGGCGAGCAAACAGTAGACTGTAGAGATATGATATTTTTATTGCTTCCCCTTCCACTGTGCGGCCGCTGTGTTTTAAATCTGATGAACAAAAGCTCTTTCAGAAAAAAATCTCAGCGAGAGATCTGTGACTGTATTGCCTTGCACTTGCCTTCAGACATTGCCTTTCATCTTTGATCACCAAGTTTTTGGAGGCCTGCTTTGGTGTTTCCCTATCAGCTGTGTTCAGCTGTGAGCTGGAGCTGGGAAAGCCCCGCACACTCATCGTTGATAAGGGCAATTTTAGGGCAGCAAAAACACGTCTGGAGTAGTTTATTTTAACTTTGGAGTGTTTGCTCCTTTCATTGATTCTTCTGTCCAGGTGAGAACGACATTGTGAACACCTCAAAATGTGGATCTCCCTTTACTTCCATGCAAACAAATGTGTTGACTTCCTACAAATCCTGCATTGTGGCAATCACTGGACAGGTTGTCAACGCTCTGTCCAATAAAGATGCTTCATGTGAGTGCACGTGACTTCTGTTTATGAGCTGGTTTGTTTGCAAATGGGCAGTGTGAACCTAAACAAACCAAATTCAACAAAGTCAACTTTTCCACTCTGGTTCAGAAGAAAACGAACATTGAATGCTCTCTTAGTTTGAATCGTTAGCGTCTGCTCTTCAGCAACCAAAAAGCTAGAGGTTACAGATTCTGTATTTTAGTTTAGATTTTCTCATGGGAATTTGGTTTACCCCCCACTGCATATCATTACACCAACACTCCAGTTTACAATGAGCCTCCTGATTAGGTTTCAGCGTCTTGCTCCAGAACAGGTTTTGCTGTGGGGGTTTAAGGGTGGTGTCAGTCTAATTGCTAATGAATAACAGCACAACTGATCACTCTTTGAGGTGACACACTCCAATTTGCGTAATAAAAAAATCACAGAAACTGTTGTGCAATGTTCTTGAAAGGATTTCACAGTTTTTAAGTAACAGACCCATTGAGCAATGTATGTGACAGCAACATGATCCATGTGTCACTGGGTGGCCACGAACATAATCCAAACTACAAAAGTGCACTCAGTAGAATGCAGAACACCGCTGGGCAGCTGCCTGAGCTGATCGTTTCCAGTTGAAAAAATTCCAGCAGATGTACTGCAGCGTTTTTCAGTTGCGATCCCAAAAACTATGTGAGCTGTATCGCGTTGCACAAAGCACATCTAGTTTTCCTGCCAACAGGCGCTGCAAGTGAAATATAAACACAGTGTAGCTATGAGAATGAATGTATTTTTAATAGCTGCAACACAGCCACAAATCTTTGACCCATGTCATTCAGAACTGGACTTTAACGGTATTAACTTTGTCTGTAGGCTATTGACAAAATAGGAAATAAAAATAAACACAATTACAGAAGCCTGCAAGTCTACAAAATCGGGCAGGCAAAACAGTTCTTCTAAAACGCTCTCATTGTGGTGTGACACCATCAGGTGGACAGAACAAAACCACCATGCCAGGCCACCATGGCCACTGTAACGCGGCGCATCTGCACCATAGATGTATAAAAAGAACTGAAGAGAATTCAGTGTTGGAGGTGGGGCCTCGATTATTCCTATTAAAAGGTACTCAGTGGCGCATGAAGCCAAAAAAGTTACTTCCCAGGTGTAAAGTTACTCGGATAAAAGCAAGCGCACTAGAGCCTTCCTCAGCAAAGTGGCTAACCTGTGTCAGCCAGGTCAGCTACATCACTAACCCTCAGCTAACTTGAATGGGGATAAAATTATTCTAATTGTGCTGCTCTTGCAGACTTTGTTATCCAGCCAAATAAATCAAATCCCCTAAAGTGAAGCGAGTCATCCCATGGGAGATGTGACACTCAAAAAGATGTATCAAGTAATTAACTGATGTCTCTCTCCCAATATAAGTCTATGGAAAAAAGCATTTTTAGGCACAATAGCATCATGTGACGAACTCAAAGGTTGTAGTTACACAGTTTAGCCACTATGTCAAATTGGCTTCAAAGGGGGCCTGAGTTGCACCCGGTGTTTTTGTCCTTCCTGGCTACGGTGGAGATGAATGTGAAGATAACAAAAAGGGGGATTTACTGATCTTGTATCTTGCCTAACTTAAATGGATCATATCATATCAGGTATGGAATTAATCTGCATATGCTCCACTTTAAAATGAGACCAAACTTTTCTACGGATGTTGGTTTTCGAGCCATAATGAAGGCCAAAAACCAATAATTTGACCTTTTGAACCGCTGTTTAGCTTTCAGCTATATTTGTTTATGGGCTTATTGTCCTGTCACTTAAGAGCAATGCGTGCCATAAATCATTATTTTCAGTATAATTTAAATTGCAAATTACTTTTATTTTATTTATTTTTATTACTTTTGATTTTATACCCATTTGTCAACGGGTTTTCAACTTACCACATATGTGTGTATATGCATGGACAGAGGAGTGTGCCTGTCTCTAAATATATATATATAAATCATGTTGAGGGGACATTCTGAGCTTGTAGCACAGATGTCCCGATAGTGCAAAGCCTCTTCTATCACACACCACCTTTACATGCCTTTTAAACAGAGGGGAGTAGTCTCAGCAGTTCTGTACGTACTGTTATTTTCTGTCATAATTTGTTTACATTTTAACGGTACACAGAGAACTTGGACTTGGCAACAATCTATACCCTGGGACACAGGAGAGATTTTAGTATCTATGTTTTCATAAGTTAGCTGTAAACAAGTCATTTTTTTAATAACATAGCTTACTCCTGTAGGAGCAACAACTACTACAGAAGTATTTCATGTCAGACTGTATAAAAAGGAAAAAAGGTGCAATTAAAAAATTAGCAACATGCTTATAGTTTTTGCAGTTTTAGTGGTTTGGACGTGAACTCTGTCAGTGTTTTTTAATGTCCTAATATCAAGCTAGAAACAATGCTAAATCACATGTATGTCTTTGCACATTCTTTCTTGTTATCTTGGAAATTTCTTTGATGAAGTTTACAGATTGTTCACCTGCGTAACTAAAGGATTGTGTTACAAGATGAAGACTGTGAACATAAAAAGACCAAATGCCTGAAAGGAAACGAGTTTCTTCGGCCTGGCTCTGGGTTAGTGTATGAGTTTGTGTTTCTGTGTCCAAGGCGATTCCAGGCTCTAAATCATTTGAATACGAGAATACAGGCCAGCATTCCACTAATGAAAAATGTCCCCTTTGTGTTAAGCAAACCCTCTCCTGTGTCCTGGAGAAAAACAACTTTGAAAGTCGAGAGAGACAGTCGGTATGACGTACAAGACAACAAGATGCGAGACAGAAAACCGAACAGGAAAATGAAAGGACTGAAAAGAATGACGGGAGAGTCGTAAAGCTTGAACTAGCCTGGACTAGTAATTGTCTGAGGCAGTGAAGTAAGCTGCAATTACAACTTAATTAAAACTCCAATTTAGGCCAAGACGGAGTGAGTTAGTGAGACAGTGAATGGCCAGATGTATGTGTAATGTGTGTGCACGCTTTTGCAGCAGCGATCAAAAGTGATAGGTGCAGGTGTACCGTACGCACTGGACGGATACCCGAAGAGTGAGGGGAGATGGAAGGAAAGGAGGAGAGAGCGTCAGAGTGGCCTCAGGCTGGCAGACAAAGTGGCTGCAGCCCACATAATGTAATCTAGGCTTCCTAGAAGTACTGCACACTTGTCAAGGCTAAGGTCAAATGCCTGACATTATCAAGACACAACAAAGACACTGCTATCAGTCGCTTTACTGTATCCTATCCACTGTGCCTACACTGTGTGCGGGCATGCGTGAGCGTCTATGCACACGGGGGTGTGTGTGTGAGTGCATGCACATGCCTACACGTCTGTGTGTTTAAGTAGGCAAAAAGGATTATTTTGATCCTGCGCTCGGTGTGATAGGGAAATTATGCAATAGCTTCTATGTAATAGTGACGTATGTAACCCTCAACAGCTGCAGCGTGCACGTTTGTGCGCACTGACACACACACACACACACACACACACACACACACACACACACACACACACGGACATGAAGCCCATTTTTAGAATCCTCTGCAAAGTTATAATCCAAATGGCACTAAATATGTAAGACACACCGATCACAATGCTTCCTCACACTTAAGATGACATTTATGCGCCGTTTTACAGCAGGTAATACATCATGGCTGCCGACAGATACATTCAGGTTTACGATAATTAGATCTGCGAGTGCTGATTTGTGATATGAAGACAAAACGACAAGGAACACAATCGACGCTGAGTAAGAGATATCACCGTAGGGAGTTTGTTCATCTACATCTCTTTCACTCAGCCTCCCTCCTTTCCTCCCGTTGTTTCTCTCACTCTCTCCTGTCCTTAGGAGATCTTTCCTACTGTTAGTAGAAGCCTCTCTCTCTCTCTCTCTCTCTCTCTCTCCCTCTTTCTCTCTCTCTCTCTCTCTCTCTCTCTCTCTCTCTCTCTCTCTCTGTGTTTCTGTTTTTCACTTGCTCTCTCTGTAACTCTCCTGTTCTGCCACTCTTATGTTGCTCTGAAGTGGTGGAAAGAGGGAGGGAGACAGAGAGATGCAGATAGTGGGAGGGGGAGGCATGGAGACAGAAAAGAGGGAGGGAGAGTATGTGGGGGAGGGTGGCACTGCAATCTCTGGCAGAGATAGCTGTGACGCACTATTACACACACAGGCACCTACACACATATACACACACGCGCACACACACACACAGCTAGGAGTGCTGTGCATTCAGAGGACCAGGGCGGGTGGTGGGGGACGAGGAGATAATGTAGCCCAGGAGCTGAGCACTTGTCTGGGCCACAAAGAGAGAACCCTGCCCCTACTTTCAAGTCAAACCTGATGTGGAAAACAGGAAGGAAGCCGGGGTGAAGACGTTTTGATTTGGCGTGTGAGCAGACAGATAGTCAGCGAGACACACACGTAATGTTAGGAGAGTCTTTAAGATGAAGAAATGGCTGTGCAAAAGGATTCCCTGAGTCAGACACACACATACACACACACGGTTTCCTGTCCCCTGCCTGTAACTGCGGGTGGAGACGGGTAGAAACAGGAAGGAAGTCCAATCTGAACTTCCTCCCGCAGTCAGACCCACCCCAACGACACAGCATGGCACGTTATCTTTCTGCCTCTCACCCACACATACACACACACTCCAGGTTTCTTACCAATAGTGCGGCGTAGCTCCTCACACTGGCTGATGTGGGGGAGTTTTAGCATCTCCTTCCATTTCTTACTGCGACCGTTCCTCTTCCCTCCTCCACCTGAGAGACACAGAGAGACATTTAGATCAGCCCATCAATCAAATCACTGTTTCAACATTGCACTTGAGTCTTTAACCACATCCAATGGTTGGCATTTTCAACACAAGAACAAGAGGACAACCAGCCTAGTGTGTGTGTGTGTGTGTGTGTGTGTGTGTGTGTGTGTGTGTGTGCCTCATGATCTTTGAAGCTGTCAACATTCTTCACCACATGCTCTGTCATGATGCATAGAGGCGACTGGTGAGATGAACCAGCTGTCCCTGCCTCTGGTCGCTGCAAGGTCAACATGCTCGCGCTTGCGCACATACACACACACACACACACACACACACAAACACAAAGTAGGCTCTTTCGCTGGAAACAAACACTGGCCAAACATAACTTTAACATTTTAAAGTAATCTCAGTAATCTCATACACACAGGGGCGTTGGAGAGTCCTCTCAGCAGATGAGATGACCCTGATGTGAGAGGTGAATGACCTCTAGGCACAACAGCCCTCTTCAGAGGACCGGGGCCATGCTGTCTATTTTACTGATATGCTCATTCCAACACCAGCAGGCGTGTGTGTGTGTGTGTGTGTGTGTGTGTGTGTGTGTGTGTGTGTCAGTATGTGGGGTGAACTGAGGTACTCACTCCTTGAGGACAGACAGGGTGCTAAAAATGATGAAGTCAGTATAGTATCCCGATGATATGCTTCTTTGATTTGCAGATTAGCAGCTTTACACACAAGCAGCAGACATTTAACCCATTTGTGCCTGCAACTTATTTTTGAAATTTGGTGGAAGTGTTCTCTGGGCTTGTCTTAGCACAAATCAGACATAATTTTCTGAATCGGTCAAACAGTTTCTGAGATACAGCCATTTTCTTATCATGGTGTTCCTTCGGTGTTACATTACACTGGTTACTTCCTCTTAAATATCTCTTACTTATTCAGTCTCTTTCTCAAAGTTGGTGCAGACTAATTTGGATCAGTGTTTGAGTGCGGCTTGGGCATAGACGGACGATATTTTGTGGTGCCGCATCATTTCATCTCACCGGTTAAGGAGTTAAAATTGGTGCATTGTGTTTCCATCAATGCCGATTGGAGCCGGAGCTGATAAATACCCGTGACAACTGAAGAATCGGATGTGAATGCATATTGTAACCTTTCCAATTACATTTAAAAATCAGATATTAGCAGGTGTTTGGGGGTTTTTTTGTTTGCTTTTTTGTGCATTGGAAAAAGAACTGTGTTAGATACTTACCAGAAGTATGCCTGTACCAGATTTCAATGCTTTAGACCAAGCAGAACAAAGGTTGTGGCAGTTTATTGCTCATTATACTTTATACAGTTTTTGGGCACGAATGGGTTAAAGAGACAAGAGGGAAGCTTATACAGTTGTATCAATGTACATCTATGATCAAAACTGATTATCAGCATTTTTTCTTCCAGTTATAAACATAAGCATGCTGGTTATGGTTAATATATAACTTCTCATTTATGAGAATTTGCTTACTTTGGTCTTTTTGTTTTTTTGACTCAGACTTTGGTTAGATGAAATGGGCTTTTAAGACATCACTTTAGGCTCTGGTAATGTCAGATGGGAAGTTGACACTTTATTTAACTTACGTTAAAAATAGATATCTTAATCAATACTAAATCAATATTTAGTTGGTATATATAATTTGGTAGCTCTACAGTTTAAAAAATACACTCAAAAAAAAAAGTCAGCTGTGCAAAAACGTTGCCAGTATAAAGTTGGCAAGACTAGCGTTTTAATTACAGACTGTCAAATCAGTAAATGACTAATCTTGTCATCTCATTTAGCTTAATTATAAATATAAAATAGGTAATGTATTGTCCACACTTACACCAATAAAGCTTGTTTGAATTTGAATAAATTATAAAGCGTACAAACCAATACTCTGCATGATGGGCACATTTCCCATTTAAAAAAATTATACATGACATTTCTTCTTTCTATCATTAAAAAATAAACTTGCACTCTACCTCTTCAGTGGTTTTGATTTTTTTAGAGAGTAGAAAATTAGTGAAGGAGTCAGATTAAGGACAGAGAGCCCTCGCTGCAGAGACACACATCTGGTTTTTGAGTCAGCGGATTTCAACCTTCGACTATCTTTGGGCACACATTGCTGTTTTTCCCATCACTTTAATCCCATGTTTTAAAACACTGAGTAAATAAACTATCCCAGAGCTCGTGTAAACCACGTAGACTGTGACGGTTTGAGGATGACAGAGAGGGAAATCCTCTGCCCCGAAGTTCACCAGACGCCAGCTGGTCCGGCAGTGACACGTGACAGCTTCAACACAAATACATACAGGGGGTCATCGTGGTCAAACACCTGCAAAACAACACCGTCCCAGCACACACTAGCACACTGCATGTTCAGTGTCCATGCTCTCCTCACCCCTACAAAAACATCCCCCTTCTTCTTCTACAGCAACACATCTTTTTTTTTTAACCAATTATACTTTAAAGGCTTGTCCTACAGTGAACAACAACAACCACAAACATACTAGCAGGTTAGATTTCAGCAATATAAGCTGTCACAACGTATTTGGGCTGCGTTTGCAATCGCATGACTTTTATGACACGCAAAATTCAGATTAAGGGCAGGAAGTGATAAACCATATAATGATTGATTGATTGATTGATTGATCGATTGATTGGAAATAGAGGAATGTGACTGCATAAAAGGATTGTATGAACCTGCAGGCAGCAGGTATAATCAGAAAATTGAAACTCATGTTAGATTCAGGGTTGGAAATAAACTTTTCTGTCCATCTGCCACTGTGGCTGGTGGATTCTGAAATTTACCAGCTACTCAGTAGATTACAATTGTTTTTTTGTTTTTTTTTGGCTGGTTCGTGAAGAAAATCTGGAGCCACTTGACCCTAACCCTAACCAATATTTTACCAGCATTTGGCTGGTGGCTGGTGCTAATCTCTAACCCTTGATGTGATACAAACAAAATGAAGAAAGGGACTTTTCCCATAACTTGACCGACTTGCCTGGTGTGGACATGATCATCGTTACAAATGACCTCATTCTCTGGACCTCCTAATGTTATTAATGTTACACGGCAAGCTGATGAAAGCGTACAAAGTCTCATGGGCTTTAACTATTTTGTGTGCGGTCAGGTCCACAACTGAAACGACTGCTGTCTTGGCTTTGGTCGGGTGAGTAAATGTGCTTGAGTATAACTGTCCTTTATATTTGGATGCTCCACTGTTGGGATAATATTACTAGCTAATATTAGCTAACTTTAGCTACTATTTTCTACCTACTCAGTCAATTGTTCCCAGAGGTCAGTTGAAATGCCATAAAAAATCTGGGTCATAGCTAAAAACATGGAGAAGTTGTCACAGCATATTGTAATAGCATCCAACTCAAGGCATGTTTAACACCGCTTTAAAGTTAATGTTTAAAGTTAGTTGACTCTGCTCTTCTGACTGAGGGCGGAGGTTTATGATCCACAACTACAGCTTGTTCTCTTTTTTACTTCTCCCCTTTACATTCTAATATTTTCGGGATTTAAAGTGGCCCTTGTTTCTTCCAAATGTGATCACTTGGAACAGCCGTAAACAGTGCAAATCAAACATTTGTGCATTGTTGGTAGTCAGTTGCATTCCCTTCCATCTGGACACTGCACTAATGTCTGACATCATATGCAATCAATCTATTAAGTCCCGCCTACACCGGAGGGGAAACAGTTCATTGCTCTCCTCTGACTTTATACTGCATGAAGGTGCCTCCTTGTCACTTACATCTGCTAGCAAACAACAGAAAAATGCCTAAAAGCTGTTGTGTGGTGGGATGCACTGCCAACAGGGTAAGGAACCCAGAACTAAGTTTTTATGAGCTGTCAAACCGAAAAACAGAGCTTTTACTAAGACAAAGTGGATATTACATGGTGGATGTAACTTTCATAAAGCTGAGGCAATGTGCTTTGTCATTAAATAAGTTCCAGTTCCTAATTTGGCCAGACAGACTGTAGAGGTTGAGGCTAAATAAGCTATGCGAGGCGCTGATCGTTCCCCCCTCCTGTGGGTGTGGATTTCAGAGTATGATGCAGTCTGTCTCTGTGGTTAGACAGGAGCGTTATGAGTAGATACTTGTTGACGTTTTGTTAACAAAACTTAGAAGTCTCAAGTTGTAGATGTTGACAGGCATGTTGATAGACCAGTTGTGGGGCTGCAGGGCATGAACACACACAAGCACACTCACATGTACAGATGTAGATGTATGAGCACATGCACAAAAATATACTCTCTCTGTTGCAGGGAGAAGGAAACAACATTTTAAAAAGGGAAGCGCAGAAAAGATAAATGTTGCATAACACTGTCTGATGATAGCCAGTTGCACCTGGCTGGTTATTTTGCAGGAGAAATTCTTGCACACGCTTGAGCCAAAAACACAGGATGATTGATGAACACAGTCAAGCCAGTTCAACAAAAAGTAACAAATCGTCAAAGATTAACTTCTTCCCTGTGAGAGGCTGATGTTGTTAGAGGGAGTTGAGACTTGTAGTGCCAATAAAAGGTTGAAAGTGACAACACTTGTGCGCTGTACAAAAGACACAAGGGTGAGAAATGTCACCTAAACTTGGGGTCAGACGAAAAAGACAGATAAGGAAAGACAGAGACAATACTGGAGGAAAACAATAAAATTGACAAAGATACTGAGAACAAAAGGAAGACAGGGATTTTAATAGCAAGCTATGGAGGAGCATGTGTGTATGTAAGTGTGTGTGTGTGTGTGCGCGGGTGCATGTGCCTGTCGGAGCTGGCTGGGCCACCCCACCCTGTTTAATGTCACTCTGACGTCAAAGCCATGTGTGCAGGCCCTTAATGCAGACAGGATGGAGCAAGTATTTATTTAACTTTGGTTCTCCCCTCCGAGAGAACGGGGCCCTCCATAAACACCGACTTCAGAGCAGTTTCGCTCATTCATGGCCGAGCTACAGCCAGCGCTGAGATCATCGAGCGGGATCTCGGGACAGGTCTGCGCATGCGCAGCATCGCCGAGATTCAAAAGTTGGAACATGTTGAGAAAAGACTGGTGTCAAATCAGGAGACATGCTGCTCGACTACGAGGATGCACATTCCTTTCCCTAAAAGATTTACAGACGGCAGGGTCATCCTGGTCAAACAGCAGTCTTAGACGTGTAACTAACTGGCTTCACATCCCCCCCCCCCCCCTTCTTCATTTCCCCATGTTTCCGGTTGCTCTCTGCTGTCAACTATCCAGCAAAAGCAAAATGCCATAAAAAATGCCATAAACAGCTCTGGCCACAGATGAATGGGTGACCCAACATTACACTCAGCTCATTTAAAACAACCTACGGTAACCAAAGCCCTCTTATTCCTTTTTAATAAAATCCAACAGTCTGTTCTTTCTTAAAGGGAACACAGAGAGCCAGGTCACATTAATGCAAAGCCTCTGATGGAGCATTTATGTCTTATTACCATATAACAATATTTCTGAGCATCCAAAGGGAATCACCATCCATCATTTTTGGCTCACTTGAAGGGTGGGCGATGTACTGATTATAAACAATGTATCGCTGCTTGTTACGTGCAGGATATAAAAAAACAACAAAATTGCAAACATTGAGTATATGTTGTCCCGTCATTTTTTAAGCCACCAGTATGAGATTTGCTTCGCCCTCTCTTATGGCTTCCTCCATCTCACAGACAAGAAAAAACAAAACAGTGTGTGTTTTTGTATGTGCAGAGCTCCAGGGCGCAACTATCTAGTCACATTTTGTGACCGTGGAGCACCAGTGCGACTTGCAAATATAGTTAAGATATGAACTGGGGAGCTGTTAGTTTGTTTCCTGCTCTCAGTGAATAAAACCTCACATGTTGGTAAGTCAGACTCTCTGTGTTTTGGAGAATTTGGATTTTAGCATTAGTGTCACCATCGAAATTAGCTGACCCAATAGCACCGCACTGCTAACAGTTTAACTTTATGCTAACTGCTAACATCTAACTGTTGACCAGAAGCTTCAAGTTCACAGCAAAAGCATCAACGCCTCCTGCCTGAGACGAGTCAGGTGCTTCGCAATAAAAGAATCAGTGGCTCCGCTTTGATTCATGTCATTTTAACAATACTTAACTTTATTATAATGGAAGGCTACATTATGTAACTAAATTATAACAGTACTTGCTATAACTTTATTTTAACAGTACTTTATTTAACTTTATTATAACTCAACTTTATTTAATTTTATTATAACAATACCTTATTTAACTTTATCATAACAGTGCTTTATTTAACTTTATGGTAACGATACTTTATTTAACTTTATTATTACAATACCTTATTCAACTTTATAACAGTGCTTTATTTAACTTTATGTTTATGATATTTTATTTAATTTTATTATTAAAATACTTTATTTAACTTTAATATAACAATACTTTATTTGTCTTTATTATAACAGTATTTTAATTTCATTAAAACAATGCTTTATCAAACTTAACGACACTTAATTCAACTTTTGATAACAGTAGGCTACTTTAATTTTATCATAACAGCACTTTATTTTAACTTTATTATATAACAGTAACTATCTAACTATATTGTGACTGCAGTTTTTGTAGTCGGTTAGTATTTTAGCAGTCTTCCATAGTTCAGAGGAGATTTCAGAAAATCGAGATATACGTCGTGTATTGCAGTAGAGCCTAAAAACATCGCAGTATTATTTATAATCCATATTCCCCAGCCCTACTTGGAGCACTTCTTACAGTAGAAATGATACACCAATAGCAGTTTAATTTACTTTCTGTCTGTATGAGTATGAAAACTGAAAGGAAATACACAAAGAAGGAGACCAAGAGAGAGGGAGTACACCAAGAGTGTTTTCGTGCAGCTTTTGTTTGTACGTCTGTCTGTCTGTCTGGAGTGAGCTATGAGTGCATTAATGAATGTTACATTCACTCTCTCTCTCTGTCTGGGCTCTCTCTCCTCCCCAGTGATCAGTTGCTGTTTTCACATGCTCATAATGCGTGTGATGGCCAAATGCAGTCCAACACTATCCCAAATATGCTCCTCTCCCTGTCCTCCCTTTCCTCTCCCTTTCATCTCAAGTGGGAGAAGGAACCAGACTGGAGGTCATACAGTAGACTGTGGAAGTATCATCTCAGGGCGACTCCCCCTCTGCCCACCCCACCATTTCAGAGTTCCTGCAGCTTTCACAAATTCAGACTTGAGATTTATTTCTTTAAAGCCGGTTCAAATAGAGTTCACACAACTTATCTCAAATTCAAAAGTAAAAAAATAAAATAAAATAGTACTTGGAGGAGAAATTCCTGTGTGACCGATGGGTTTATGACTCAATCTTTCATATGCCTAAACAGCATTTAAAGGTTTTTTCATCCATTAAATTTACATGGAGAAACAGGTGAAACAAAACCTAGACCAATAAGTCAGTCAGCAGATCATTAAAGATGTGATATCAGCATATGTATTTGCTGTCAAGTCACAATAAGATGCAAGACGAATGCCAAATATATATTTGCGGTAATAAGGAAACAGTGCTGACATTACATAGTTTATTTTAAACCGTGAAACCTTCCACCATTACACATCTTGGTCATAAGAGTTTTTGTCAAATGCCTCTAAGAGATGTCAATGGTTAACCATGATTCAGGTAACCACTGAGAGTATTTTTGAAAGGTTACACATGGCGGTCTATAGGTTAATTTTACCACTTTTCAGTTTATTGCACTGCACACCACCAAGGTCTGGTGGGATCTTGGTAGTGGTGCCGCTCACTCTGCTATTACTGCTAGTAACACCAGCATGAATCAACAGTGTTGCTGTGGAAACACTGTGCCCACCCTCTGGTCTCCACCCAGGTCGCCCAGCGGTGAAGTAGCTAAATTTTGAGCTGCAAATCCAGTGTACTGCTGACTATTGTATAACCGTTAGCTCTGTTGGCATCGTTAGCAGCGTCAGCACATCTAGTGGTGCTAACATAGGTAACAATACTTAAGGGCTTTTGTGAATGGCTGTCGGTGTATCGAAGCAAAATGTCTTTATTATACGCATTTATGTAAAAATACAGGTATTGGATATTGTCTCAAAGTTCAGTATCGGTTAAGCTCTAAACAGATTTTGCTCAATAATAAATATCTGTCTTGTATAAAAATAAACTCAACATTTTTGTGTTTTGGACGGCTGGCCAGACAAAATAAGTGATTTTAAAAAGCCACCATGAGCTCTGGGAACTTTGGCTGGATTTGTTGACATTTTAAAGACCAAAAAAACATCAAGAAAATAACGGTTAGTTGCAGAGTGAGATTTCCATTTAGTTATTCATCAAAATTAAAGTTTACAATCAGCTCTGTAATTACTGAAAAACAAAATGTTGTTATGTGGCACATATATGAACACCAGAAGTGATTGTTTGCACCCATAATCAGAGAATAAATGGTCAGTCTGTGGAAGTTAAAGAGATAGTTGTGATAGCATAAAAACATTTGGAAGGGGAAACAGCATCACTGGCAACTTCCTCTGCTGTGATTCCCAGCTTTTTCAGATGTGACCGTGAAAACAGAGCGGCGCGGGCGCTGCTGTCTTCACAACCCGTCTTTATTTTGCATCGCCATATGGGAGAAGCCGCTCACCCATCTGATGAACACATGTCACATGCTGACACTCAAGAATAACAGCCACAAGGCCAGAAAATCCAGCTCGTCTGTGACAGTGACAGACCGACCACGGCAGCAAGCAGCCAGTATTTACATCTCCTTACAGTCCGCTTCGGGCAGTTTGGCTACACACTTACACACAGTGACTTGTAATGAGTGCAAGAAGGTTTAATTCCTTGAACCCTGACTCTAAAAAGAAAAACAGCACGGAGATTAATGATCTTGGTCACTTGAAAAATTCCTCTGAGCATAAAACGAAGAGAAAAGTAAATGAAAGGTAAAAAGTCAAACATGCTGTTAAGTAACTCCACTATATTTTGGCACTAGCAGCATTTTCCTAACTTTAAAAACACTGATAACACTGTTTACTAAGATATTTTTGGCCAATGTAATCGTACCCTGAATATTTGGTAGCAGCCAAACACCTCTCAGATCTGACCCCCAGCCTACAGCAGTCACATAGGTGGAGGTTCAGATCGGAGGGCTGCGGTACTCTCCCAAAAACATGACTTAAATGGTAGGAAATGAGAGAGGGTCACGCATAGTTTAGGCCCATTGTAATATGAGCATGCACACGCACATGGGCACAATGGAGCCTGGCCATGATAAATGAATGGCCTGCTGCTTTCCCAGTCCTTCTCCCATACAGTGTGTGATTGGCTGGAGTAGCCCCTGATAAGGAAAACATTAGCTGCGAGTATCTGTGTTGCCTATTCAAAGCAAAGGCCCAGTGTTTGCATAAGGTAATCCGACTGTATACTCGCACTGAAAGACACACATCAGCTGAGAGAGAGGGGAAAAGAGAAACATGTGAATATCAGGCAGCACTGCGCTCCTCTAATCCTCACCTCGCTCACATGCCCCCTTCCCTTTTTCCTCCTCTCTCTGACTTCTTGCTCCCCTCCCCCATATAAACAGTTTTCTTCTCTTGTTATGCCGTCGTTAATTCTTTATAGCCAGACTTCCCCCTCTCAATCTTGCTCTCTCTCCATATGACCCTGCGAGAAGGCGTAGGTCACGTGCAAAAATGTAAACAACATTACAAAATCGGAGTAAATTACAGGACATGACAAGACGACGAGCAACGCGGCACAGGGGGGGGAATGTCCAACCTCTCACACGAGGTAGGACATGCAGTTTTTCACATGAGCAGGAAACACACACACACACACGCTGCACATAAACATGCGCTCTTGCTCACTCCACCAGCGTGCTGTGGTGTTTTGCAAGACCTTTCGTTCCTCTGCCCCATCTCTCCGTGTTCAAGATATTCCATTAAATCTAGCCGAGACGTGCTTGAAAACTGACCCTTGTTTTCACAGTGTCTTGAGGGAGAAGGGGGAGGGAAGGACGGTGAGGGAACATGGTGAGACTAAAACTTGAGCAAGACATGCAGAGTTCCAGTGAGTAAGAGGACAGACTCAGAGGTTAATCATCTATATGTTATCTACAGCTGTCTCTCAGATGAAGGGCCCACTGGTTAATTTCATGGCCGCGCTGAAAGAGCAGGAACACACAAAAAGCACCCTCTGCAGCACTGAGCCCTTGGGTGTGGAACACACAGCACATGTTACACCTTGAAGATTATCTTTGATAAGACAACACTTTCAAGTCATACTTGAAGGCAGGACTGACATAAAATTTAACCAAGGGCAGACGGCAAAATTGTGACTCTAGGAATGTTTCAAACTGATAAAGCATGAAGGACCTTTGATATTTAATACACTTGCTACTAGACTTAGACTCTGCCAGACCTCTAAAAACTCTTTTTAGAGAAACTAAATCTTTATTTGAACCATAAGAACTTGTAAATACACTTAGCCGTACACATTGTTAAAATCAGGCTGACAGCTGGGTTCTCATGGGAAGATCGGCCATTTAACATTTAACAAGGCAGCAGAACAACGTCCTTATGATGTTCACAAAGTGCCACAAAAAGTGCCTCTTCATGCTTAGTCAGCTTGCCAAGAAATTGTGCTAATGAACATCCCAGTAGCCACCCAGCCAAGCATCGCTGCTAGTGCCATGCTGCATAGCCGCGTACGCAACACACTGCGTCTCCTTCTCCGCACAGCCCATTTGTGGGTGTAATAACTGTAAAATGAGTCCCACATCAAGGGACAGTCACAAAGCAATGTGTTTTATGAGCCTCAGCTGGAGGAAACACCCCAGAGTGATGACAACAAGTGTTAGCCCAGCTATGACCACAAAACTAATAAAGCTACGCTGGCTAACGTCACAGGAAAACCCTCACAAGTGGTCTGAGAGGACCTGCTAGCCTACAATTTGAAGGGTGGTGGAGAGGGGGCAGAGAGCAGAGAGAGGTTAGACACACTAACAGCAGAGGTATATCCACACACACCTCTAATGCTCTGTGGCAAAAAAAGAAATCAAAGCTTCCAACTTGTAAGGTGGAAATAAGTTATATAAGCAGGATTAGTTTCTACTGTTTGGGAGGAATGTGAGTACTTGACTGTCCACATTCCTTCCTTTTCATGAAGACAGTAGGAATGATGAAAGAAACACAGCAGAGATAAGATCTAGTGAAATTTGATTCTACTAACAGGGATTAAATGCCCTTCATGTCCTGTCTCTTATTATATTAGAATACGAAAATATGCATGGAAATGTAATATGAGGTGAACATATGTTAAAGTACCTGCTTGTATTAACAAGAGAAAACAATTTAAAGGAACAGTTCAGATATTTTGAAGTGGGGTTGTATGGGGTACTTATCTATACTTATCCATGTTTTACCTACAGTAGATGTCAGTCAGCACATCCACAGATTGGAGAAGCTGGCTTGAGCTCGACATGGAAGCTAAGCAATGTACTGCTGTGGATGGGGTCCGCAACAAAACTTATTTTAGCCACTTCAAAAAAGTCTCACCTAAAAAAATCTGTATCAGTTTGACTGTACCCTATATTAAGAGTATTTTCACTGCTTCACCTCAGTGCCAGACAGTGATTTCCAACTGAAACATGAAGCAGAGCCAAACTCCATTGAGAAAAACAGTGATTTAACAGTGCTGAAGAACAGGAGCTGCATGCCTACCACTGCTAGTGAGTTTGCATGTTTATTGTGTGACTTTGGCATTTTTAAAGTTTTTTTCACATTAGTGAAAAAATAACACAAACAAACTAACTGATCAAGGCAGGGGTGGACCGGCAGCTCCTGTCTTCAGTGAGCTAAAGTTACTGTTTTTGCCATTGGAGTCTGGCAGCTTAGAGCACAGAGGGGTAACTGAAGCTGTTAATAGTTTCTCCGTGGGAACTGGCTGCCTGACTAAAAGGTCAAACAGTGAAAATACTCTGAATAATGCATACACAAAAAGTGATACTGATTTTTTTAGATGGGGCATTTTTTAAGTGGCTAAATTAAGTTTGTTGCTGACCCCCATCCACATCCCATCCCATTTTCCATTGCTTCTTAGCACAGAAACATTTCTCCCAAAAAGCTTAAATCTTTAGATCTGGGCTCAAAGTCAGCGATGGCCATAAAATGAATCACCTGTTTATTTCACTTTCTATTTGGCCATTTTTGACCAACTCAGATTTAAATTTTTAATTCCACCCTGCAACATTTTTGTGGCAACAGGATGCTTTTACAAAGTGTATGCTCTTTAATCCCAAATGCAGAAAACTTAAAAGTCACATCAGTACTTCACAAGTGCAGCTTTAATTACAATTAGAGCATTTTTAAAGCCGATGAAGCCGACAGCACGTCAGATTTGCCATTTTACAAACTTTAAGCATGAACCAGGTTGTTAGATGACAAACCTCATTAGACCAGAATGCATTACAGTCAGACATCACAACTAGAGGTGTAAAAGAATATCTATACACTTGAGCATCGCAATATTTGATTTTTTTAATGAATAGTTAATGCAAAGATTCGTGGTGGCCATTTGTTTGGTGTTTAAACCGCCAAATAGCAGTGTTGTAATCTATCTTCAACCATTTGACTCTTCCGCTCCAATGTAACAGAGTATCGCTATCATAAACAAAGAACACAGACCGAGTCATAAAGGGTGCACCCCTTGCATTAACAGTTTTCCTACAATTAGATAAAAAAAAAAAATCAGTACAGTATCACAATATATTGAATTGTAAACTCTGTATCGTGATACTTGCCAATTCTTGCCAATAGACAGCCCTAATCCCAGTTGCAACTAACTTTTCTCAACTGGAAGAGCTCTTTCTGTTGTGCTCCAACCACGCACCCAACACTGCCGTCTATCCCAACTATATTTATAACTCATGGCTGAACGCAACAAGTAAACACCGGCTCTCAACTGGACCTCTGGGAAATGTAGTCCCTCTCTTACTGAAGTAAATGTGGTGGAAACAAACCACAAATTTACAGTTATCAGTCTCAAGGCCCTGACACACCAAGCTGACGGTCGGCCACCTGTCAGTGTTGGGCGTCAGTGGGCATCTGTAACCCTAGATTTTAATGGTGCATCCCACACTGTTGGCACTTGTCAACCCTTGGACACTTTTATTAGCCATTTCAGCATGTTGAATCTGAGTATGAGAAAAACGGAAGTAAGAAAAAGGTGAACAGCGCAAGTCAAGATGGTGTGAGATTGAAACTAACTTGTTACATGAGGTAAGATTTTTTTTTTAGCCACTAGCGCATGGTAAATATAATTTGTTCTTTCAACATCAAGTTGTGTTGTTAATGTGCTAATTGGCTAACTAGCGTTTTGAATCCATCCCAACAGTCTTCTAGTTCTAGAGTTATTTTTTCTCACGCAAGCACAGAATGTACATGCTAGTTGATCGTTGGCTGTAGTCTTTGCAGTGTGTTCAGGTGCAACTTTCTGGTATGACACAGGCAACAGTTGGCCTTTGTAGCCACTAGCTTTTGATGTTGGTTTGATGTGTCTGGGCTTTTAAGGGTCACCATGTGACCTGATCTTGTCTGTATGTCAAATCTAACAATGCCCCTGAAAAACTACAACACCCAGTCCTCCTTTTGCCAAATTCTTTATCTTATTATCATATTATAAAAACAGATGTTGACCAAGTTTTCCTCTGACACATGCAGTTGAAAAAAGGGTTAGAAATTGCAAAATATCACAATATATGTAATCGCAATACTCAGCACAAAACATTTAAAATTGCAACAATATTGTATTGTGACTTAGGTATCGTGATAATATCATAACATGGAGCTCTAGTGATTCCCACCCCTAAACTTGGTTGACATCAGGATTGGCATCCTCTGACTTTCAGGTCTGAAAAAGCAAAATATGTCTACTATAATTTTTTTCCAGTAGCTACTCAACAGAGCTTGCTTAGTTATTGTGATACAGCTGTATGTTCAGCTGCAAGAAACTTATCAGTTTGTATCAACAACCATTTCCCATTTTATATAAACCATCATTTTTTATGTGGAATTGATCAAAGGACCCTCCAATGTGGTCGTTGAAGAGACCTGACAAATACATGTAATGGATGCAGGATATTTTACAGCTGAAGAGTAAACATAATTTTTCTCAGCAGACTTCACACCACCATCTGCTCCGCTATGATAGGTGCTCTGCCAGCTCAGGTGCTGCAAAGTATTGTAAACAGTGGAGTCTGCGGGACAAAGTATGATAACACTGTTTCTGCATTATATCAAGTGCTTTTAACTGCATTGTTTACAACAAGTTTTCTGTGAACACCAGCCAATATATGCACCGATACAGTCTGTGATAAAACAATATGAGCCAGCAAAACATGTCCTCAAATATATCAGTCACATTCTACAATCTATAGGAAAATACTGTGTGTGAGTGCTACTCAGCGATGTGAAAACAGTTTGAGCTGTCAAACTATGGGCTGCTTCTCTGCCACATCCTCGGTATTCTCACAAACACCATTTCAAAAACTTTCTAATATATTCTCAGGGGAGCTGTAGCGATAACTTCCTCTGACTGTACAAGACTGTCACGTCATGCAACTGTCACATCCTGCATCTTTAGCGGTAAAGGAAAATCTAAATACTGTAACAGGTGTTGGATTTCCTTACCACATTATGCACCAAATGTATATATAAGTTTCACAGAGGCAGGAGTGGAGAGCGGCGGGAGCGGTGTCATCCCTACCGCACCAAACCACTTCCCTTTCACGTGTCATCTCAACTGGACACACCCTGTCATATCACTTCTCACTCTGGCCACCCAGTTTCACATCAACAGGTGTGTAAAAGCTGACTAAAGAGTCAAAAGTTATGAGCATCTTGTGACCAGACTTTAAGTTCTTCGAGGCACCACCAGTCTTTTCATAAAACTGGGCTGTATATGCAATTTAAAGACTGAAATTGGTGCTATATGACCAGAGAAAACAGAAAAATGGCAGCGACATTTGCTTTTGGTCAAGACGTAGAAAACCTACAACTAACAGAAGGCACTGTGCCACACTGGACCAATACACGCTTGCACTGGTGGGTGACATAATGCAAGCTTGGCCGTTTTGACACAGGAAATAATATGGCAGCTGGCTGGTAACAATCTCTTAGTACAGTTAAACTCTCTCTCTCAATCCACTTCTATACTCTTTGTGTCAGTGGTGGCAGGCATACAAAAATGCTGAAGCACAATCTGTAGTTCAGGCAACAGCCCTAGAGCCTTAGAAAATTTGAGCTGGGAGATGAACAGGGAGATCTGGGTGCTGGCAAGATGGAAGGAAGTTTACCACAGTTCATTCACACATATAAAACCACACTGTTATGATACAAAGCTGGTTGAAAATCGGCAAAGTATCCCTTTAAATCTGGGAGGGAGAATGCTGCATATTGGCCAAAAAAGAAAAGATATAATTGTTTATGCACTGTGCATACTTATTAGTACGCTGGGAAACTGTTTGTCTTTTTTCCATCTCCACAACGAGGTCAGAGAGTTACAGAACAACTGATTTAATGTCTTGCTCAAGGACACATCAGCAGAGCAAACTCTTGCTGACTCAGTGGCTTGGATGGCCTCCCTGCACCCCTCAGCTGCTCGCAGAGGCCTTGATGCCATGTAGCATGAAGGTGATCGAGGCTGTTGAATAAAAAGGCAGCTGACCTCTGATCTACAGGAGCAGTTCTCTGTCTGGATCTTCGTGTTTAAAGGTGGGGGTTCACTCCACAGCTCGTGTCAAGTGTTGTCGTGTTGACAAGTGTGACATAATGAAATACTTTGACAGCTGCAAACACCCACCTCTGGAAAGCCTAATTAAAATCAAATTAGTCTCCTGTGCACCTTAAAGGGATAAATTGGGAGCCATTAACTGTTTTAATCTGAGTGCCAATTAACACAGTGAATGGTATAGCAGGGAGAAATATTAAAAACAACGATTGTATGATCAACATGTTTGATGTTGCAAAGGATTGTGTCCATGCTATACCAGCTACATCAAAAATCCTTGTTAAGGCTGCAAGTATGACTGATTTCCTTATTTATAAATCTATGTTTTCTTAAAATGATAATAACAGTGTGAAGTTTACATCATGAGGTGTGAAGACAAACATGGATGGATTACTCAATGGGCCTACGGGGCGCAAGCACAAAGCCCCAAAGCAGGGGCGTAGCACCAAATACTGGGCCCTATGCATAAGCAGTTTCTGTGGGCTCCACGCCCTTTCTCTGTTCATCTCTTTAACGTACCTCTTGAATTTTTTCTCACACAGTCAATTTGCTTTCTTTCCCTTTCCTGCCTCTTTCTTTGCATTTCTAGAACCCTGGTTTCCCTTATTTAGGAAAGATATGAGCAGCATAAGCAGTCACTCACTAAGCTCTCGCTAAGTTTAGAGACGCATCTTAGTGCAGGGCGGACTAAACCATTTTGCACCTTTAAGGGGTGAGAGGAGCCTAAGAGGGCTTCCATTTTTTTCATACAAAGTTCAGTCTTTCAAATGATGTATGTGATCAATGTTAATTTATTTATGGCGCTAATAATTTAGAAATAAAAAAAATAAATTGCAAATAAAAACAAACTTTTTATTAAAAGCATTTTCAACCCCTTCATTGAAGCCCTGGGTAATCAGTCTCGCTATTCCCCCCACTACTACGCCCCTGGGCCAAAGTGTCAGGTACCCTGCCCCACCCACCCCCCCACCCCCACCCCTGCCTTCACCAAGTGTCACTAGAACTAACACATACAGACCAAAATGACCACAGAGGGACACAAAGAGATGCAAAGTAACTGCAGAACTTTTTAGTTCTGGCAAAAAAATTTTGACCTGGTCTTGTTCGTATGTCAAATCTAACAATGCCCCTGAAAAACTACAACACCCCAGCTGCCAAAACAACCACACAGACACAAAACAGCAGTAAACATCTCTTCAACTTCCACTACACCACTACCAAGCACCAGTTAACGGCAGGTAAAGGGAAGCCTGATGCCTCGTCAGGAGCAGCTGCTGCTATGAAATGGATTCACTGCTGCTGTGAATAATCCATTTCACAGCAGTGTTGGCGTTTAGTCCTGAACTGAAACGCAGTCCGAATATAATGCAAACCAGGAGGCCTCTGCATACGCACACTGAACCGCGACCCCCGAGCCATGTACGCACTGTGGGCGACTCTGCTGTCGAATAAAAATGGATCAACTTGGACAATATCCTCCGAGGCCACAGACCCTTATGCTGGTGTCCAATCCGATTGGAAGATGGAAAAAACACAAGTGGAAATCGCTGAGCAGTGATAACACCTTTTACCCTCCCCTGGCAGCTGATACAGTGTTGTACACCCACCCTGCGCCCACTCACGGGCTACAAAGTAGCCTCTCTGCTCTGCCATCTCCTGGAAAACAGATGGATACTCATCTCTTTTCCACCTCCAGGTGAGCTGCCGCGGGATCACCGGCCCACTGAGCAGCGTGCACACCCGGGGCTACAGCGCCTGGGCCGCCGGGGTACATGGTGGGCCTTCTTCCAGTCATCCAAAACCTCCACTATAACGTTACCCCGTCCTCCCAGTAGCTCCCTATCAACAGCCAAACGGCAATGCAGTGGCATATTTCTGCGTCAAATAATACCACACGTTCACTTTACATTCTTAATTGGGCTTTAAATACAGCGAAACCTATAATGACAGGTAAGCAGAGGATGTTCCGAGGCACGGAGCCCCATTGCGCAGCTACATTTTGGTCCCCACTCAACAACATGTAATGCGAATACCATTAAATACCCGTTATGTCATCGTAAAATTGTAAATATCCACAAGACCACTGGTGCTTGTGTGAAAAAATTTGCTCGACAGCCTCTAATGCAACGCTGCCATCTAAGCGCGATGCTGCAAACACTCCCTGCGTTGTTCATCTCCAGCCTGCTGGGCCTTCTGTTAACCTGCCCGGTACATATGTGTGTTGTTGGGGTACAAACAGCTGATTTAAGCCAAATATGTTTGGTGTTTGCCCGGAGACAAAGCGCTGCGCAGGGGATGGGAGACAGAGAAAGCATAAATCCCAAGGAGGACAGCCGAAAGCTCAGGCTCGTCCATGGTCACTGCTGTCGTTGAGGTGGGGGGGGAAATATACATTTGAATTTATTCTCTTTTTTATCATGTAGCGGTGCTTACCTTCCCTTGCCTTCAGGAGAACCGTGTTGGCCACGATATTTTCAATCTCCATTGTCAGAATGTGAATCCCGAGCAGTCGCGATACATTTCACTCAGCGGAAAAGACGGTTTTTCTGATCAAACGTGCCGACGACGGTGAGGCTGCTGCACGCGCACAGGGCGAACGCGGCACTGGCGCATAGTAGGTGTTTAATAGTGGTCGTCGTTCCTCTCCATTGCAAGACGTTTTTATCAAACCCTACCTACGGAGCTGTGTGATTACGACGGGGCTTGTTGGCATTCACAGCCTGCCTCCCTTCCCTCTCTGCCTGCCTTCCTTCCTGCTTCGGCTCCCACCTCCTCCTCCTCCTCCTCCTCTTCCTCCTCCTCCTCCTCCTCGCCCCTCCTCTGCACAACGAACCAGCGAGAGTAGGAGGGATCAATTTACAACCAGCGCAACCACACACACATTCACACACACACACACACACACACACACACACACACACACACACACACACAAGTGCATTCATACATACATGCATGCAATTTCCTAGGCTTAGTCTCCTGAAATTATGCATGGTTATGCCATTTATTGTGTGGCACTTTTGGATTAAAACGTGCTTATGTGTGTGGTTTTCTACAAGTTTCCCTCAGGCATAATAGTCTCCTCAACCACAGGAGTGTGAGCCCACTGGAAACATCTAGAAAACTGAGATGTTTCCTTTAAATTGCTTTTTTTTAAATATCCAAACATGAATGAACATACAAATAAGTAAACTTTTCCTTTCCACAATTTCCTGCTATAAAGCTGTTTCTGGCTAATTAGGAAACATGAATGTGTTTGGCCACAGAGGCCTGATACAGACCTCTCATTGTATGAACAATGGTGTGAGGGTTTTTTAAGTTGTGACATTATGCTGGGTCATACAGCCTGGAGAAAAGAGATAACACACTGGTTTTCTCCTCCTCTCAGCCACACTGTGACCCAGCATCCATCTGAGCTCTCTAATCTGACTCTCATATCAACTGAGCCCACAGTGCTTGGAGAGGAGTCGTGTGCCTGCAGAAAAAGAGAAGTCATGTGTTGCTTAAGATGATGAAATCTGGTTTTGAAAATGTTTAGAGAGCCATAGATGTGATAAATGGCAATTAGCATTTTCACTTTTAATTTTTACGACCAGGGTCATAAGCACACGCAGGCCTGAGGGTGTCTGTGGAGCAGGGAAATTCAGGAACAGAAAGGTCAGGGGTCACTGACTTTCATCTTCACATCCTTACTGGCTTTAGTCACAAATAATTGTTCCAGTGTTGTCATCGGTTCCCGGAGGACAGCATGTTGGTTATGTGACAGATACAAGCTGCTCATTGACATAAGTAGTGATTGTTTCATGGGATGGGCAAGAAGACCTGACCTCAGCTCAGACATTCAAATAAGAGCCATAGAAGCCATGATGACAGTTGTGGATTTGAGGAAGTGTTATGTCATCCGAAAACGCCTCAATTTATTCTTAATTTCTATTTCAGGTATTATCATCATCATCATCATCATCATCAGAGGTGCAAGTATTGAATGAAACTTAGACATTACTGTATCAGTGGGAACTGTCAAAGGAAGAGATGGTGTGCACATCAACTTGGTTGCAATCATCTCACCATTTTAGTTAAACACCAATGTCCATGATTTTTCAGTACATGGATTCTTGTCATAAAATCACACTGCTGGACAGATTAGATCACACATGGTCCATTTAGATTCAATGCTGCCACCTAGTGGTGTTCATGTATAGATACAAAAGGACATTACATGCAGCAGTCATGCAGAATGGCTTGATATTAGAATAGTTTTTGAAAGGTTAATATATATATATGTAAACAAATTAATATCATATCTATCAAATGTACTGTGTTTACGCCACATAAAAAGGAAGGGATATTTAACCAAAATACATAAAATAATCTAATATACAAGGTTAAAACAAAAGGATTTAGTGTTATTAATTTAACTTTAAAACAATAAAACACACACTTTTATTCCTACAATGTGGAATTGAATTAAATAATTATAAACAATTAACATGTGACAGAGTATATATATACGTTTTTTAAAACAAAATTTTTAGTAAATATGACTTCTAAAAAAATATACAAATAAGTGCAGGACAACAGCTTTAGTATTTAAAATGAATTTATTAAAACAATTAAAATATGTTTTATTTTCTATTTAATTAGATAAAAAATGGTTGGGTGGGTATATTAGAAAAGTACAATATTAAAATAAAGAAATAGAATAGTAAAATTTGAGGAAAAAACTGTGAACACGTTTTCATCTGTGTATTTGTGTCTGCTTGTAGTTTCCGCTGTTGTCCATTAGAGGGCACCATTTCACCAGAAACTATCAGCTGTCAGGTGACCTCAGTAAACTTTAAAGTTTGTTGTTTTCTTTACCAGAGAGACTCACAGAGAGACTTATCATACATTTACTACGACATTAGATATATTATCTTTAAATTGGTCGATTATGGGCAAAATAGATAAAATATAATTGTGGAGAATAATTATTAACCATAATAAACCCCTTCACACTGACATCACTTGTGGTCTCAGATGCTGGTTGTGAAATTATAACACACTAACCACAGTGTGCAGTTATCTGCCCCTCATTATCATATCATTCATACTGAGCTCTACGTCTTCATGTGCAGGGGCTTTTATTCTCTCATTGTTCTTATGTCCTACAAGGCTGTCACTGCATAGAACGGCTTTGTGTAGATGAAGTGTGAATTTTGTCACCAGAGATTCTTTCACAAATATTCATCTTGTCTTATTACATAAACAATATCATTACTTGTACATGTAGACCAAAGCAGCAGGATTTTGAAATGAGAAACAAAGAGAAACCGCTGGTGATGGAGCCATAAACCTTGGGGGGATATTTCCATCCTGAACAGACACGCATATGAAAGTCATATCTTTGCGCAGTGATACTGAAAAGACTGAGTCTCAAGACTGATTCACAGAGAGTCCCTCATCAAGCTGCAAACTAGTGTCCTCAAGTATTTTAATGTGTTAATAGTTGTCTGAAGCTTATCCTCCGCACATACACAAGGGAGCCCAATTTGATGTCAATTCTGAGGATCAAAACATGTAATCAAAGAGAAGAAAATTGGTGATATTTACAAATATATAACTGCAAATGCTTGACACCATTTCATAATCCATATTCATTTTGAGAGGAACCGTGCAGGATTACAAAGGCAGCACACTGATTTGGAGGGTAACATTAGTTACAGTGAAACCCAGGCTGAAATCTCATTTAACTTTTAAATGAATAAACTTTTCTCACTGGAGGTTTTTTTTTGTTTTGTTTTCATTCATTCATCTTCTAACCGTTTCATCCTCTTGAGGGTCATGGGGGGGCTGGAGCCTATCCCAGCTGACATCGGGCGAGAGGCAGGGTACACCCTGGACAGGTCGCCAGACTATCGCAGGGCTGACACATAGAGACAAACAACCATTCACACTCACATTCACACCTATGGACAATTTAGAGTTACCAATTAACCTAGTCCCCAATCTGCATGTCTTTGGACTGTGGGAGGAAGCCGGAGTGCTGACACGGGGAGAACATGCAAACTCCGCACAGAAGGGCTCCCATGCCTGGGATCGAACCGGCAACCCTCTTGCTGTGAGGCGAGAGTGCTAACCACCACACCACCGTGCCGCCCCCTTTTTTTTGTTTTTGTTTTTTTTTTTCATTATTGTTACAACTCAACAAATCATGGTAGCTCTGTACACTGGAAGAAACAGGACAAAATTGATATTTATCTTTCCTCTTGCAAGGGGAGAGTATGGGAAAGGTCAAAGGGATGATATATGTATAAAAACACTGTCTTGGGTTGCTGCAATTGGTCTTAGTTTCAGAGTAGCTGGTTTGTAGCTACATGCACAAAAACAGGATCTGCACGTATCAATTATGAGAAAACATTTGATTTCACATTGGTCAAAGAAAGTTCATTAAGGTCACCAAGCACATATAGCCTTCTTTGAGCCTAGTCACCAGAAGGAAATGTTGGCATTGTGCATTTTACAAACCAAGGATACATTACATTTTTATGTTGCCTACGTGTCACATCAGCGTTTTTAAAGTGACGTAGTTTTGGTTACATGCATATAAACTGACTTTGTCATCAGAAGGTAAAGGGGGTGATGGATGATGTGAGACTGGACTGCTGCCATGCTGCAGACCACTGCAGACCAGTATTAGGCCAGCAAACAACAACAAAAAAACAGGTGTTATTTAGCAAGACATTGTTACATTTCTAGCATTGATTGTGCCACAAAACCAGTTGGTTTTTGAAGGCCATCGGGGCATTTCCAACTGTGACTGTGCGGCAAAAAATCTGACGTTTTTAGCAGGACAATGGGGCGTTTCCAGTGCTGATTGTGCCACCAAAATTGGGTTTTTTTTAGTGCCCCCCAAAAATTATGTTTTTAGCAGGACATTGGAGCATTTCCAGCACAATTGTGCCACCAAAACTCTTTTTTTTTTTTTTGTGAGACATTGCAGCATTGCCAGTGGGGTGTTTCAAAACAGGACATCAAGGCAATTCCAACACAGACTGTGCCGCAATAATCTGATGTTTTTTCACAGGACGTTGGGTCATTTCCAGCACCAATTGTGCCACCAAACCAGATGTTTTTCAAGACATCGCAGCAGTTCCAGCTGTGATTGTAGCAACACAACCAGACATAACACTTTTCTTTTTCCTAATCATAACCAAATGGTTTTTGTGCCTAAACTTAACCACACCTTAACCATAGCGTTTCAACAGATCTGCTACATAATAACATATGAATGTGATTGTCATACGGATTACAGTTAATTTATTATGTTGATCTGTTCTGTACGACATCTATTGCACGTCTGTCCATCCTGGAAGAGGGATCCCTCCTCAGTTGCTCTTCCTGAGGTTTCTACCGTTTTTTTTTCCCCATTAAAGGGGTTTTTCCGTATCCACTGTGAGGGTCCTAAGGACAGAGGGATGTCGTGTGCTGTAAAGCCCTGTGAGGCAAATTATGATTTGTGATATTGGGCTTTATAAATAAAACTGATTGACTGATTGAATGTTTCATATCAGCGGTGTGCAGAAATATCTACGACATTTTTCTGGTGTTATAGTTATTTTTCAAGTCAAGACTTTATGTGGGAAACTCAGTTCATTAAATAGCCTCTGCACTATTTTAGATTAAACTACCCAGTACTAATATAGAAGTAATTTATTTAAGAAATACTGTATGAGATTTTAATTATAACAGGCTCTCAAATCACCACCACTCTAAATAAAGATTGTAGAATCATTTAATCCATGTTTTAAACTATTTTAATTGTCCCTTTATATTGAATTTCCTTGACTTTTTTAGGTCCATTATGTCTATTTGCATGTGAGGCACTGAATGCTAAATGTGCCCTTTGTGCTGTAGTTGTTGTTTGAAAGATGCTATTTGAATGAAGTTTACAATTATTATTATAATTTAGAGTTTCCATAGGTTGCAGAACTGATGTGTGATGCTGGACTTTAACTTCAATAAAGCACGGTTCACAGATCTCAATTCTTCTTCCAGCACCAAATGGTTGAGGTCCATGACCTGCACCGACCTATTTTTTTGAGGCCTACCTGAAAAATACTCTTCTCATACTTAATAATTTTATTTCTGTAGACCTCAGAGTTTAATGTGCAATGTACTGGGACCAGCAACTGGAAATAAAGTGTCTTTGTCTGAGTACAATCGAGTTTTTACAGCATTGTTGCAGATGTGATGAAACACACGGCCCTGTGTTGATGTCTGCTGCTGTTTCCTGGCTCTGTGTGCTTTCACGTGACCTCTCACAGAGTCCGTGCACTCTGAAGCAGCGACTGAAAGCAAAAGGAAACACCGCAGTTTTGAGCTCAGGAGTTGTCAGACTACTTTTAATACAGTTGGAGTGGACACTTGCAATTTTCGAGGATGTTTTCAATCGGGGAGACGATGGAGTTTCTAATGGGAAACCCCTTTTCAACGCCCGTCGGTCAGAGAATCGGTAAGTCGCAGCTGCTTTTGAAACTAACGTTAGTAGGATATGTCAGGAGTTGTTCACCGTTTGATTCAATTTGACTTAATTTAATTTCCATAATCAATAACATGTTTAGGGATTCTATAAGCACACTCACGGGGTTTTTAAAACAGCCTAACAACACTTTAAATTCTTGTTCCTACTCGGTAATGTTTAATAATGAACTCCAAATTTGACAGAAACATAAAAAGAAGTCAGTTGAGCCAATGACGCGACAGAGGCGGGGCTAAGCTCCCTCGATCTTACATGTGATTGGTTGCTTCAAGTTAAGTAACACCTAATGTGGCGAATTAAAAAGGCGCTGTGTGTTTCCTCTCACTTCCTCTATGACTGATGTGTTTTTGTCCCGGATACAATTTCACACCTTACGCACAAGTGTTGCTGATGCTCTCCAACGAGCATATGTCGCGTCACACAACTTTTAAAACAGCAGTATTTTCTCATAATGGCAACAGGTTGTCAGAGCACTGCAAAACTGTGCAGCCAACACATCCTCCACAGAGCTGCAGATGCCTGGAAAGATGTGTAATCAGGACAGTCATGACGTTAGTGAGAAACTGTTGCACACCCCTTCTCCAGCCTTCCTTCCTCTTATCTCATCCACTCACTTTCTCACATATAAATGTCAGAGACGGCTTCAGCTCCTTCTGAGGCCAATGAGAACAGAAGCAGCTGACAGTCACATGAAGTGGAGGGAGCTGGGGAAGGAGAGAGGAAGGAGGGAGGGAGGGAGGGAGGGAGTGGATGCAAAGGAGGGGAAAGGGAGTAAAATGGGATTGAGAAAGATTTGGAGAAGTGTGGGGGTGTTGGTGGAAAGGAATGAAGGAGATTTAGAGTCTTATGAGGAGCCTATGAGGGGTGGAGTGCAAAGAAAGCTGGCTTTGATTGCTAAATAGTTTGGACGGGAATACATGGTGGAGATGAAAACTAATTTTCTCCATCAGTTTATTAAAACAAACAATGAGTTCCCATAAAAACATCATTGTCTGGAGGAAACCACTTAGTTCATATGAGAGATTTCAGTAGGCCTATTTGATTTTTTTTTAGCTGTGTTCCCCTTTGTCTGTGCTCCACCATTTTCAGTGAAATCTTATTCAGCCGCCTCCACACAGTCCTCAAGGAGCAGATTGGATTGTTTAAAGCTGATCAGATCAATGGATGAGAACCAATTTTTAAGTTTCTCTTTCACTGCGCCTGATGTTCTGCTGCTCCATCCGTGCCCAGAGAATGCTCTGCGCTGCAAGAGTATGGCGCAATTAATAATCAAATGGTATATTACTTGGGTATGTCCCATTGTTAGGAGGCCACGGGGTAGACCCAGGACATGCTGGAGAAATTACATATCTCATCTGGCCTGGGAACACCTTGGAGTCCCTTAGGAGGAGCTGGAAAGCGTTGCTGGGGAAAGGGACATCGGGGGTGCTTTGCTTGGCCTGCTGCCCCCGCGACCTGGCCCTGGATAAGCAGATGAAAAGGACGGATATATATTACAGCTCTGCTCCTGATGAACTATCCAGCCCTGAAAATAGAAAATCAATACATGGCGGCAGAAGTTTTAATCGTGGCAGGCTGCCACAAATAAATAAACGTGTGTGAAACCCTGAATCTGAGCCGAGGAGTCTCTAATGGAGCTGTCGATCATGGCAATCACTGCTGTTAGACTGTGGTCAACTTGGGAAACTAGCCAGCGCTGATCAGATATGAACCAAGATTCTAGTACTGCATTTTATTGTGCTGTTTAGCTGTAAATTGAGAAAGCTTGTAATCTTATTTTACAGCTAAACAGTACACTAAATATGTCTCTGAAAACATTCGAGGCAACGAATAGCCAATACAGTGACAATCCTGATACATATTTGATCAGCACTGCCTTGTTTGAGTTTGACCATAGTTCAGGAGCAGTGATTGGCACGACTGACTGCTGTGTCTCATTCAGTGCTGTGTGAATATAGAGGCAGTTGTAGAGACAGAAAGTTACCAACTACAGCACATGTGCTCTCAACCCAATTTTACACATGCAAATTATGGTTTACAATTCGCAAGTGTTACTCAGCCTGTAAAAACTGTTGTATAATGTCTTATGTGGCTCTGGAGGGAGTCTGAAAAACAACTGTGATGATTTCATCGACTTGGCTGTGCACACAGCCTGCTTTAAGCCTATGAATAATGGATCAAATGACTGTGTCTCTTGCAGTGATGAACCCACTGAGAATTATCGCCAGAGTCTGAAGCTTACCTCAGTTCTATGCTGCATTTTAGCATCTTTCAGCTCATTGTTTTGGTTTTCTGGCCCACAACTTTACCATTTTGGTTCACTTGCACTGCCTTCATAGCTCCTGCTTTCATAGCTTCATTTTCAGCTGTAGCAGGCAGCTGTTTTCAGAAAAAAAGCTCTAAAATTGACTGTACACAAATGCTCACCACTAAACAACAGACACACACACACACACACACACACACACACACACACACACACACACACATACACGAACATAGTGGAGCATTTAACAGCTGAACAGAAAGTTATTTCTCTGAGGAGTTTGTGGAGACCAAAACTGAGCTGTAATGGAGTGTGAATATTTGATTTACATTTGTCAGATGGCCAGAAACACAACTCTAAATGAATAACAATATGGCTCTATGTCTGCTGGCAACTGCTGTTACACGTTCACCACAGCAACTTTACAAGGCATATGTTAATATTGTGTTTATAGCTTGTTGTCTCTGCCTCCAACTAGCCAAAAATATCCAGTTGAATTGACTATGGATTTTTTTTTTAAAAATCCCAAATATTAATTCTAATTTCAAATCAATTTTCAGGTGTATAATCTCAAGTACCAGTACTGTAAATGCAGTGCACATTTCACTCTTTAGATCCACAGATACAAAGAAGACACCCGAACTCTAAAAGTGAGACCCAGAAATGATCATGTGGCAATGTTCTTTCCTATATGAAAGTGTCCAAGTGTGGGCAACATATTGTATTTACTGTGTGATATTTTCTTAATTTTATGTGTTGTTCCATTAATGTGAACCATGCCACACATTTTAATTCCAACTGACACGTTTATCCCAGAATGATTTCTGAAATACAACTCGAAAGACCAGCTAAAAATGACTTGCATGACTTCCCATAGTCTGGCAGATATCATGATATTTTCTCGGTATTACTGTATGTCTGCACCTTCACCTGATTCTCTCTTTGTTTATAGAGCAAGCGACCAGCGGCTCTCTACAGTCAGAGGACTGGGGGCTCAACATGGAGATATGTGACATCATCAACGAGACAGATGAGGGGTAAGGTGGTCACATAAGTAACAGTTTCACGAAGAAGCCACAAACTGTCCCCATCTGGTGCACTTTGCCTAACCTGTCTGACTAATTAGTAAACTGCTGTATGTAGAACTCCATGTTTTATTTTTGCACAACTTTTTACCGTACCACTTCCTTTATGGGTTTGTTGTTTATTTCAGTGTAATTGCTTGTGACTGAATGACCTACTTATGTTTAAGGCCAATCTCATAGTTTGTTAGGCAGTGCGGTTTGTAATGCTCAAGAAGAATGTCACTAAGCCTGAAGTGCAATGTGTTTGTAGTAGTTGGATGTGTACAGTAAAAAGTCTTTAGATTTCGTGCCTTGAAAGTGACTTAATTTTGGGATCGTATATGTTCCCAGGGTCCTCAGTTTTCTTAGGGTCCTTAGTTTCCCAGGTCCTATGTTCCCAGGGCCCTATGTTCTCAGGGCCCTATGTTCCTAGGGTCTTATGTTCCCAGGGTCCTATGTTTCCAGGGTCCTATGTTCCCAGGGCCATATGTTCCCAAGGTCCTATGTTGCTAGGGCCCTATATTCACAGGGTCTTATATTTCCAGGGTCCTATGTTACTAGGGTCCTATGTTTCCATGGTCATATGTTACTAGGGTCCTATGTTTTCAGGGTCCTGTGTTCCTAGGGTCCTAAGTTCCCAGGGTTTTATGTTCCCACGGCCATATGTTCCCCAGGTCATTTGTTCCCAGGGTCCTATGTTCCCAGGGTCTTAGGTCCTAAGACCTGGGGAGCATAGGACCCTGGGAGAGCATTTAAGTAGAAGTGGGGAACATAGGACCCTTCATCAAGTTCCCACTGTGTGCCATATACATCTGGGGAACATAGGAACTGGGAACTTTGGAATGACCCCCTTAATTTTAGCATGCTCTCATTATAGAGATAAGCCACAAACAAAACTACCTTCACACACTGTATGTTTCCGACACATCAAAGCTTTATATTGCTTGTGAATGAATTTAGCTTATTTTCATATATTTGCTTATTTTCATATATTTTCTTAGGCCAAGAGACGCTGTCAAGGCTATTAAGAAGAGAATTGTTGGAAACAAGAACTTCAGAGAGATCATGTTGGCCCTTACTGTGAGTATTGTCTTTAGGTGATTGCATGTAAGAGTTTTATTCATTATTTTATGAGTTTAGGATTGAAGGGTGTGAGAGAGTCATTTTAAGGCCAGGCTGATCCTCATCCTGATTGGCTGGTGGCCTAGATGTGATGGTGTTTTGGAGCACCTTGACTTGCATAAATCTAACTACATTTGCACCTTTTTTGTTTTGTGGACTGTCTCAATGTCACACAGGTTCTTGAGACCTGTGTGAAGAACTGTGGCCAACGCTTCCACGTTCTTGTGGCGTCGCAGGAGTTTGTTGAAGGAGTTTTGGTCCGCTCCATTCTGCCCAAATACAACCCTCCCACTGCCCTCCATGACAGGGTGCTCAGCCTCATACAGGTAACTGTATGCTCCCACAGAGGGCATTTATATTCCTCCTGATGCAAATTCAAAAAACTGTTTTTGAAGACTATTAAAGCCTGTTATTTAATTGGAATTCTTATTCTTCACTTCCCTTACATTGAGAGATATTTCAGTGGTGTGTTGACATCCGACAGCTTTCCAAGTTTACCTAAGTTGGACTCTATTATGGCTGCAGATATTTTGAATAGCATTATCTGTAGTGTTCTTTGTGATTTAAATATCTCCACACATTCCTCTGCTACGTGGTGAAAGTCAGTTGTGTGAAATAGAGAGCAGCTGGAATGATAACATTAGATATAGTCGGGTTTGTAAATACTGAAGGACCATTCCTTTTCTGCTGCTTTTTTCTTGTTTTCTTCACATTTGGCCTGTATATTGTGGCATTAAACACTGATTTAGTATTCTGTCATTGTCGTTATATTTTGTTATATGATCTCCTTCTCATCCACAGTCATGGGCTGATGCATTTCGTAGCACTCCCTCCCTAGCAGGGGTGGTGTACGTATATGATGACCTGAGGAGACGTGGTCTAGAGTTCCCCATGACAGATCTGGATGCTCTGTCCCCCATCCACACTCCAAATAGGGTGAGACTGTCTACAAAGTAAAAATAACACACAGAATCAAATTTACGTACAGATATCTGTCTCTACCCTGTACCTCTCTTCATCTTGCAGAGTATCCCAGAAAATGGGACTGCTGAGATGACCCCTGCTGCTGCTCCCACACAGCAGTCACAACCACAAGCACCTTCCAGTGTTACCACTCAGAATACTTTACCCCCAGTCGAGTCCAGTGAGGAGCCAGCTTCCCTCTCTGCAGAACAGGTACCACGGTCAAAAAACACCTTTAAGTCGATGACTACATACAGCAGTGGGAAGAAATCACCACCTAAACTTCCTTGGAGCAGCATTTAATCCACAAACATAAACTTGAGTTTACCTGCATCTTAAATCACGTCTGAGGTTTCCAAACTGGGCACCGAGCCTTGCATGGCACATGTGACCTGGGGAAGAATGTGACGTGAAATTGAAGTTAAACAAGCCCTTGTCAGAGCTAACAATGTGACTGGCAAAGAACAGGTGTAATGAATAACACTGTCAATAGCTTCAGTGCATTGCAATAACTGCTGGAGCAGAGCCATTGTTAAAGCTGGGCTAGGCTGTTTTATCTTGGCCTCATCAGGCCAATATTCCAAAATAAACTTTGAACATATTGTAATGCAAGTGGACTGAGAGAAGACTAGACTTCTGCACCTCGTCTTGGCTCTGTTTTCAGGTTTTAGGAAATCTAGGCTGTAACGGGAGACTTCAGCAAATCACAGGTTGTTTCAGGGAAAAGCCATTCCTGTTGGCTGTTCTACAAATGCAGATGCGCTGGCATGTACTTTCGGTGAAACCCTGATTCATGACGAATAATCCTGCAGAGAAAGTTGCTATTCCAGCATTGGCAACAACTGCCTACACTGCAAAGCATCCCAAACGAAGGAAGACAGACTTATCAAAAAGAGAGTCTAAAAGAGAGTCTGACATTAAATGAGACAAAACACGTGTCAATTTCGGCATTGTGTTTCAGAGATGTACAGCAAATGTTGCTAATAGTTTAGCCATCTGCTAACTGAAACCAAAGGCTCATATCTGCAGCTTCAAGTTCACGTTTATGTAGCTAACATTAGCTCGAGCCTCAAATCAAAGTGTGTCCTCCGCCTCATTACCCACCACTACAGACTGCCTCGCAGGGAGGAGAGTGGGCAGCAGCTTCGGAGACAGACCATCAGTCAGTGGCTGTAGCAACCCAAATCCATAAACCCCAGCTCCAGGGGACCGGACAGCCCCGACTCCCTGTCGGATCAGTAAACTTTCTGTTGCTGCTGTTACACAGGTTACACCAGGTACTGCCCCTGGCCAACAACCAACTCTAACATCCAGCACTGGGGGGTTTGTGCCAGCTGATTTCGAGCAACTACAGCTGTCGACCGAAGGTCCATCTACAGAGCTGCTGCCTGCTCTCCTCTTGGCGAAGCAGTCCACAGTGGCGAGGAGCAAGGCGGAGGGACTGTGGGGTGGCTAGTAGCTGATTTTTGTCTCATTTGTGATCTGATAAAAAGAGGAGGGGCTGTGCAGATGCACTGTGTGCAACTCTACAATGAAATAGAATTAAATAAATCAATGGATGGGAAACAAAGGGTTATTGTATGAGTGTTTGCACATGGCTGTGGTTCTCTGGTGGGAGGGGCAGGACAGAGAGGGAGGAGCTGCAGGAGGAGGGTGTATTTTAAAATTCTGCTTCTTTGGGCTTTTTCCAGGTTTCCCCCTACCCTAGTTTTAATACTAATAGTTTCACATGTGCTTTTCCCGCTATGACATGTTAAAATATAATATATATATAATATATATAAAATATAAAATATAACTAAAATATAACTGTATCAGAGGAGTTATAGGCTGTTTCTCCAGCCAGTGTTGCCCCCATACAGTATAACAGCATCTAATCTTAGTAGTTAGCAAAACAATGACTATAGAATGAACACCATTTTGTTGTGGCTTTTGACTGCTGTTTTTTTTTTTTTTTTACATATACATGTGTACATTTCCTTATCCAGGAACAGAAGCTGCGAAGCGAGCTGGCGCTGGTGAAGGGAAATCTTACTGTGATGTCAGAAATGCTGAATGAGTTAATACCTGGACAGAGCAAGCAAGATGATACAGAGCTGCTACAGGTGTGTGTGTGTGTGTGTGTGTGTGTGTGTGTGTGTGTGTGTGTGTGTGTGTGTGTGTGATTTGTCTACAGCATTTCCTGTATTCAAGTCTTTGCCCTATTCATTTCATCATTTCAACATTCATCATTTCAGTTTAAAACAATTACTTGTGGGAAGATATACTGTCTATTGAGTGTATTATTGTGATGCTTCATTCTTGTATGATCACACTTGGTAAGTCAACAGTAAGAAATGTATCATTGTTGACCTTTATGCAGTTTAAGGTGCTAAAAAGCAAACATTTATGTAATTTGTTAATTAGTTTTAACAGCATGCCATGTGTGTCTATGTTTATCGATCTTACATGGAAAAAACAAGTTACATAACAGGCAGAGATGCTAATTTCTGATTTGTTTTACTTAACTTAATTACATTTTATCTCTTTGGTCTGTGTTCTGCTCAAGTTGTCTGTACAACCGCACTGTACGGCTTTTCTTTTACTCCATGTCATTAGTGATGAGAATGAATTAATGTCACTCTCGCCCTCTGTCCGAGCAGCAACTGTACTCGATGTGTAAGAGTATGCAGACTCGAGTGGTGGAGCTCATCCCCCAGCTGCTGGATGAAGGGTTTATTGAAGAGCTGCTCGTGGTCAACGATGACCTCAACAATGCCTTCATCCGCTATGAGAGGTGTGCTGCTGGATTATGTCTTTAAGAAAATGTTAGTTTTAAGGGTGCTGTATGTAGCTTTCTCGTGGCTTATTTCATGATCACTGTATTGTTACTCTGTTTTAGGTTTGACAGACTGAACAAGGCACAAATTCCAAATACTCAACAGGTAAGATGCTCCTCATCATTTCTGCTGGAGTTGTTGGGAATGTTTTGATCACACGAGTCATAATCTCTCAAGACAGATTCTGCATTGCATTACATTACTAAAGGAAGAATTTTTTTTAATTTTTTTTTTTTTTAACTGATGGATTTCCAGATTGCACGAGTCAGAACCAATCCTAAGGAGCCACCACTGAGCATTTGAATGTTGATGTAGAATTCAAATGGCAATATAACAAATTAATTTTTGAAGCTTCAAACTGTTCGATACAACCCTAACCTACTGTGTTGTGTTCTCAGAGCTCTACCACAATCCCGAGCCTCATCGACCTCAGCCCTGAGCCATCAACTCTCAGCCAACCTGCTGTCATCGCAACAACCAGCCAACCAGCAGTCAGTACCGGGGCCAATCAACAGCAATCAGCCAACCACAGTGAGTAAACTTTGTATAAATTCTGCTTCATGTGTGCTCTTTTGTAACACCAAATCTGTACATATGACTTGAAACTGAAGTCATGCTTTTGTAAGCTGTATTTGTGGTAGAAAACAGGATATTGTGGCTGAGCATCACATGGGGAGGGAGTGTTTACAATAACAAACATCACCATGACTTGATATCACATGGCAATGTAGGAAAAAGGATGACATCCCGAAAAAATGCTCTGTTGAAGCATGTAATGTGTTTGAAAGTTGGGCATCACTAAGCCTATGGCTACATATTCACAGTTACAAAAAATATGCCGTTTTCTATAAATGACAAATGATGACATTTTGGTATAGAAATAGTTTGAGGTTTTATTATTAAAACTGTGTTGCTACAGGAATTAAAATAGCAAGATGGAGGACACTGACATTGTGTTTTTGATTCAGTTATGACTTACTGAGTTAATCTTCCATCTTGCAGAAGAGGAGGAGGAGTTTGACATGTTTGCCCAGACAAGAGGCAGCTCCCTGGCTGAGCAGAGGAAAAGGTGAGCAGTGCTAAGAGAGAGACACATCATATCCTGACACACGCTCTCACGACATGTGTCGTGTTTTTATTTGTGTGCAGCAGTGACTATGAGTGATGAAAATGTCTCATCACTTGTGGTAGCCTTAGCTGTTGATGTCTGGATGAACAAGTAGTTTGGAGAATTTCCATTGTTATCTGAGAAAAACTGTCACGTAGCACTACACTGCTTCATGACTGCATGACTGTACATCCTGTCTCCAGTGTTAGGTATGAGGACCCGGGAGCTGTGGAGGGCCTTGCTGGAGCTCTGGATACGAGGTTGCAGGTCACAGGAGGGGTGTGTATATTGATGTAACACAGAAATGGATTTGAGCAAAATATTTCATGTATTATTAAAGAATTGTACCAAGTGTTAAATCTGTGGATATAGCTAAAGCGAAGTATCACCTTATCTCTCTCTTCATCACTTTTCCTCTCAGATGCCACCAGCGAAAAACTCTCTGCAGAATGATGTTGACAAATGGTTAACTTGTGATATGGTAAGAGAAAGCGTGTCTCTCTATAAGGAGTGTTTGTGTGATATAGGATGATATAATCTTTACTCTTTGTGTTTTATTGTGTTTGGAAATGCAGGAAGACCATTCTTTAGTTAGTGAAGGAGTGTCCAGTGAAGGTATGTTTTTCTCTCTGATACATTGCTGCCATTTTAATGCAAAAGACATTTTAGATTTCTTGCTTCTTCTTCTGTATGTTCATGTGTTGATGATGTGCACACACATCTCTAACTGTAACTGTCCTTTTCAGAGTTTGATAAGTTTCTGGAAGATCGGGCGAAGGCGGCAGACCAAGGTGGGCAGGCAGTTCGCAGCGGGCCACCCTCCACATCCAGACCACCGCCACAGTCTACCCGGCAACAGGACCGATCACATGACCAGCTTTTTTCACTTTGAGTTTGAGGAGAAACAAGAGAAGCGGGTGGATGTAGAGGTCAACACACACACGCAATCATATTAAAATACCTACAATCACACACATGCTGTGTCAAAAGGAAACTTTGGTATTTTTCAACCTGGACCCTATTTTCAGTGTATGTCCATTAAAATTGTTTTTGCCACTGACAGGCTCCGATTGTTATTTTAAGTGTCTGGAAGCATTACGGAAAGGATCCTACAGAGAAATTTATTGTTTCTAAGCACCTTTTTGCTGGTCTGTTTATTAGTTTCATTCTGAAATGTTGCAATGTTGCAAAAAGAAGTGGTGAAAACGTTTGTGAAAGTTGGAGAAAGGAGTGCTGGCAAGAGTTTGTTGTATTGGAGTACAAAAAGTGTAGGTTAGTGAGAGATTTTCAATGTCATGGCTAATTATTTAGCTGATTTCAACTATGTTAAAAAGCCCCTCGGGATTTCAGATTTTTAGCGAGACTTGGTTACACAAACTAACAAACAGACTGATTCAGCGAAAGGTATGGAGAAACATTTAATTTCTCTGTAGGGTCCTTTCCCTAAAGTTGTGAGACACTTCTAAACAGGGATGGGCATGAGTACTTGAGAACTCCATTTGGACGTCCGTCAATGTGTAATCACCACCCAACCTCCCTCATGTAAACATGACTTTAATATGTATTTTTGGGCTATTTAAAATGGGTAAAGTCTTATTTAATTTATTAATTGTAGAGCTGCATGCAGTGTTTTGCCTTGCTCGGCACCTCCTTGCCTGACTGTTGCTCTCCCTGTTTATCATGAGACTACTGCTACAGGAGTGTGAACTCCGCACCAGGGAACAGTTGATGAGTCTACACACAGTGACAGGGCTTACTGTTAGGATCACACGGCTAACATTACTGGTTCTTAGTGGGTTAAATTTTAGAGTTGAGTTGTTTCAGTGTCGGTGTTAGTTTATTGGGACTGTTGAACAGCTTGATGTCGGCTATTAGCAGCTCCTGCTGTGTTAGCTCATGCTAACCAGGCAGATACAAAACTGACTGGGAGGAGAGGGGCTCTGAACTCCAGAGACAGTCCTTCAGTGCTGTGTCTAAACTGTGTAATAGCAGCGACGGAAAGTTTGCTGACTTTTCCTTATCTTATATGACTTTGAATATATGGTTTAGTAGGTTAACTGAAGCCTGACTATTGAAATTTTCCATTATTAGCCAATTTACATTCCTATTATTACATTAGATTTTTTGTGTTTGTTTGTTTGTTTGTAATTACTTTGTAATAAGTTAATACAAGTACTTGAATATGGAAATTGCTTAAAATGCCCATTGCTACTTCTAATCACAATCTGGAATGTCAGTGGCTAAAAAATAAGCACTTTTAATTAATGCACAATTGCCTGTAGGGATTGAATTGCAGCCTATTTTGATGTTACAGCTGTAGCGGTCTCTCAATACTGGACCAGTTTCAAAAATTGTTGTCTCCTTTAGTCACTTAGACAGAAAAACATGGGACAATAGGGACCATTTTGAAAACATACCAGAGTTTCCCTTGAAGTCAGGTTTTCTCTGAAAACACACACACAATACAACCTGACACTACAGACCTGCTGCCTAATCAACTCACTGTATAAATGCAATATTTCTCCAATAATTCCTGCTGTTTGTAATCTTTATGTAAGTATAAATAACTTTGTGACTGTATTTATGAAATGTATTATTATAATGGTGATGTAAACAAAAAATGATATTAGAACAAGTGTTTACAGTTAAGTATGAAGTTAAAAATATATTTGATATTACGCCATCATGTGCCTTTGACCTAGACAGCTGATTTTGTGTAGATGAGAATAAAATGGGGTTATTGTCCTGCAAATATGTTGCATCCCTCCTCTTTTAAAATCATCTCTGCTATGTTATTATCTAAGCTGCCATGAAGGGATTTTACCCTGGAGCTTGTTTTTAGAACTGATCTAAGTGCAGTCTTTGTGTGAGAGAGCTGTTATTTTTCAAGATCTTGTGTTTGAGGTTGCTGACACGGCTCCACCAAATTGAGGTCAAATGATTCTTCTTTTTCTTGAATCATGCTCGCTGTGAAATTTGTGATGTGGAACTTCTGTTTGATCTCATACATGTCTGCATGATGACACATCTGTTACTGTTTTCACTTGAATTTATCACACCTAAGGATCTTTTAAACTTATCGCAATTCTGGTAATCAACATATGAAACCAAACTTCTCAGAACTGTCTTGTATGTTTGCTTTGAAGTTAGCCAAAACATCAGAGCCTTGAAGAAGAAGTGGGAGCTTAGGTGTGCTCTGGCCATACTCAATAATAAGCTGTTTGTGTGTAAGGCACTGATTCCAGTATGTTATTGTTCACAAGCTCAAGGATGTCTGGTGTAGGGTACACAGAGTCCCTGAAGCACCCAGAGGAGAACCCATAACTTAACGGATGAGAAGGAGAACGAGGAGCATTTTCTCATCTTTCTGTTGTGTCATCCACACCTTAAACCATGCCAAGACTGCTCAGCTGTCTCTGCTGGATTTCTCTCTTTGTCCATCTGCATGGATCTACATTGTCTACTTTTAACATTTCAACCCAGATCCAGCTTCCAAATGTGACTCAAGATGAGGAGGACAAAGGCTGGGATTCACCATTTCTTCAGCTGAGAGCCAGTCTACCATCTTACTCGCAGCCAGTCCGCCCATACACCCTGCTGACAAACACCGAAGACTACCACTACATGCCCAAACCCAGACATCGCCGACCTTCTCGCCTCCTGCGTCTTCTGGGGTCCTCTTTTGACCCCTTTTGGATGTCCATAGAGCAGCCGGCTGAAGCCACTGGGGTTCATGGTGATGGTCAACCTTTGCCTGCAAAATTACCCAACTACACCACTGCCAGGAAGAAGTTCAACCTGACCGCTTCTCCAGAGCTGAGAGAGGCTGCAGAGACCCATCACCAGAAGCTGGTAAAGGAAGTGGCAGATCTGGACCTCAGTCCTCTGCCCTCACATGCTGCAAGTTCAGTCAGAGACTGGTTAGTGCGCTCTGCCACTTGTGGCTTAAGCTACCAATGGGTGGATCAGGGTCCTGCTTTCTGGCCACGTTGGCTCCGGCAGACAGACTGTGAAAGATCAGATGGAGTGGGAAGTTGCTCTTTTCCTGTTGGGATGGAGTGTGTGCGAGCTCAGACAAGTCACATAAGGATTCTGGCTTGGCACTGCTTGGGAATTGGAGAGGGAAGCGATGAGTCTAGAAGGATTAAAGCTGACAGGTTTGATGGCAGCACTGAGATGGGGACAGGTGACGCCATGAAAAGATGTTTATGGAGGCAAGTGCCTTATCCTGTGGTCACAGCATGTGCATGTTCATGTCAATGAATGTTTTTCTCACTAGAGCCAAAGATTGTCAATCCTAATCTTCAGAGGGTTTTCTTTAATATGCACATGTATTTCTGTCACTGAGTTGTTATTGATAAAATCAAAATTGTGATGACTGATTTTCCTAATCACAGCTGCTTTTAATCTCTCAGTAAAACATTGCATGTACTTTACTGGTTTAAAGCAGAATTAAATCAAAATATTTTCTATTGATAAATTCTCCTGGTGAATTATTTATCTGTCAGTTTTTTTTAACAACAGTGCTCTTTTGGTAAATGGGAAATGTGCTTGCATCTGCATGGCATCTTTCTAGACTTCCAATGACTCAACGCGCTTTTACACTACATGCCACATTCACCCATTCACACTCATGTTCATACACTGGTGGCCGAGGCTGCCACACAAGGTGCTGCTTCACACACCTGCAGCAATAGGCAGTAGGCAGGTTCAGTATCTTGCCAAAGAATACTTCAACATACCAGACTGGAGGAGCCAGTCTTGATTCTAGTAAAAAGCCTGCTCTACCTTCTGGGGCACAGTCACCCCAGAACAACCAGGTCGTTGACACTCAAACCACAGTCCTCTGTTGTGAAAGCTGCTGCAAAGTGAAGTGCCTATGTAGTGATGAAGTACTGTAAAGGCCACTTATGTACTTTCTCCATTCTGTGAGGGCCTGGGGTTTAAAAAAAAAAGTCAGCTTTGTGGCCACAAGCTCTTCGAAAGTCAAGTACACGTGTGGTGTCAGTAATGCTAACCTGCCATTTGGTACACAGCTAAATAGTCCTGTATTTCTTTTGGGTTGTGCTACATTCATATCGTGTGGGAAAATCATGTAATAGCTTTTATTTTGAGTTGTGGTTTCAGTACACTGAAAACTTTTCACCTCTCTTTTTTCATTCCTGCACATTTGGCGTAGGCATATATCAGATGTGACTTTTTTTTTATTGTTTTACATCAAAGACGCTTGTCATATATCTTGATGATGATAAAATCATTTTCACAAGAAGAATAGTTCCCATTTGTATTTATGATAACAGCATACAAGTAGCTAAATATGTTTAACTGAAGAAACTGGTGTTGATCACAGGTAGGAGATCCTGGGTTTAAAGTTTTATATCCCCTGTTGGCCAAAGCTGTGCATCTTAGGTATTTATCCAAAAGATTTTATTACCAAGAAGTGTGACTGTGCTGTAAGACATTTGTGTCTCTTACAAGCTTAAAGAGAAATAGCTATAAGGCTGAAAGATGTGAACGAAGCAAGTATGAATCAATATGTAAAGGATTTATCAACATGTGTTGCATATTACTAAGGGGAAGTGTTTGGAAATATCTGGGGGAGATTCATGGAATTTTTGAAACAAAGTGTTCCTAATTTTTATTAAAACCAAAGGTTGGAGAGGGGGCGAGGCAACTGAATTAAGATATAAAGTGAAGTAGCCCATGTGCACTTTACGATTACTGTTCACTATTCTAACATCTGTTCGCTCACCTCTGTTTTGATGGGGTTTTTTTGTTCTTGTTTGCCTTTTCATTTGATGGTTTACCACATTTGCTGCCAAGACTGACTTTTTTATGTATGTGTAATATCTTTATATAGTTGAAAACCCCAATAAAAAGGTTGTTGAAAAAAAAAATAGTAGCCAAGCAAATATTCAAGTTGTAAGCCTGTATCTGTGGTTTTTCTCATTTGAAATGAATTCACAGGTAGAAGTTTTGATTACGTTGATCTAATCATTATTCATTTAAACCATTTATAGCCTTTTAAAAGTTTAAAATAATTGTCTTGTGTTTACTTTTCATGTGTAAGTTGTGTTTGCAATAAATGGAAACAACTTAAAGAATGAACTCTTTTTGAATTGGGAATGTGTTGTGTACTTAATTGTTTCAAAAATAATTATTTTATTTTATTAAAATGGTATGAGTCTTACCTTCTGAAAGTATTATTTTTGTGACATTTACAGACATCCGGCTTTTTTAAATTTCTACTTTTCTGCCAATTCTGGCCTTCTGGCCCAACCCCTACTTATAATATCTGAGTATCTGTATGGGGTGGTCTGACATTGCCTTGACACCCAACATATTCATCCCACAACTACCATCAAATTACCCTTTCTTCTCTCTTTCTTGTTACTGTTTTAATTTAATTTATTTCCTCAGACATATTTAACTCGACTTTCTCCGAGGAGCTGTGAAGGCAGCAGCGTCGGTTCATCCCACCTGAGCTGTAACAGTGTACGCAGACAAGATGGCAGCTTCATTGGAAGACGAGTTTGAAGATGCGCCTGATGTGGAGCCGCTAGAACCGACACTGAAGAATATCATCGAGCAGAAATCTTTGAAGTGGATATTTGTGGGCGGGAAGGGTGGTGTCGGTAAAACGACGTGCAGGTAAGTTGAAAGAAAATGCTCGTTAGCTTCCTCCTATTGACTCATGCTACGTCGCAAGTTAGCATAGCTAACGTTAGCTTAGATTGGCCACCACGATAACCTGACGTGGATCAGTGTAAGTGGACCAAAACGATGTAACGTTATTTTCTTCATCAAGAATCTAAAGATCGATAGTTTAAAATTATAAGACGCACTATCATTGAAATAGCAATACTGTCACTGGTAAATTAAGTTAGGTTAACGGTAGGCTAGCTGTCACTTCGCCGGGTAGTTGAATGCTGTGAAGCACTGTCACTAGCTAACGTTAGCCAGCTGACACATGAACGTTATTCATGGCTGTCTTAAGTCGTTTGACAACCAAGGGGCAGAATAACACCGACAGCCTGATTGTTCTCTTCAGCTTTGTGTCTATTCAACGAGTAGATTGTGTTTAAGTTACGTTAGCCCGTAACTAATCTAATGGACAACTACCCGCGGGTAATGAATACACAAGCTAGCTAGCATTAGCTGTGATGTCTGCATGATAGCTGACATAGTTACGCCTCCTGTAACTATCACTGAAGCCAATGAGTGATGCGTACAGTATAAAAAACATGTGTTATCCAAGGCAGGGATAAGCAACTTCTAAGGCCCAAAATATGATGTTATGATGTTACTTTGGGGCTATGGCAAGCAAGTTAGTGCTTTTGGATACTTACACACGTAAAGGTTTAAGGATCAACCAAAGTCTTATGGATCCGATAGCCACAGTTAGTTGCATTCATTACATGCAACAGAACCATCGATGTCCAGAGAATGCATCATTTATCTTGCTCACTGCAGTTTACTTAATGCAACTTGTAAGATCAGGAAATGATAACACACAAACCCCCCCTGTGTTTTTTCTCTAGCTGCAGCTTGGCTGTCCAGCTCGCCGCTGTCAGGGAGAGTGTCCTCATCATCTCCACTGATCCCGCTCATAACATCTCTGATGCTTTTGACCAGAAGTTCTCAAAGGTGCCTACTAAGGTCAAGGGCTATGACAACCTCTTTGCAATGGTAAGTCGCTCTGCATTAAGAAAACTGTGAGCACTTGTGCACAGGGAGACACTACAGACAGAGTTTGAAGTATAGAAGTAAATGTCACGACCTGTTTTCATTTTTTGCTTATAATAGTTGAACTGAGATTGTTTTCACCTCTTTCAAAAGGTGTTTTTGATTTGTGATGGCAGAAAAAGCACAGGTGTAAATAAAAGTAATTAGTGTCTCTGTTCTATTTAATTATCTCAGTAAGTCATGCCGTTGAAACAACATGCACATGTACGGCCGTTCACATGTCAGATGTTGACAGGTTTTGCTTTGCCACAATTCTTGAAGGAGATATATTTTATTTAAGAATAAGCTCAAATTTCTTTGAGTTTCTAATTCATTCAACCAAATTTCATGTGTTTTGGCACAACTGTCCACAATTTGCACATGGTTTGCTGATCAAAACTGATGAGTTGATTCTCAGTGAAATCATCATACTCTTCACGTCGAAACATTCTCTGACTGTTTGAGCCATCACATGTAATAAAAAGGTCGACTGAATTATCAAAATCTCTTAGACATATTTATCTTCCATGAATATTTATGACATGGAGTGTTTGTGATCTCTGCTAAATTGGCTAATTACCTGCCAGTTGACAGTAGCTGTTTGTGTGAGTGCAGGAGATTGACCCGAGCCTGGGTGTGGCTGAGCTGCCTGATGAGTTCTTCGAGGAGGACAACATGCTCAGCATGGGTAAGAAGATGATGCAGGAGGCCATGAGCGCCTTCCCTGGCATCGACGAGGCCATGAGCTACGCAGAGGTCATGAGGTAAGACAGCACGGTCACTGGAATACCAGATTGCACTTTTTAGCATTTTTGCTGACCCCGAGTTGCATTTATATTTTGAGCTAATAAAAAATGGTAGCCTGTGTTTTACTTACTCAGCACTTCTCTTTACCTGTACCCCAGGTTAGTTAAAGGAATGAACTTCTCAGTGGTGGTCTTTGATACTGCTCCTACTGGGCACACACTGCGGCTGCTTAACTTTCCCACCATTGTGGAGCGTGGTCTGGGCCGCCTCATGCAGATAAAGAACCAGATCAGCCCTTTCATTTCCCAGGTGAGGAGGGACAAGCACTTTCACTCACTTATTGATTGTAGTTTATTTTATACTTTAAAAATTGACTATGGTTCAGTGCCTCATATTTGTCTTATCTATCTCTCTCACTGTTTGTAGATGTGTAACATGCTCGGTCTGGGTGACATGAATGCAGACCAGCTGGCATCTAAGCTCGAGGAGACCCTGCCGGTCATCCGCTCAGTCAGTGAGCAGTTCAAAGATCCAGTAAGTCACTCCCAGGGTTCGAGATTGAACGTGGCCCTTTGACTGTGGCCATAAAAAGTTAACTCTGCGGCCCCCAAACAATTGCTTGTAGGCAGGCCTCTGCTACTACATTTTATCTGGTCTCTTGAGAATTAAACTGCATGTTAAGGGATTAGAAATAAAAATAAAAAACCATACTGCAAGCCTTCCCCAACACAACATTACAGTTCAAACAAACATCCCCATTCATTTGTGCCTTGTAGTTCAACATGAAAATAAAAAAACGTCATCTACCAACTATGACGTATTACATCTTTATGCTGTAATCACGTGGAGGAGAGCCAGTTAACTGTTTGTAGTCAGTGGGCAGCAGAGCTCTGCAGTGTGAATGGCTTACAGAGCTACCAGCTAACGGAGCTAATAGAGTGCACCAGGGATGTATTTTTCTGTAGGCCAACGGTAAAATTAGCATCGCCCTGGCTCCTTCGTTAAAAAGCCTACGGGATTTTTCCATTGGATTTTGGTTCACTGCAGGAAATAGGCTCTGTGGCAAACAAAAAATTATGGTATTTAAACAGTCTGTTCAGCAAGATAATCTTCACAAATGATCACCGCTTTTAGAAATTTTGAAGCCTAAGGGCAATCACCAGAAGTAATAAGAAAATGTTAGGCTATAAACCAAGTAGACTGCAGTCCCATGATTTAATTTCTTCACCACAATGAGGCTGTAAAACCACGTTACGCATGATGACAATCTGTAGCCTCATTTAGCCACTTGTTTTTAAGACACATAAATCTTAAAAATTCACAAGTGGAGTATTTACTGACATATTTTACACCATAGAACAAAACATGAAAGTCTCTCAAGCTTGTGTTAACAGCAGCTCTTATTTCAGGCATTCAAAAATAAGCCATCAGTAGGCTTTTGTTTTTACATAAGTTTACATTTGGGCCATCAAAAATGTACTTTAGCCAACAAATTTAGGGGCTTGGTAGTCTGCGGGGCCAGTGCTTAAAGATATTAGTGTCTGTCTCTGACTCCATTTACATACATGAACCAAAACTTATTACTGTTATTACAACAATTATAATAAATCTTACCGTGTAGTGCTTTTATGTTGTTTGAGTTTTTGCTTTGAGTAATCCAGGCTTTTCAAAGTGTTTTCTGTATCTGCATGCAAAGTCTCTGCTTGTCCTTAGGTGAAAGAAATGATACACTTTACACTTTAAATTTAGCACTTTGAGATTGACCAAAGACACTGCAAATGTTTTCCTTGCTGTGGCTGTTGCTCTGTATCACTGTGGACATACAGACATCTCTACACTGTATGCATCCATACAGCGTGACTCTACAGCACATGTACGTATGTGTGCTGTGGTGACGCAGCATCCCAGCCACTCACACTCCTCCAGAGTGGATGAGGTATTTTGATGAGAGGAGTAATGACGGCACAGTATGAAATTTCAGAACACTGTTAAATGTTTCAGTTTTTTGATACACTTCTTCTGAACATTTTTATTGCAAAAATTATATAAAACAGCTTTTCTCCAGCGGAGTGCTTTAGGCTTTTTGCAGACATCCTATTTCTATCACCTCTTGTCCTCCGATTGCAGCTTCATTGTACCGCATGTTCCACCGTTGATTTAGCACAAGTATTCTGTAGGTAATGAAATTTAAAATAGGTTTAGCATTTAGAACAACTAGTCATATTAAAAGGCTTTCTTTCTTCCCCACATCCATCAGGAACAGACCACCTTCATCTGTGTATGTATCGCTGAGTTCCTCTCCTTGTATGAGACGGAGCGGCTGATCCAGGAGCTGGCCAAGTGCCGCATTGACACACACAACATCATCGTCAACCAACTTGTTTTCCCTGACTCAGAGAGGCCATGCAAAATGTGTGAAGCCCGCCACAAAATACAGTCCAAGTATTTAGACCAGGTACGAGTCAGCATTTTGTTTTTGGGGTTGTGTCGACAAATACAGCTGCAGAGTTGTCATCATCCTCACCAGTGGTCTGTCTTCTCTCTACAGATGGAGGACCTTTATGAAGATTTCCACATAGTCAAGCTACCGCTGCTGCCACATGAGGTTCGAGGTGCTGACAAGGTCAACACATTCTCTAAGCAACTTCTGGAACCCTACAAACCCCCAAATAAGTGATCTCCCTACCTGCAGGACCTCCCTTCTCCCTCCTACAGACCCCACCTTTACAATCTGAACTCACCTCCTCTGAGCTCCCCCCAGTAAAGCCTCAAACCCTGCAGCAACAGCCTCAAGTCAATCCACTCAGTCCTCAGTCCGTCATCCAAAGCAGAGCACTGCTACAGCAAGACACGCCCTTGTTGAATGGGAGCTGATGAAATCACAAACACACACGTACATAACCTGCTATATTGTTACAGAGGTAAGACGGTACAGATCTGTGCTGCCTCACTCTAAGTTCACCTTCTTGTTCCTTCATATCCTCTGTGTGGCAGTTATACTATTCATACTCAAAGCATTTAACTTTTTCTCTACGAAAAAAACCCTTTCCTTCCTCCTCCATCCTGTGCAGTGTCCAGCCTCAGTTGTAAAAACAGCGTTCCCAGTGAGGGTGCTGTGTATTCCAGGATAAAACCGCTTTCAGATGGTTGATGTTTATGCCTTGATTATTCTGTGTGGTTTGGTGGCTGTGTCTCTTCTCCAGTTTGACGTTTTGACTAAAACTTCATGCAGATTCATCTGGAATTTACATCAAAATGTCTACAGATTCAGGGTGCAGTGGCAGGGCAATAAAATAGACAATTATCTTAGAAAACAAAAACAAACATAGCCTGTGGTCTTAGTAATATTTTCTCTTGGCCACGAACATCCACGTTATTGCAATAAAGCAAATCAGAGCAGTCAGTCTTTTACCATGTGTCAAATCATTAGACCTCACTTTACTGTGTAATCCTGGTGTAAATGCAGTAACCTAATGTCAGTGAGATTCTGAATCGAGTTGGGAGCTTTATATCCAAATACAGCTATGTCATTTTTTGAACTGGACAGTCTTAATGGCCTCTGGTAAATATTTTAGGCCACTGTGTTTGCTACAGGTGGTTTGTGGTTGGAGACGGCAGCAGTTTTATGAGATTCAAAGGCAAAATGTGTAATTACACTCTTGATGTTCGAGTGTCTGGAAGCTTAAGGAGTTAGTCACAGCTGAAGTCTCACCGCCAGGTTCCCATGCAGCGCTCATAGAACTCATCAAACTCTGTCAAACACTTTGTGTCCACCCTGTTTACTGAGAACTATACGGGAACACCATTGAAATACATTAGTAGCCTTATTTAGTGCATTGTTGATAATATTTTGAATGTTGCCTAATCAAAGGTGGAACAAATGAATGATGAGTTGTTAAAGCAGAATCCAACATCTTTGCCCTGGTGATTGAATACTGGACTCTGATTGGCTCGCCTGATGCTACCAACAGAACAATACAGATGACAGGTTAATTCACCATCAAGGAAAAGCATAATCATCCCCTTTTTTTCTGTCTCTGAATGCTTTTGAGTCAATAATCTGTTTTCTATAGATTTTCTTTAAATTATGTTGCGAGTGTTAATTAAAACAAACTTGCCTCAGATGTGAGCCTTTTGTCATTCCTTTAACCCAACCCCACACCCCAATTATGTATCGAACAAAGAAATATTGTAATGGAGGATCTCCACTCTAAATGCACACATAAATCATTAGATGTTTTTTACTCAAATACTTGTTTATGTGTATTTTTCACTGTACAGTCCAGTGGGCAGATTTCAACCTTATCACCTGAAAAAAATGTGTACGTTTCTACAAACCACAGATTTGTTACATCTGTACATTACTTTGGAGCAGATACATTGGAACCTTTATGTTTCTCAGCACTGATGAAGGTGTGGTTAGGTTTAGGCATAAAAACACTTGGTAATGGTTAGAAAAAGATCATGTTTTGGCTTAAAACACCCAGATTTACAGGTGTAAACACCAGGATGTGTAGATTGACAAAAAAGAAAAAACAGGTTCTTTGACATGCATAGTTGGAAGTTTGGTGCAACAAATACCTGTGAAAATGCTGCACAGAGTTGCCAGAAAAAACTGTTTGGTGCTACAAACACCAGAGGGAAATCAACCATCAGCATCCAGGGCTGAAAAATGAAGCCAAAATCGAAGTGCCAAAAATTGCAGTTCTTTGAACAGCCACTTGAGGCTGGCTCCAGAAGCCATAGACCCCCCCATGTTAAAATGCCCAACTTTACAGCACAAATAGTCATGTAAACAATGCAGCAGAAAAACAGGTTTTGGTCTCTACAGCTTATTTCCCCTTTATGAGAACCATAGGGGGATGATTTTCTATATAACTCACCTGTTTACATTTCTTAAAGCTTAAAGTTGCGCAATATTTAGGGCAGGTTGCTTTGAGTGACCTCAGTAGTGTCCTCAGCTTCTCAGTAAGGTCAACTCCTCACTCCTCCATAGCCTCTCACCCAAATACCGTCACTTCTGGCACCAACAAAAACAAGATGGCGACAGCCGAAATGCCAAACTCAGGACTTCAAAATGGGAGTCCACAAACCATTGGGTGACTTCATCGAAGCTTAGCCCATCATTTTTACAGTCTATGGTGGAAATGCTGCAAAGGGTTGCCAAAAAACAAGCTCAATCATCTCACAAAAGTGTCATGTCATCAACTATGCCCTCAACCTCTTGATGATAAAGTCAACTCATATATTACGTCACTTTAAAAAACATTGATATATTACATATCAGACGTACACATGTAATAAAATCCATGATTTGCAGAAACGCACAATGCAAACATTCTTCTGGCAACAGGGCTGCAGATGTATTAAAAACTGAATTAAAAAACATTAAAAAGTAAACGATATAAATCTTTCATATTACATTTTGTATATATACAACTTTTAATATTTACCTTAAAAATTGTTAAGCACAAATATTGTACTTAAACAATATGTTGATTAGTAGCCCAAAATGTGCCTTGCACTCCCTCCTTAGATAAAGGTCGGCCATGCTTGTTGAAAAAGGGGTTGTGGCTCTACAGTAGTCAACCTTGGATGAGGTGGAACAGCGTGATTGGCTTATAGACATCCAATTAAATAAGTTTGTTGATTTGGGGGGAGTCAGATGACAGTAGCCATAAATCTAGACATCCCAAAAAAAGTTAAGTCCATTGGACTGGTCAGGGGATCTGAATAGGTTAATACACCTGTTAATTGCAGCAGACTGAAGCACATTTTCTTCAGCGCGCACAGACACAAACCAGACTGCAGATTTCCTCTGACAGAGCGTAGTGCCTCAGTTAACCCTTAACACCACAGTTCAGGAGTGACTTACGTTTCTGAAACGAAAGATAAGGGAAGATGTGTCACAGCAAAACTGAACGACGTAAAATCCTGCAGGTCTCAAGAGCGTTTCAGGCACAGCACGTGTCTGCCCAAAATATCCAAAGTCATTAAAGGTTGTTGTTGAGTCGTAATAAATGATTTCCTTTTGAAAAATATGTCCTGGTGAGAAAATACAATTGGAACAAGTGGGATTATTACACCCCGCTGGGATTTTTTTCTTGAGAAAAAAGGAAAAGTTTGAAAGGATGGACACAGGAAAACTTTTTTTTTTACACTTGAAGTTTGCAGGAAATATCTATATCCTCTTTTTGTTTTTCAATAAATATAATTATGAACCTATAGCCGTTAAAATTGGTTGTTTACATATCACTTAACACGAAAGTTTTCCATGCTCCACTGGCTCCTGTTTCATAATTCCCTGCTTTACTGTACGGTCCTGTGCGCTCCTTGTGCCCCGGCGCTGCGGCCTGTCGCTTGTGGTCCATCACCGGGCCGCGCTGTCCCGGTCGGGGGCCGCGCTAACGAGCTCCTCCTCCTCGTTTTGGGGATTTACCCCGGGGCGCACTGACCACTGGACGCACCGAGGAGGCTCCGAGGATTACTGCCATGCAGCCGACCGAGCCGCGAGTTAACCGAGCTTACGCCAGGGGATATCAGAGTTATGAGCTCTTTGAAGACACAACACTGGCGCGCACAGAGAGGACTATAGTGCTAAGTGAAAATGTGAAGTCGCTTCTCCAGTGGTGCCAATTACGCACAGAGATGCGCTGAGGTACATCCAAGGAAACACTTTAAACGGTAAGCAGATATTCTTTCAACAAAAGACATTATTAGTAACTTTATCATCTGTTCATTTGGTGTCATTTCATCACGTTAATGGGAACACACTTTATCTGTGAATCAAATGAATGACCCGAGAGTTTTATAGATTCTTATATGAGCGATTTTGTCAACTTTAGCTTGGTCTGTTCATGGCCTCTGACCCTCCTGAACTTGTTGCATGTTTTCACCGCAGGTGTAATTACAGAGGTGGCTGTTTGTGTCATAGATCTCTTTCTTTGAGGACCTATAATCTGGCTGTCACCAATGACTGTCACCTACACAGCCAGAGTTGCAAACGCCCGTTTCTGTGGCTTCTCCAAGCTGCTGCTTGCCTGGAAAGGCAGCATCTACAAGGTGCTGTACAAAGAGTTCTTGGCTTTCTTTGCCATGTATACCGCCATCAGCATCACTTACAGGTAAGAAAGAGAGGACAGTTTTAGGAAACACTGGCTGCTGAGATATTCACAAATGCTTTGATTTACTGTCATTGTGTGCCACTGTTACTCTTTTAGATTTTTCCTGTATGATGATCAGAAGAGGTATTTTGAAAAGCTGGCAATTTATTGCAACCACTATGCCAGTCTCATCCCTATGTCCTTTGTACTGGGTAAGCACTAATCATGTTCTTGTCAACTTTGTGAGAATAGAGGAGGGGGCAGGATTTGAGCTTCATCCCAGACATGCTTTTAGTGTGACTTTCTAGATGAGAGAATGATTTGCTCAATAACACAGGAGTGAGCAAAAAGAAAATGACACGAAAGTCTTGTAATGGGTGTCCACGTTAAGGACTGCAGCTCTAGATCTTAAGACCTCTGTTTCATAGGCATAGGGCACACATGCATGACCATTGCTGCACATGAGATATGAATACATCCATTGCAGGTGATGGAGGGAATGGTCGCATTCTGATTTGATAATTAGTATACTGATTATCTGACAATTTGTGAGCATAACTGATTGTTAATATGGTTCATGGCGATACTGAAATTTGGGAATCAATCTAGATATACCAGGCAACATTTTCTATCACCATTCTCACGGAAAAATGTTGGTTCCTGGTTCTTTGGCATGGGTTGAGGTGCTACATATAGTACTGAGGTCACACAGAGAACTTTTTAAAGCCCCTGTGAAGTTCTTAAGAGGTTTTCTACTGGTTCTTTACCCAGTAAACTAAACTTACCTAAACAAACCTGAAGAACCAATAGAAAATATTTTAAGATTCTGTATCATTCTTTAGAGGTTCTCTACTGGTTTTTCAGTTTACATTAGTTTACTTCATTGGGGAAAGAATAAAAACACTACATTAATATAGATCACAAACAGTGTCTCTCAATCTTTTGCATGTGCACAAAAATATTCCAGCTTTGAAAAGGTAACGTTGTGTTTCTCACTAAGCATTTAATACAAGACTCTGAATCTTTTGAGTCAACATTTCATTAGAAATGATTAATAATAATTCACGTCTTAAGTAAAAGTACAATTCAGAAGCGTATTTATTTGTCCATGGTATTATGTGGCATCATTAAAGGGCCCCAGGCTCCAAAATGTAAAAACAATGGGACGCCCACTAGCTCACCTGGTAGAGCAGGTGCACCATGCACAAAGGCTATGTTCTTGCTGCATTTCTGTTGCTCTTAAAGACTCCACAGTACATTTTCTGCAGTATGTACTGCAAGTTTACTCAGTTAATCTGTTTTTCATATCCTTCATGCATGTAAATCAGCTAAAATACTTGCTAAAGCTTACATATGCATGGCTTAATAGCAGAAATGATGTAACAGTAAAGCCAAAACAATTTTATGTATAGCAGGGGACAGTATTTGATAGGAAATTTGACAAAAAACACCTTTAGCACTTCCTCTCAGGTCCGATCTCCCTGCAACTCTCCTCCACTGCTGTTTCCAGGTTTCTATGTGACCCTGGTGGTGAACCGTTGGTGGAGCCAGTACACCAGCATCCCACTCCCAGACAGGCTCATGTGCGTCCTGTCTGGGGGCCTCCAGGGGAGCGATGAGAGGGGTCGCCTGCTGAGACGAACCATGATGCGTTACGCCAGTCTGTCTGCCCTGCTCATCCTCCGCTCTGTCAGCACGGCGGTATTCAAACGTTTCCCCACCATGGACCACGTGGTGGAGGCTGGTGAGTAGGTACAAGAACAGGGGTGATGATGGAGGGTGGTGGGGCCCGACCTTAGCCAACAACACCCGCTGCGATTTTGCAGTCAGTAAAATGTGATCTTCCAAACAAGAATTAAAACTAAATAACTACCTCTATCTCAGTAGTTACTATTTACACTGAGCTTTATGTGTCAGATTAACCTTTTCACGCTGTGCTCAGAGAGCGTCAGGAAGTGCTGTTTATGGAGTGATGTAATCAGTTACATGCTCACGTCAACAGTGTGTATTGTTTCCTCTCCTGTACGTTCTCTCCAGCAGTGGGCGGATAAATCACAAGGACAGGCACATCTTGAAATTCACTGGAGATAAAAGAAAAGTTCACACGTCACTTACAAGTTCATGAGACGCCTGCTGTATTTTAAATTTACTCTGTTAGTTTCAACTTTTGGTGGCATCAAAGTTTGATTTACACCCTGACTTTATGTGTTATTAACAAGATGTCAGCAGTAACAGAATATTTTTAACAAGCTGTGTTTTAACTGATAGAGCTGCACAGTCCTTTTCTTGACACATTCTCACTCACAATATGACTTAATTGGAAACAATACAAGAAAAGTTCAGGCAAACACTGGTTAAATCAGATCATACTAAACCAGATTTTACATAAGGAATAAAATAATCTGAGGTTTGACATTTTGCTCTGCTGTTTGTGCAGGATTCATGTCAAGAGAGGAACGAAAGAAGTTTGAGGGTCTCCACTCTCCTTATAACAAATACTGGATCCCCTGCGTTTGGTTCACGAACCTGGCGGCTGTGGCCCGCTGTGAGGGCAGGATCAAAGATGATCACACACTCAAACTACTGCTGGAGGTGCAGCATTACACACACACACACACACACACACACACACACACACACCATTACACAGGCCCACTGATGATGAGGAACAACAGTTCTTGTGTTTCAGCTAAGATTCAGTTTGCAATTTATATTTACACAGACATTAAGACAGAAGAGATAAATGCTGTGAAGTGACCTCAGCATGTCTCTGTACTGTATCTGTGTGTGAACAGGCACTGAATGCGTTCAGAGGGAAGTGCAGCATGCTGTTTCATTACGACATGATAAGTGTTCCTCTGGTCTACACTCAGGTAAGTGTATATACACTACATGGAAAACTGTGTCAATATGAGAGTTATGAAATCACATACTTATAGTCAAGTCTCACTACCAACTCATCAAATACCGATGATTAGTCAGTGGCCTGTCGGTGTCAGACACCAACGAACCAAAGCACCCTTCAGTGGTGCTTCACCTTTTTTTTTCTAAACCTGCTTTTGTGCTCTTGATGCCTTAGGCCCAGTTCAGACCAAAGATTCATGACAAGTTGAAACTGTTGTAGAACGCTGCAGAGAAAAGTTGCAGTGGTGTGAACTGGCTGTCTGACCTTGACTCAAGCAGGCTGATGGTGTCTGCAACTCTGCAGGTTTTATAACATAAAGCTCATCACGTGTTTCTACAGCCAGTCAGCTTGTAGTGAAGTCCACAAGTCAAGTCAAAATGACCACAGACAGTGTGTTCATTTGCTGCGGCAGGTGCTCCGTCCAAACCGTCTGTTTCCATCCTCACGGTGTGCTAATGTCGGACAGTGGGTCACTGCTGCTGCTCGCTGTATGTGCTTATGCTCCCCCATACTCATAAATTTTCATTGACTAACTAATTGGTACTGCTTACTTATATTATTGTGGTGTATTTATCATGAACACAGTCCATCTGATGCTCGTTTTGTTTCTGTTTTTCGCCATTTCATCACTACTACAAATACAACTGTAGCCAGTATCTCACTATCAACTATCCTCATTCATATTTTAAGAAGCTACAAATTATATTCAGCCATAGAATAAGCCTGAAAAGCTGGAAATCAGAATGAAAGTACAGGGAGTTGTTGCATTGAGATGATAAATTGTCTCATCTAATTGCATCGGTGTGAACCGGCAGGTTTTCAGAACGCTGCAAAATGTGTATTGCAAATAGTTGCCTGTTTCAACTCATCTCGTTACGAATCTTTGGTCGGAACTGGGCTTAAATCTAAGGAAATAAACCCCTATTTTACCTACAATGTAAGTTTTTTTAAAAAAAGACTATGCATTTAACAAGCAGTATATTTACGTTTCCTGTAGATATGGAAGTTCATTCATTCGATTCATTGTTCTTCAGATGGGCTGGTTGTCTTTTTCCTTTGAAAAGACAAATTTGTAGCTTTAGTTTGAAGGAGTATGTTGATCATAAGGGACAAAACCTCTAATGGGAACAAGCCTTCTCAAGTTTAGGGGAGACTGTTGGATCCCATTTTCATTAAGACATCTTGAGGTGAGAGTTCAAGGGACCTCTGACACGTCAGTTGTTTCCTTGCCAAAATTTATGAAGTGGTTACACATGATAATCCACAGATTGCAGAGCAGAACTGCGCCCACCAACTGTATCACTACGCAGAAGGAAGCGTGCATCTACTCATGGATGAGAGGCTCGTGACAACATGAGATGTAAACATTAGCTAGCTCAGTGGTGCTAGGTTGGCTAGCTGTAGATGCACGCGTCTTTCTGCGCTGTGATACCTGCATTACGTCATATAAAAAAATTGTGGGAGGTGCCGTATTGTTTACCATGTGGAACAAACAAATAAAAATATGAATGAAAAATTGTTTAATAACCTCCATATTTCCCACAGGTGGTGACTCTGGCAGTGTACAGTTTTTTCCTGGTGTGTTTGATTGGTCGCCAGTTTCTGGACCCCAATCAAGGTTATCCAGGTCATGACCTCGACCTCTACGTGCCCATCTTCACTTTACTACAGTTCTTCTTTTATGCTGGGTGGCTCAAGGTCAGAGAGAGAATCACATATGATATATTTTGATACCTGAACATAATCAATCAATCAATAATTCATGAAGTGAGTTTGTCACTTCGTCTGTTATGTCCTGAAGGTTGCAGAGCAGCTGATCAACCCTTTTGGAGAAGATGATGACGACTTTGAGACCAACTGGCTGATAGACAGAAATTTCCAGGTTTCTTTTTCTTATTTGCTTTGTTACATCTTACTATATACTCTTTCAATATATTTGTGTGAACGCCAAAAATGCCTCAACAATATCTGTCTAGCTGACATTTTTTAATCCCACATGAAACATCAGAGGCTGTATCACCTTATTTATGTACAGTAAGTCCATAATGTGATCTGTCTTGTGCTCTTTACTCCCAGTGCTTTATCAGTGTCTGTGTGTCTTTCTGTGTTTTGTTCCGCAGGTGTCCATGATGGCGGTGGACGAGATGTATGGAGATCTGCCAATGATGGAGAGAGATCGTTACTGGAATGACTCCAACCCTAGGCCTCCCTACACTGCCGCCACTCTCTTTGTCCTCCGCAAACCCTCCTTCCAGGGGTCCACTTTCGACATGGCGTGAGTCTTTGGGTTTTACCTTCTTGTTCTTCGTGTGCTCGACTTGTGATTGTGACACTTTCAGTTTGAATCCCCCCATTGGGTGGGAAAATTTGGGTGATGAAAATGAAAGTAGTAGTGTGAAGTTATTGGGGCTGAGAAAGAGTGAAAATGTCCAAACACAACATAAAACACAGCTGTAGAGTATGCTGTATCATAGGCAACTGGACTTGCTTGAGTTTTATGAAGAAGTTTCACCTCTCATCCAAGAGGCCTCTTCAGCTCTAACAGACTGGTGCAAAGTCACAGGCTTTATGTGCCCTTACAGAGTCGTTAAGGTCACGAAAAAAGGTGACAACTCTGAAACTCAGAGCTCACATGTGACCCCAACAATTCTGTAAAGGTTCACACCGCACCAGTCCGTTAGAACTGAAGAAGCCTCTTTGATGAGAGGTGAAACATCTTTGAGAAACTCAAGCAAGTCCAGTTGCCTGCGATATACCACTTAAGCTTACCATGACCTGGATGACTGAGAAGCTTCACCAACAACTGTACATTATGATATTTTCAACAAAATAAAAAGGTAAATTATTTGGACATCTCTTGACAGGATCCCTAAAGAGGAGATGCACTTCCAGCCTCTGGAGAATATTGCTGAGAACATGGAAGAGTCGGGCAGTCGTCACGCCAACATGGCCCTCTTCAACCGCCTTCTCAACGCAGCCCCCTCCCCTACTGGCTTCATGGGAGGGGCTCTTCGCCGCACCTCAGCACAGCTCCAGAGGCTACGCCACTCTCCCAGCATTGACCAATGCACCAGCGATGATGACGACGATGAAGGTGGTAAAATAGGTAAAGGTGGGTCTCTGCCTTCAGGGCTGGGGCAGGACACCCAGAGCACTGTGTGCAGCTTCAGGGAGGAGGTGAGCGCCAAAACGCCTCTGCTGGAGATTCAGTTTGGTGCAGAGCAGGAGAGGCGAGGAGGGCATCCTGCCGTCGGTGAGAAGAGGGAGGTGAGTGGAGTGGAGGGGAAGAGTGATGAAGAATGGCAGATGTGGGAGGAAAGAAGGAGCGAAGAGAGTACAATGGAGGAGAGCCAAGCTCCTGTGTCACTGCTTCCTCCACCCCCCCAGTCCTCAAGAGAGACAACCACTCAGTCAGCCTCTGCCACTCCCTTCACCTCCCGTCACCCCTCTGCCTTCCTGTTTCACCCAGCTGTCCACTCCAGTCTGGAGCACTGCAGCTCCCAGCCAGCTATCAACCAGAACAGAGCTGTGCCCGCCATTTCCAAACCTCCCTTTGGTGGAAACAAAATGTCATTACTCACTGTGCCGTCTTACGACGAACCTCAGCGCTTTCGCAGTGTGAGCATGGGATCAGAGCTCACTGGGTCCTAGGTGGACGGTGGATTGTTATGTTCCCATGAACTTTTGACTGTTTGAAACCATAATGATTGATTCAGTGCACGTTTTCAAGAGTGAAATTAGTCATAGATATAAAACTGTGCTTCCACTATTAGAGTTGCTCCAGTTGCTGAAAATATATTAAATAAAAGACAATGTTGAACTCCCAGATTTTGTTTAGAGAGGCAAAATCCCTCCACCTCTGCTGGACCACCAGCAAGATACAATATGACACAAATGGACATGTAGGTGACATGGGACATCACACACTGACTGCTGCAAACTCCGTACAGATAGGCCCCAGCTGGCCAGGGGGTCAAGGAGGAGTGTGTGTTTAAAAATGTGTTCGTTTGTTGTTGTTGTTTTTTTTCAGTTATCTGCACATTATATTTTAGAATATCAACATATTGCCTGTTATTAGGCTACTGAAGACTGTACATGTATTTTATCATTAACCTAAATTTGTACTGAAAAAACAAAAAAGGTGCTGAAATGAACAGACAAAAGTGGGGGACAGTTTTACTTGGTGACTTTATTTTCTTTGATTACTAAAATATCCCTGTAAATAGACTGATTTCTAATGCATTATCTGTCGTATTTTCAGACTTTATTTAAACAAACTTTGAATGAAATGAATGAGAATACACAACTGTTTTACATTAATGACAAAATTAATATGTTTTGCATCATTTCTAAAGGAAATTGTATCTTATCTACAAAAATAAATATATAAATATTATACAATGATGAATGGAGCAGACAATCTGGTGATTATTGACAAGCACATTTAGGTATAAAACAGCTAAAGACAGTAATTTATAATGATAACTATTTTGTTTTTACATCTAGTCCTAAATATAATTCCAGTTCCAGCATTGACCAGCAGGGGGTGATAGCAGCAAAGTGATTTCATAGGGGGAAAAAAAGACCGAAAATAAGCACCTTCTTCCTCTATCTTGCTTTCCATCACACCTGTGAGTGGGTTGTACTCCTCCATTTGTCCCTGCAGATGGAGGCTCCTACCTGGGCTGCAGCTGGGGGGAGAGCACCCTCCTGGCCTGGGTGGACTGCCTCTGCTTGGCCAGGAAAGACTGAGTCGGGCCTGGAGGTCTGGAGTCTTTGCACAAACTGTGCTGCTGCAGAGCTGAGGACTGCAGGAGGCAAAAACAATCTATCAGCTGTTAGTGAAAACACTATAATACTAACATTTAGACATGTTGACCAGCCTAAACTGACACCTGCTATCAGTAATATAATAAGTAGCCCATTACTGACACTGCAATTACTCTCCTATACCAGCACAGCATTAACATGGTGTTTAACACTTGTCTTCGGGCCAAATTAGCTCTGCGTGTAAACAAATAACATTTTTAAACACCTAATAAAATGTCACTGTGGCTTGCTCGTGGGAGGCCAGTGAGGGAAAGCATAAACCTATGTGTACAATTTGCCATCCCCCCACAAGGCTCTTCATATGCAGGTTAAAACAAGATACTTAACAGTTAAAAAGACATCAGTAGCCTACAGGGAAATGGCCATAACACATCAAATCGGGGAGGAAAAAATGCAAAAAATCAACAAAAATCGTGTATTGTGTCATCTATATTGGTATACCCCGACAAATCTTTTTAACTTCCATGCACTTGTGATAAATAGCACTTCAACAGGGGTCATTTAGTCATTTAGTATGTTGTCTTAGGTGTATAATCACCTGAAAATAAGAAACAGCGTGTTTTCGTTTCCATAGCTGTTTCAACCTACATAGGGAGCGGGTTCTCGTCCATGTGGTCTGCCATGTTGCACCGTCATGTTTCTACTGTAGCCCAGAATGGACAAAGCAAACACCGGCTCTAGATGGGGACATTCAGGTTTTCATGTCAGCCACTATAGTTTGCAGCCCCTCTACAATGAGCGGTGTCAGAAAACCAGAGATGTTTCTTTTAACACGAAACTGCTTTATTCAGTGTTTTTGCCAGTTTTAATCACCGGGTCCATTTGTTTTTGTGAGGAAGAGACCTCCACAGATAATGCGACTCCCGGTAAAAACCTCCTGAATGTCTGGATCTTAAGTAATTAGCTGTCAGGGCTAACGGCCTGTCTGCAACAAGCCGAGCAGCATCGGAGAAACACTTAGATGTAACGTCAACGGCCTGCATGAAAAATTCGACTCTCGCTTAAAACCTCCTGAACAATCAACACTGAAGGAATTCTATTTAGGAGAAGTTTCAGCTAGTTGCAACCTACAGTCCTCAGGCAGATGCCATCAAATCCCCCTAAATCCCACACACTGCTCCTTTCACTGAAGTGTTTTAAGGGATACAGTTTTAAGGATACCTTTCCTCATGTACTCACCATGCTTTGCCAGGCTGTGAGGATCAGTTTCTCCTCTTGTTCCTGTCTGGACTTCATATCATCACCCTGAGTGTCCTGTAGCAGTCGCATTTGAAAAGTCATTTTACAAAACCACTTTAACACAATGAAATGAAACGCCCAACACAACAACAACAACAACAACAACAACAAAAAAGTAGTTCAGGGAAGTTGCAGAGTCTGGGTGGACATGAACTCACCTCTGGGGCAGCTGTTGTCATGGTACCAAACGGTCTGGCCTCCTCGTTGCTGGTCATTTTTCAACATGTATCTCAAAACCAACAAATCCAACCCGAATGTAAGCAAAGAAATGTTTGCGTGACTGACCGACTTGTACACCAGCAGCTCCCTGACCTGCCTCTTCTGACTGCAGCTCAGCAGTGTTGCTCTTGGCTGTATTTTGCAGCGGAGGCCCTGGTTTTGTTGTGTGGCAGACAGAACAATATGTAGAGGTGCCGCAGGCTTAAATGCTCTGGCTCCTCGCCACAGTCAAAGATGCCATCCTGCTGACTCCAGCACATTCGCTGTCGGACATTCATTCGTTGGGCTGGGAATTAGTAATCACCATAACACAATGCAATTAGCTCGACAATAGAAAATGACATTAAGTATATTAAGTTGGGTAAGTTAAATTCATATTGGCATAGAAATCATGACCTTTTAAAAGAATAAAAATTCAATCATGGTGTTGACAAGATAATACGAAATAATTCTTTTTTATTCTTTTGTAAGTTGCATCATATCACGCTTTTATGTTACTACAAAAATCCATAAGTTAGTATGCATGTTGGTGTGTCTGTTAAACTGCATCATTACTAGTTTCAGTGACCCAGAAATACTGTATTTCCCCTAATTATCACTTGACCAGCATCAAAGGCCAGCTGTATCAGTTTATCTGGCAACATCATGCAACAGAGAAAATGTCTGGCCACTGGTGGCCAGTTCGCCTACTGGAGCAGTCGATTTCCTGCCTCCCAAAGACAGTTTCTACAAAGGTCAACCCATTCCAGTCTTTGTGCCGGCTTCAGGGGAAATGTGGTTTATGTTTTTGTCATTAAGTGTGAAAACACAAGTGTGGGGGAGGATTTCAAAGAACTGTGTTTGTATGCGTGTTTCTCTGGAACCAGGAGCAGGCAGGCTTACTGAAACTCTAATTTAAAACTGTAGCCTACTCTGCAACTCCTCACAAATGATCTGACCATATTTACCACATGTGTGTCTGTGCATCTCACTTATCTAACAAATTGAGTGCGTTTGCTGCTATGAATCTAAAGTTTGAGGGATTCTGTGGAAAAGAAAATGTCCTCCTGAAACGGAAAAAAGTAAGAGAAACAAACCACAGAAACGACAATGTGGCTGACAAGTTACAGACAAGTTACTTGGAATCTACCCCGTATGGTGCTACGAATGTTTATCCTGTTATGAAAGAGATCACAAGGTCAGGAGAGGCACACAGAGCGACGCAGATTCCTGTTAGCTGGCAGGACCTGAACATCTGTTCATCAAGCTTCCTCTTACTGCCATCGAATGAGTTTCCTAAAGAGTTCTGCTTCATCACCATCAGTTTCCGCACATCAGCTCACCACATGAAGCTTTTCAAGCTGGAGTTTTAGAACAGGCACCAGAAATACTCATAAATATCCTTCAACCAGAGGTGAGTCACACATGTGCAAGCAAGTCCCAAGTCTTACTTTCGAGTCTCAAGCAGGTCCCAAGCTACTGTCAAGAGAATCAAGCAAGTCCCTTCTATAGAGAAGTGCAGGAATGAATTCTAAAATATGAAAATGAAGTTAGCAGTTTTGCACTCCCAGTTTCCTCGTCTTGAAGTCAATCGGTTTATGAATGGCTTTTTGGTGAGAAGCCTGAAACGAAGTCTGTGATTAAACACAAGCTTAAGAGACTTGCACGTTTTGTTCGACAACATAAAATATGTCAGTAAATGCACCACTCAGAAGAATGTCATCGTGCCGAACATAGCTTTACAGCCTGGTTGTATATAGAGCCATCCCTTTTCATGTTAGTGGATGAGACATGGTCCAAATTAAAATCCCAAAGCATATGTCAAATAAATTTTTCCCAAAGATGGTTTCTGTGCTCTATGTTCATCAATCAATCAATCAATCAATTTTATTTATAAAGCCCAATATCACAAATCACAATTTGCCTCACAGGGCTTTACAGCATACGACATCCCTCTGTCCTTAAGACCCTCACAGCGGATAAGGAAAAACTCCCCCAAAAAAAACCTTTAACGGGGGAAAAAAAACGGTAGAAACCTCAGGAAGAGCAACTGAGGAGGGATCCCTCTTCCAGGACGGACAGACGTGCAATAGATGTCGTACAGAACAGATCAACATGATAAATTAACAGTAATCCATATGACACAATGAGACAGAGAGAGAGAGAGAGAGAGAGAGATGCAGGTAATGACAGTATCTTACAACAACATTAATGAAAGTAATAATATTATAGTTATAGTTCTGGTTACTGCGGTACAATATGTTGAAAGTATGTATTAATACCTGGCAGTATACATGTGTGACAATAATCATATGTGTATAATAACAGAAGAAGTATGACTAATGACTAATGATGGCAGCAGCAGCAGGAGGCATCTGGCGGGACCACGGCAGCAGCACAACCACACGTCACGCTGTCCAGGCACCGCTGTGATATGAGTTAATCTGAGAGACAGTGGAGCACAAAGGCTCCGGAGAAGAAGCCGAGTTAGTGACATCCAGAATGGCCGGGTTAGCAAGATGCAGTAATAGGATACGAGAGAGAGAGAGAGAGAGAGAGAAGGAGAAGGAGAGAAGGGGCCCGGTGTATTATAGGGGGGTCCTCTGGCAGACTAGGCCTAAGTCAGCCTAACTAAGGGCTGGTACAGGGCAAGCCTGAGCCAGCCCTAACTATAAGCTTTATCAAAGAGGAAAGTCTTAAGTCTAGTCTTAAATGTGGAGACGGTGTCTGCCTCCCGGACCGTAACAGGAAGATGATTCCACAGGAGAGGAGCCTGATAGCTAAAGGCTCTGGCTCCTGATCTACTTTTGGAGACTTTAGGGACCACGAGTAACCCTGCGTTACTGTTCATTTTTCTGATAAGCTTGGTTTTAGTTGGTTATTTGATGTTATAAAGGGGGACTGAGGTCATAACTGACAGCTGTGTGTGCCAATCAGTGTGCCCACTATCAGTGGTGCTACTCTTGATTGGTCAGACAGGTGTTTGGCGGAAACTCGACACTGCTGGAGATTGCTACTGCGCAGACTAAGGCTCCAGATGACGCCACCTGTGCAAGATGGCAGCGGCCGTATCCGGGATATTTGGGATTTGTCTTTGTAAAGTGGAGGAAGTAGAGACACATCATCCATCTTTATATACAGTCTATAGGTGGCGATGTTAAGTCAAGCAACCGTGATGTCGTTCATCTATAGCCTAGCATAAGCTTTTTACTTCTATTGCTTTCAGGCTTCAAAAATAATTAAAGTGGTGTCCATTTGTAAAGTTTATCTTGCTGGACAAAACTTGTAAGTATCATAAACTTCTGTTTGCCACAGAGCTTATTTTCTGCAATAATCCAAAATCCAACTGAGAAATTCCATCTACTCGTTGATGAGGAAACCTGGGTAAAGCTAACTTTGGCATCTGCCTACAAAAATGTCATCCCTTGATAAGACAAGCAAGACAAGTCATTGCTCTGGTCAAGCAAGTCAGGAGTCAAGTCGAGAAATTTTGATGACCTACAATCTATTAAATTAACTGAAAAGAAAAATTCACGTACCTTTCTTTGTGGGTTTTATAGTGATGGATGAAGTGGGATGTTGGTTGTGTCACTGATTTTGAGCTGCAGACCTTGCTTACCACTGTTTTCTTCTTACTAACGTTATTGACAACATAATTCCTAGTGTAATTATTTTAGTTGCCTCATGGATAGCTGCATCATGTGTTGGCCTCTAATGGTCTGCAGCATCCTAATTGGCTGCCAAGGTAACGCACATTGAGCTGGAAATCCCTCATGTGAATCACTCATCATGTGACAAATAAAAATAAGTTTCAAAAACAAAACTTAACTTTTCAATATATAGAACAATGCAAATATTTAATGGAAAAAATTCACATCCTTTCAAGTCATCCGTCTAAATTCTTAGTCAAGCGTCAAGTCATGAATACCCAGGAAAGGCATGTATTTTATCAGCGTTAGTCAAGCAAGTCCCAAATTTGCAACTCAAGTCTGACTCAAGTCAAGTCATGTGACTTGAATTCCCCACATCTGCCTACAACTAAAGGAAAATTATGATTTATTATAACTTAGGTTTTATTTTTGCAGTTTTGGCCATCATTTTTATTTTTTATGATAACATTATACTCATAATAGAAACTGGCTGCTGAGATGTGAGAAAATGGTGACCTCATTATAACAAAAGGAAATGAAACACAAAAAATGAGACAGGTTGTTAACGCTCCAAAAGTTTAGCCAGATCATTTAAACCACTTTGTTTTGATCAACCTGACAGTGAGTGCACTTGAAATATCAGTAAGTATAGCCTTTCATTACACAGTCAAACTGTGCATACTATAAATCAACTGTAAGTGCAGGAGGTCAAGGTGAAGCAGGAAGTTGGACTTTAAACTGTGGTAGATTATAACACAGTTCAGGTGATAATTTTACAGTTCGTCTTTGAGCTCAAGTAAGGTTTGTTTCATTCATGTCTGATCATCTGACTGTTTGTCATCGGTGACTTTTAAGTGAAGTCACCGTAATCTCAGAAATCAGCTGAGCGAGGACATTGTTATCAAAACCAGTGGGAACAAAAGTATGAAAATATGACAAAACTGTACAAAACTGGAATTTCCCCATAAATTTGACATTTTGCCAGTGTAACATCAAGATAACACTGATGTATGATAGAGAATACAATGTGGTAGGGGCATCCCAGTGCAGAGCACGTATACCATTAAGACTGAGTCCTGAGTGCAGCGGCTGAAGTTCGAGTCTGACCTGGGCCCTTTGCTGAATATCATCCCTTCTCTCTCCCCGACCTTTCTTGTCTGTCTCTGCCACTATTTCAAAAAGGCAGAAATGCTTTAAAACTAAGAATACAGAGCAGTGTTACATTCAAAGACAGTTTGTAAAATATAACAGAATTTCAACACTCTGTAAATATATGCTAAAAAAAAAAAAGAAGCCATACATGTTTTCTCCTCGATGATGTAGGAGTTGGTCACTTGAAAGTGAAATATGTTGTGTTATCAAAAATAAACTGTATAGAAACAAACACTGGATGGCCAAACTAAAAAATAAAAAATCTTTAACAGTCCATAAAAATGGAAAACAACATAAAAATACAAAAAAGGCAAAGAAACAGGAAACAGGAAATGTCTCCTGATGAAAACACCTACATCCACAAAAAAAAACAATCACCTACACACAGTTACGCCACATTCACATACTCACCCATAAAAAAGATCATTAATATGACTGCAACAATATTTATATTGATTTGTTTGTTGAGTGAAATACACACACTGTTAACAAACTCAGCGTGAGGCAAAACGGGATCCAACGTGTTCTTTCAACTGAGTAAACACATATGTGCCTCCACACGGTGTTTATTGTACCAATTCTAACCCTGTACTTTCACATTTGTTTTTGTCTGGTGTGTCTCCATGTGTGTGTGTATGTTTCGGGCACTCCTTGTTTCACACACCCTGCTTCACAGAGAAGTACTCACTGTGCATAAGGACCTGTCTGTCTGGTTCTCGCCGGTTGTGTGTTTGTGTGTGTTTATCAGCCCTGTCTGTTATGAGCTGGTTCTCTCTCTCCGTCACACACACACACACACACACAGTATAGTATCTTTTTGGCTGTCTGTACTGACTTTGTTTAAACAAGACTACTTTATCAGTATTATCTGGCCCAGAAAGACAGAATGAATCAACTGTTTGTTAATGGTCTGTCTGAAATCTTAATGTTATCAAGATGGACGGCAGTAAAGACAGACTTGTTTGTGATGGCCGGTTAAACGTGTGTGGGTGTCTACAATAATCATTGTGTGTAAAGCACACAGTAGATAACAGATTTGCAATGACTTTTTTTTATCTGTATCTAAAGGAAGTTGGACATTTTGGGATTTGGTGTTCATATGATAGGCTAACATGAGCTAGCAAGCTAGCGTAGTATAGCTTAGCTTAGCATAATGGCTGGACACAGGGAAACAGCTAGCAGTTAAAATAATCTGCCAACAAGCACCTAATTAACACATCGTATATTGTTTGTTTACTCTGTTTTAATATAAAAACAACACTGTGGTTTTACAGGTTACCGTAAGTCGTGCTTCCTGGCAGCAACTTCCTAGTATTGTTGTCCCTGTCGTTGCCAGGCAACGAGTGGAGCCTGCATGAAGTCATTGCTTCCATGTAAGTCACCTCATGCATTGAGTAAACTTAAAAGTCACCTTAAAAGTTGTGCAGTGAATTAAAAGTTATTTTTTCTCTGACTCCAGCTGCTGCGAGAGGCAGTAAAACATCTGTATATTTTATAGTTACAGTTTACTAATAAAACTTTCCAAAACCAGCCACAACTCAGCCCTGAGTAGAGTTACAGTCCTCTATTGACCAGTCAACAGACTGCAGTGTTCACAGCTCCACCTTTTAGTACCAGATCTGTGTGCTAGGTACCCCAACAGAGGGGGGGGACCAAAAAAGGGGATGGTACGGAACAGTTCTATTGGTAGGCTACCATCCACAAGTTTTCACAGTGGCAACAGAAAAAAAGCGTACCGAACTGAACTGTACTGTACTGTACTGTACTGTACTGCTCAGTGGAAATAGGGCTAAATAGTCCTGCAATAAATGCTGTTTGTACACTTAGGTTTTTGTCATACCAGTCACCAGGAAAAAATGTTGGCATTTTACGTTTCTGCAAATCAGGAATACGTTACATTTGCATGTTATCACTTAGTAGATACGTTGAAACTTTACATTTTTACATTTCAACAATGCTGTGGTTACCGTGTTAGGTTTAGGCACAAAAAACACTTGTTTAGGGTAAGGAAAAGGTCATGATTTGGCTTAATAAAACCTGGTTTGGGGCACAATCCTGACTGGAGAAGCTGTCGATGTCTTGTTACAAACAGCCACTTTTTGAGGCACAATCCCCGGTGTGAAAAAAGGTGATGTGTCGCTAAAAAACATATTTGGTAGCTAAATGCCACCGGAAACAGTGAGGGGTCGCTAAAAAACAACTGGTTTTGTCATGTGTTGGTTTAACACAGTTGTCTGCAGTGGCCTGCAGCTTGGTAGGCATCTTTTCTCAGTCCGCTCTGTGTCCTGATGCCATTTAGACTTTTTGAGAAGACTGGACTGAGTTGTAGGCTATTTGTAATATATTAGTTGGTTTGTCTTTGTTTTCACTCCTGTCAGTCTATTATTAAGAGGATTGTGTTTTCTGGGTTTTTGGGTTTCTGTACTGTGTTCTTTCCCCTCCTGTGTCCCTATGCTGCCTTTCCCTCATTTGCCCCTCTACACACCTGTCATGCATCAGCCTCATTAGTCCTTCCCAGCTTCAGAGTTTTTCCCAGTCAATCAGCTCCCTGCCCATTCTGTTGCTTAATCACCTGTTTCCCCTTATCTGACCTTCTCTGCCCTTTTTTGTCATCCCCTGGCTTTCAATGTGGTCTTTGTTGGATCCTTTGTTTTGTTCTATGATCATCAGTTTTGCTTTTCTCTGCACTTACCTTGAATAAAAAGTGATTTTCTTCCAGTTCCTGTTGCCTGCAGTCTCCTACATTTAGGTCAACCTGCTCCACAACACATGACATTAAAAGCCTAGGTGTCACAGCATCCACTGTCCCCTCCACCTCCCGATGTCAACGTAAGCTCATATATTTCATCATTTTAGAAACATTGATATAATACGTATGAAACATAGAAATGTAATATATTTATGGTTTGCTGAAACATACAACGCCAACATTTTCCTCTGGAGACTGGTCTGTTTTTTGTATGGATTAAACAAATCTAACAGCTTCATAAATGAGCTTTAAAGGTGCAGATATGGAGATTATTGTTAGCTTTAGACAGTGCAATAATCGTAATGATAACTATTTGTACAGCACAGTTCATACAGCAAGTGCAGCTCAAAGTGCTTTACATAAGACAATGAGAAAAAACACAAAATAAGATTCAAATACATCACATACTCTGACACACACACACACATAAAAAAATAGGAATTAGGTTTGATACCAGTAAATTAAAGAAAAGGTATTAAATGCAAGTCTGAAAAAAAAGGTTTTTAAGATTTTGTTTGAAGCTGTCTACTGAATCAGAGAGTCTAACGTCCTCTGGAAGGCTGTTCCAGAAACGAGTGCCAATGACACTGAATGCAGCACCACCGTACTTTTTAGTCCTCCTCCGGGGCTCATTTAATAGACCAGAGGTGGAGGATCTTAGGGATCTAGAGGGAATGTATTTGACCAACATATGAGATAAACAGTCAGGAGCCAGTCCATGAAGAGATTTAGAAACAAAAAGCTAAATTTTAAAACAAATTCTTAAATGAACGGGAAGCCAATGAAGAGCCTTCTCGACGTTTAGTCTTGGTGAGTAGACGTGCTGCTGCATTTTGGATCATGTGGAGTTTGCAAGGCTGTTTTCAGTCTGCATGCTAAGCTATGAGAACTGTCTCCTGGATCCAGGTTCATATTGAACATGGTATTGATTGACAAACATTTTCTTGTCTTATATCCCTTTTAATTGTCTCCTCAACATGTTGATTACGTGTCTTAGTTACTTACACATATAGGAGACTGCCCAGTTGTTACAACAGCCCAAAGTTCTAAAGCTCCGTTGGTCCAAAACAGGTCCCATTGGACTGAAAGAAAGACATTTCTCTGACAGCCTGTTACTCAAAAAACTAATTCTCATTGCTCTTTAGTCCTGTCTTTGGAAAAGTTACATTTGTACCTTATTTTCTAGCAGATATGTTGGACCTTTACATTTTCAATGCTTTGGTGAAGGTGTGGTTAGGTTTATGCACAAAAACCACTTGGTTATGGTTAGGAAAAGATCATGATTTGACTGAAAACACCCACGTTCTGTGACTCAAACGCTGTTGGGAAACACAAACTAACTGCAGGCAGTGTGTATTTTTGGAGAAACGAGACTTTGAAGCAATAGGCTTTTGTTTTTGGGATAATGGGCTATCGGAGAAATGGGCTTTCATTCCAATGGGGCATTCAGCTAATGGTGCTCCAGAATATTGGGCCGTCTGATGGCATGGTACTAACATCCATATGGTATTTTAAGAGTCTGTGTGCACATAAACAACTATTACCTGGCTCTATATATATAGTGATAATCATATTTAGCCGCAGTGGTTGCCAAATTGGGTTCAACATAAATATCAGGGATCCAGATTAAAAGTAACTATGTTTGACTCCCTAATCATCAGCACAATATAAAGATTTAAGGACTATTCTGTTCATAGCTTTTGCCCTTCACTCTGCTGGCATTAACTCACCGTTATATAATTCTGAACCTAGTTATATTTAACAACAACAGTTTTCTCTTCTCAGATGTGCATCCAAAGGATAATTTTTTAAATCTAATTAAACAGGGTTCATGGTCTAATGTGGAGATATCTTTCTTGGCAGGGGGGTGAGCTGGGGGTGGAGGTGAAGAGTCTTTGATGTGAAAAGGCTTGAAACCCCCCACACACAGTGTGCTCATTGTAGGATCGTTCCTGAGGTTCTGATCTGACAAATAAATGCTGGATCCCCAACAGGTGTCTCTGTTTTCCCTGTGTTACACAGCGAGTCCTCACAGTGTTTACACCTCAGTGCCACGGCGCAGTAGGCATGTTGGCCGCCGTCTGTTTCACTGCCAGCTGCCACCTGCAGCACCGGCCTTGCAGCTTCCTCTGCCCAGCCACACCATTGTTTATGTCTGGGCTGCAGCCCTCAGCAGCGGCCAGCAGCAGCAAAACATGTTTTTCCCTCTGGGATCTGAAAACTGGGCAGACGAGGTCTCAACAGTCAGACTGCAGGTTATTATCTCAGTCAACCTGAGGATGTTATTATATCTGAGGGTAAGGTGGAGCTGATTTAGGATTTTAGGTGCCAGCAGATTTCTGCCGCACTGTGAGCAAGATGGATTTTAAGGATAACTTTGTTTTGACATTTAGATCAGTTCTCATATTAAAGTATCATGTTTGTGTCTTTTCCTGCACACCATCTTCTGCCCCAAAGTGCATATATTACTGCTGACTGTTGTTCTTCTTCTACCACATCTACTCTTAGCCTGACTCCACACCTCTGAATCACCACCCACAACTCTGATTTACCCAGTGATTCAAAATAATGGAAATAAATGGCAGTTCAATCTGATAATCAGGCTAAATTAATTCTTCTTCTTTATATAAATAAATTCCTCTGTGGTACATTTAAAGGACCTTTGACTTCAGAGATTTGAGAGCATTGAATGTATAGCTAACTGGCTTCTGGCTCCAGCTACATATTTACCTTACAGACATGGATTTTGTCTTTTTCAAGAAAGCAAATACGTCTGTTTCCCAAAATGTTGACGTATTTCTTTAAAACACAAATGGTCTTATTTTAATTCTCATCAAAACATTCAGCGAATTCTCGTGCTCCATCCCAGTTGCGAGGACAAAATGTTGGCATTATAAGTTTCTTCAAACCACAAATGCATCATTTGAATGTTCTGTACCAATCAAATAAATGTTTCTAAAGTGACCTTGTGTATAACCTGACTGTCACCCACAGATGAAGGGGATGGTGGATGGTGTGCCAAGCTGCAGACCACTGTTTGAGACCAACAAACAACAAAGCTGGCTATGATTTCGTGACCCATCTCTGTTTTTTCAGCAGGGATAATGGCATGAAAAGCATTTGTTTTTACTGAGACATTGCTGCTTTTCCAGTAGGGACTGTACTCCGAAACTGGGTATTTTAAGCCAAAACATCATCTTTTTCTAACCATTACCACGAGTTTTTTTTGTGACTAAACATAACCACAGTTTGTTGAAACATATCTGCCACAACGTAACGTGCAAATACAACATATCCATGGTTTGAAGAAATGTACAATGCCAACATTTTTTCTGCCGTTTGCCTTGTATGAAAGCATCTGTATTCATTATGTTTCTCCACTCATTTATTGAGGGTTTGCCTTTAATTTTCCTTCCATCTGTCAATGTTACATTCTATATATTATGTCAAATGGTCAGGCCAAGCCCTGTGAGGATGAACATGTTGAGAAATCCAGCAGCTGCAGGGTTACACATCTGCACTGAGAACAGATGGAGAGAGGAGGAGGTGGTGTGGGGTCTGGGACAGCAAACAAGTGTACTTGAGGGCTGAGGGGTGACTAGTTAAGGGCCGACTCCCCGCCCTGACCTCTCCTCCTCCTCCTTCCTTTATTCCTCCTGTCTTGCCTGATTCCATGTCAGCCCTGGGCTCCCTGATGGGTGCTGACAGTAACGGCTGTCCTCTGTCCCCTAACCCATCACCCCCACCCATCCACACCCCTCCCCCTCCACCCCCTTCCTCTTCTTTCCTTCACTATGCCCCTGTGCTCTTGCCCGTGCAGCGCTGACCATGGTGACCTCGCTTTGGAAGTTGCCATCCCGCGGCCCGGCTCAAGGCTTCTTGGGGGGCGAAATGTCTGAGCCTGGCTGTCAAAAGCACATCCGGGACGTGATCCACCACCCATCCATGACTATTACTCTCTGGTGGACAGTTGTGTTTCTCAACGCTACAGGCAAATCACTGCTTGTCTCTGAGAAGGACAAGATGGAGTTTTACTGCTTGTATCAATACCTGTCTTGTGACTCGACTGATGTAAAAGATTTTTGGCATGAGTCAGTTTGACACCTGTGTTAAGACAGCGATGACACAATGTATCACTAGTAAAGTGATAACCACATGTCAGTCACTTTTCTTAAACTAGGGTGTGGCACAGTCAGTGAAACGCATACAAACACGCACACACGCATACACTCCTTTCCACTTCCTGTTGTGCAATTTCATAAACTACCAATGTGAAGGCTGAACTCGTTGAACTGGATGGAGGATGGCAGGTAATCAGCACAGAAGCCGACGTGGAAACAAAAGTGGAGCACAAACAAACACACACTCCACGCTGACATGGGTCAGTAATGATGAAGTAAACTTTAAGAAATAGCAGATGAGAGAGAAGAAAGTGGAGGATGTCATCTTTCGGTAGGGACATGTATTATTCATGCTGTCAGCGGAGACGTTGGTGAAGTCACAGGAGTGTAAGTAATAGCGTGTGTCACATAAATCAGCAGCAATGATGACCTCATTTTTACCACATAACTCCCTCCACCCACACACACTCTTTAGAGAGCTCCAGATGCATGAGGGTTTACACACACTCAACACCTTAGAAACATATGTGCACTTAACGTTTGCCCTCTGGTTTTTTTCTTCCGTATACAATCAGACTAAACAGGTAAAGTTATAATGCAGATATATTATATTAAAGGAACAGTTCACCCCAAATCAAAAAAACATATTTTCCTCTTACCTGTAGTGATATTTATCAATCTATAGAGAGCAGAGTGTGAGAGAAATGGAGCTCAGCTTGTGGTGCTTCAAGTGCATTTAAAAAACTCAACATTAATGTCTCTTTCCAGAAATCATGACCCAGTTACTCTTACACAGACCTTGTTGTGAGCAGTTTCATATAGGAACTATTTCCTTTTTACTGAACTACACCCACCAACGGTATCATTGTGCAGAAGGAAGCAAATCTTCACATGGATAAGAAGATCGTGCTTGTGACAGCGTGAGATGTAAACATTAGTGGTGTCCTCATTGGCTCAGCTGTAATGTTAGCTAGCTCAGTGGTGCCAGGTGAGCTAGCAGTAGATACACAGTTCCCTCTGCAGGGTTATACGGTTGACAGGTGTAGTTTGGTAGAAAGTTTGGCTGTTGAGTTTGTTAGATGTATTCTTTTGGCACTTTAAACACCACGAGTCAAGTGCCATTTACTTCCATTATATTAGAGAGAAGGCAGACATCTCTTTGACCAATATCGCCAATACACAGCAACTCACACCAAAAAATCTAGACTGCTTAAAAGCAGTACAGGAAAGAGAAAAGTTTGTGTTTTTGTTTTTGGGTCGAACACTTAAAAACCGGTCAGTGGTGGAAGAAATATTACTTCCAGTAAACCAATGTACAAATACTCTGTTACAAGGAAGAGTGTGACTGTTTTAGAAATACACTTATTTGGTTTCCTGCAAGAGTTAGATGAGAAGAATAATACTACTCATGTGTCTGTACAGTCAGTATGAAACTACCATAGGCACCCAGTTAGCTTAGCTTAGTATAATGACTGGAAACAGGACTGAACAACAAGCCTGGCTGTTATCAAAGGTTAATAAAATCTGCCTAACAACACCTCTACAGCTCACTGATATCATGTTATATCCTGTTTGTTATTCTGTACAAAAATGGGGAAACGACAACAGGGGCTAAGTTCCAGAGTCTTGGCAATAAGAACAGACTGCACCTGGCCAAGAGAAACTCTCATAAAACCACAACTGGATTGGATAAATAAGGTATGATGTGAGCTTTAGAGGTGCTGGTGGAGTGAGAGGATTTTGTTGTATTTACAAAAAAACAAACAAACAAAAAAAAAACTATTGCTCAGGACAGAAGTATTATCATCCAAACTTACTTTACCACCAAAAGCAAAATGCAGCCAGCAAGAAAAAAACAAATACCCCCATGAATAACATACATATTAACACAATATTATATTGCTGATATAGATGCATTGATGCATAGAGCTGGTGAAGATGCTAGTTTTAATGACTTTAAAGTTGAATCCAGTGGTTGCCACATCACAAGATAAATCTGAGAGGTCAAGAGATGATTAATAGGAAAGAAGAAAAAACAAGGCTCTGCTGCACAAGTCTGTATTTTTTTTTGTTAGAAGATGTCCCTCTTATGTTTTATTGTGAGATACTGGATAATTTTACATCTTTAAACACAAAAAGGGACATCAACAAGACCAAGTTTTTTTCTGTATAGCCTAACTCCCAGAGGAAAATGTTGGCATTGCATGTTCTGAAAATGGTAAATGGACTGCCCTATAGCGCCACACTACGAGTTACATTCACTCATTCACACACACAAATTCACACACTGGTTGCAGGGGCTACTGTACAAGGTGTTACCTGCTACACAACTTTAACACACACAGTGATGGAACAGCCATCGGGAGCAATTTGGGGATCAGTATCTTGTTCAAGGATACTTTGACGTGTGGATATGAGCAAATATCGCAATGCTGACCTTTCCAAGAAGGTAGCTAAAGGAATACAAGAGGGAGACTTTGTTCTCACAGTCCAACAAGTCCGCCAAGTCCGCCTGAGAAGTTCATTTTTTTTTTTGTTTTTTAAGAGTTTTTTTTGGGGCATTTTTAGCCTTTAATGGATAGGACAGACAAGTGTGAAAGGGGGAGAGAGAGGGGGAGTGACATGCAGCAAAGGGCCACAGGCTGGAGTCGAACCTGGGCCGCTGCGGCAACAGCCTTGTACAAGGGGCACCTGCTCTACCATTAACCCACCGACGCCCGAAGTTCATTTTTTATCATTTTCTTTTAAATGAAAGTAGGTTGTCTCTAACCATTTAGCACTCAACACACAATGTACCTGTCAGATGAATACAGCGGTATACAGAGAACAATATTTCACTGTAGCAGAATGGAAGTATAAAGCGACAAAAAATGCTAATATTCAAGTAAAGTACCAGTACTCTAAAATACCTGAGTATAACACTTGGGTAAATGTTCCTAGATACTTTCCATCACTGCACATAGTCACGCACACACAGTTTTGGGATGTTGTTGTCCCAGACCTCATGCAGGTGTTGAATCTGGCAACGAAGCTAAACTCCCGTCCGACTACCACCACACCTGGCTGGAACCGCAGACAACCGCATGGCAATAAACTCTCATTCACACACACACAGGCATGAGTGTACATGGCAACACACACCCACATACCACCACACACTCACTCGAAGCCACTGATCAGAGGATAACCGCGATACAAGTCATTCCCATTGTCAAAACAAAGACCTACAGACAGTGAGGCAGCAAGAAAGACAGACGCTCTCACCCTGCAAATATGAAATTTACTGTAGTGTCCTCCCTCCTTCCCAAGGGAAAAAAAAACCCTAAAGTTGTGAGCCTAATTTTCCCACACCTCACAGTCACACACAAACAAACCTAATCATATAACATTAACAGACGTGTCTGGTTTGCACTGTGGTGAAGGCCTTAAAATACACTCAGCAGCTATTAGACACGTCTCCTTCCATTCAGCTGCACAGAGCAACATGTCGTATGATCACAAATATTTCTCCACTGCTCTTTAAAAAAATGTTTCCAAATCTCTCTACCCATGTTTCAGAGACACGGGGACAGGTTCTCTCTCGAATCCTTGCCTCGGGCCAACCTGAATCCAGGACGGGATGTCAATAATTTCCAAGCCTTTATTTTCCGCCTCCGTTCATGGCAGTTCTTGTCTTGTCTTGCTGCCTGTTGTTTTGCAGCTCAGGAGCCTTGAGAGGTGATCTCATCTGCGCCTCGTTCCTCAACCCCCGCTCCCAAAACAACATTGTATTTATCTGACCAAAATAGCCACCTCAGGCTGGAAAAACCCTAGTCAAGACAAACAGAAATAGGCCGAGAGTTTCCAAGGAAGCCAGTCTGGGCCGGAGGTGATGCTTTTGACTGACAACAGCCGCAGGGCAACAGAACAAGACTCTGCATTTACCTCTGTAAGGTGATGGTTAGAAGCAGATAATAAAAGCTCTTATTATTCTAGAGCTACTGAGAAACAATACAAGTAAAGGGTGGGGGTGAGTGAATTAACGCCAACACCTGTACAGTGTGTTACAAGAGAGAAAAACAGAACAATCTGAGCTTCAGAAAAGTAGTATCTGAGGTAGCGCTGATATGTTTGATTGACACTAATTATACTGATGGTTCATTTGTTATTGTGATGCTCACTGGCAGTTTAGATGATCTGTAACATCAACTGAAGGCTGGTAATCCCAACCATATATTATCATTATCAGTATTTCCAGTATTATGTTGCAGAGGAATTAGGTCAAATCCAGTCAAGACATCTGTGTTTACTTTGTACTGTGGTACTGTCATACACACTACACCCACTATCTTTAGACCTTTGATTGAGTTCACATTCTAGGTGTTGGCCCTAAAAAGACAGGATGGTGAGCAACATGGGTTGACTTGAGTGAAAATTCATTTGAGTACATGCTTTTGCACTTATTCTTGTCTGTTTTTTTTTCTTTTTTTATTCTTTCTTTTTTCTATTGTAAGATTAGATTTCTCCCGTAGCTGGATTATTGTTCTGTAAAAACTATCATATGTGACACCTTCACCTTAAACTGTTTATAGGCTAGATAATTTATCAGAAATCTTTAATAAAGATCACATATATTTATAAATTTCTCAATTTATAAAGAGCCCTGATTGTTTTGAAGAAGAGAATGGAAAATCCGTCCATATTTGAGGCTAATTTGAGACTTTGAGAAGCAGATTGATCCAGGACTGAAAGGGTTAACAGGAAACCTCAAGTTTGTCATTGATTGTGCTGTGGTTTTAAACCTGTGCTTTCATTATTGTCTGTGTTTGCTGAATGGTGATCAGACAACCAGTAAAAACCCTTAGGAAGTCAATGCTCCCACCCAAGAAATAGTCCCCAAATGAATCATAAAAATGGCCACATGCCATTGTTTCTTTTCTGAATTGATTAGGACATAACATATTTGTCACTGAGCTTCACAAAAGTTGGTAGGTGGACTTTGTTACCTTTGAAAAGAACCAGGCTCGCTGTTTCAACCTGTTTCCAGTGTGAAATTCAGAAACACCATCAGCTCTGTCAGCACTGTTACCGTTGTTCAACACTGTTTATGGAGGTAGCACTGTTAGCTGCGAGCCGCGTCTTAGCCACCTCCATATTGAGAACTGTTTCTTTTGTACAGGGAAAACCACATATAGTGACCCTGTCTGTCCATGTCAGATGGATCACTATGCAGATGACTGTTTCAAAATACAGATGTTTCGGGGGACTTTATGTTACCGGGCATTATCAATCCATTGGATGATCGGGCAGCTTCAACCACAGGTGTCTTCACCTCCGTTTCCTGTCTCCATCACTTGCAGACAATAATGTTTTTCTTGAGGAACACCAGGTTTCGCTGCAACAGCTTGTTCGCTTGTTTTTGGCAGTTTGCCAAACGCTTTGAGGAGACTTTATTTTTCAGTTAGAGATAATGACTTTCTTTTTTCCTTCATGATTTCAACATGCACATAGGGTAGCCAGCTGGAAGCAGACGTGTTACCCGCAAGGCAAAGAATCATGGGAGTAAAATATAGACTATATGATAGCGTAAGTGATGTAGCTACCATGATGTCACCCATTGGTTTTATGGAATCCTGTTTTTACAACCCAGTCTCAACTCAGAAGTTGTCGAAATATGGCACTTGGGCTGTGACTTGCGGCATCAGACACTGACGAAAAAAGCCGCCCTTTAACGTCAGCATGGTACGCGGCTGGTCGCTATATTAGTTCAATGGCACTTGGCGGCATCAGGGGGAAACATGGCGGGACAAGAACGAAAGTTAAGATGGTGAAAGTCTAAATAGGGTGAGCGGGAGGGGTGGTGGATGCAAGGTCTGAGTGACAATGTGTTCAAGTTCAGCATTTCGGTCATCACCATCTTGGTTTTTGGACCCAGAAGTGACCATATTTGGACGAGAGGGTGGAGCTGTGAAGGAGGGGGGGGGATCTGACTCACAGACTGTAGCAATGCCTCACACACAGCCTGTAACTGTATTAAGTTAGGCATTTTAACATAGGGGGTCTATGGAGACTGACTCACCTCTCAAGCCAGCCTCAAATGGCTGTTCAGAGAATTGCAGGTTTTTGGACCTCCCGTGTTGGCTTCAATTTTCAGCCCTGAAGGATGGCGCCTGGAATAAAGTTAAAAAAAAAGTAGAATTACAGCACTTTGAAATTGTTTTCTGTAAAATGTCATGTGTGGAAAGATTCAAAATGAGCACTGTAACCAATCTATTTGATTACTGTAAGGAAAACATTTAAACAGCATTTGCAAAGGAAAGATTCTTTCCCAAGCTTACTTATTCATATAAGTGGTTGATCATTGAAACCATGATCGTTATAAGCAGTTTCCACTGTATTTTAAAGTTGATCGATAATCTGATCAGCTGCAGTGTTAGCTTTCTCTCAGTGCTGGTTATTGTTTTGGAATCAGCACACATACTTTCAGTTTGAGCGGCTTTACCAACTCTCTCTAGACACCAGTGAAATAATTTTGGCTATCTGCCCTCAAGTATAGACTTCAGACACACACATGAACAAACAGACACACCACAACATTCACACAGACAGACAAACATTAATCCACGGTCTGACCCTCCTCCGCTCCGCCAAAGGGAGAGGAGGGGTGGGAGAAAAAAAACTGAAGAATTAAAAACACATTCCACTTCCCGTAAGGCCGGGAGAAGGAGCAGTGAGTCACTGGAGCAGTTTGAAACGGGCCCTTTTTAGTTTCAGACGCGACGTCTTTGAACGTCTACACGTGGAGCTTTTAGCCTCCTCAAATGTTGTTGATGGTGCCGCTCTCCTTTCCTCACCCCACCTCCTGCTATTTGTTCATTCGCCACTAAAACAACTCATTCACTGACTCGTCTGACAGTGATCGTCACTCTCATTACTCAGTTCAACTGCAGGTCATATAGGTACCACATGTTCTGGATAAGTCTTTTTTTTATTACTGTTAAGACAGTTTGCCAAATGTTTTTGGTCAGATTATTTAAACATTTAACACACAAATTAAACCACAAAATGACACACATAATCACACATAAAACACACTCCCATCAAGAAAACCACAGATTTAATCACAGCAGAGTGTCTGTAATAGACCTCTATCATGATTTTCCCCCCTCACAGTGATGCCAGGAAAAGTTTTTACTGTAAAGTCAAATTACAAAACATCATTGTGTGAATAAACCCTCCTCGTCTCTCTCTCTTTTCATCTTTTTGCCTCCGCCCGTCAGTCCAGACAGAGGCCCCCCAAAAACAGACTGAAACCCTGAAATGATGTTGGTTTTCCATTTGATTCACAGGCAGCATCTTGAGTCACAGCCATCGGGTCCCGCTCCAATCACACACATGCTGACAGCTTAATTGACTCCACTGAGGAAGAGTCCATGATATCTGTTCTCTATCAACTCCCCTGCTGGCGGGACTGACTCACACACTGAAGTTCAGGTGGACCAGCTAACATTCGAATCTGTTCACACTCAACAGGCGGCCTGATTAATGGCACATAATTTAGACCAGCTGGCTCAAGGCTTCTTGCTGTTGTTGTTAAGTCATCTTCTTGTCCTTTCTTCAACTTCTGATTCTTATCTTGTCTTATCTTAACGTGTCTCAGCCTGAGAGTCAGGTGAAAATTACACACTACACTCTATTATTACCTGAAAGGATAAGACTGGGGTTAGTCTATGGTTAGTCTGTAATTTCTGTATTGTCTACAAATCCAAAGCCAATTTGTTCCTCCTGAAGACATCTTCAAAAACAAGTCACAAATATATTTCCATTTGCATAAAAGGTTCAGTTATATCTTCAAACAGTTGTGTTTTTTGACAAATGTGAATCAAGCAGGGGGAAAAAGTGCATTTTTAGGGACTTTTTCCAGCAGCGGAGTGATACACATTTGGCGCTCCAAACAGCAATGTTGGCAGCAGCGCTGTGCATGTGGGAGATATTCAAAATAAACATGCTAATGAAGGATCGTGTCACACAGTGCAACAGTGTGGCTCCCTGATGTGGTTTTAATAATTTTTTGGACAACGGTGGAGGTCTATGGCTCTGAGAAATAAGCTTTATTAGGGGCTTACTTGGTAGCTTGTATATATGTACGTATATATGTGTGTGTGTGAAGTCTATAATTATTGTTTTGACCACAAATCCAAGACCATTTTTCTCCTGAGGACATCTTAAAAAACAGTTAACACATTTACATTGCCTTTTCATAAAAGCCTCAGAATCAGTCAATTCAATAATTTGTTTATTGAGTTTTCTTTTTAGTAAATGTTAATCAAACGTGAGGAAATAATGCATTTTAAGAAACTATTTTCAGCAGCGGAGTGATACACATTTGACGCTCTTGTGAGTATTTTTGGCAGAAGCACTGTGCATGTGGGAGAAATTCAAAATAAACATGCTAATGAAGCCACATGTCACACAGTGCAACAATGTGGCTCCCTGATGTGGTTTTAATAGTGTTTGGAAAACAATTGAGGTTTACGTCACAGAGAGATGAGCTATATCAGGCTTACTTGTTAGTAGAATCAATGAATTGTTGCCTTTGCTCTTTTTGCGACGTGTGTTGACGATAAGACAAACTTTACCAGTTATCTTTGAAAGGATGGATTTCAGGCCGTGGTTGCTGACCAGTGTGTGTTCTTG